>NC_084736.1:43354785-43424785 GCF_033978785.1 Entelurus aequoreus
GCTTTCCATCTATTACAATATTAGAGTTCATCCATATTAACTGCTGCAAAATATCGTCTCTTTTTTCTGGCACATAAAATTGAAAACACCACTATGAGTGGATTGTTTCCTTTATGAACCCGCCATGTTTCCCAGCAGACTCTCTGGGAGGGGATCACTTGTAAAAAAGGATACAATTTCTTTTGATACAGTACATGTTTTTTGTCCAACAGGACATTTGTGTACCACTCAATGTTTAAATACATCTTTGGAACAATTGATGCTTTTAAAGACAGACACATAGCTTCAAGGTTGAGAATTTTCAGACCCCCATATTCATACTCTTTGTACAAAACCTTTCTTTTAATCTTTTTTGGTTTGCCGTTCCAGACAAAATCGAAGACCCTCCGCTCATAAATCTTAAAAAAGTTTTGTGATGGAGCTGGTAATGACAAAAACAAATAAATAAATTGAGGAATAATTAACGAGTTGGCAATAGACATTTTACCATACAAGGTTAGGGATTTCCCTTTCCATAATTGCATAATTTTGTCCAGCTTTCTTAGTCGATTATCATAATTTACTGAGCCTAGATCTTCCAGATTTCCTGGGACAACAACACCAAGTATGTTAACTGGTCCATCTGTCCACAAAACAGGCACTTTGCATTCCATTCGAAAGGACGTTCCCTTTAGATTTTCGATCCTTAACATTTTACATTTATCATAATTAAGCTTAAGGCCAGATTGCTGTGAAAATATGTCCAAAAGATTAAGAAGGTTCCGCAAACAATGAGGAAAAATCTTATCTTTGTGAATCAGCCTTTTCTGACATGAACTTCATCAAGAACAAACACAGAACACGCCTCACTGATGCACATCTGCAAGACTCACTCAGAGTTGCAGTGTCAAGTTACACACCAGAGTACAACACACTAGTTAACAGCATGCAATGCCAGGCTTCCCACTAACTGACAAAGAAACAGATAACAGATTTGGTGTCCAGTTCAAAGTGTGACATGATTTAAAAATTTGAGAGTTTACTTTTGTATTTTACATGAGTTATTATTTGTACAAACATGGTGCAAAGTAATTCATGATTTGTTAAAAAATGTTAGTGGCTAGCTAGTTAAAATGGGATATTGTGATTTCACAAGACTGTCTTAGAAGTGATCATTTGAAAATGTTCAATTTGAAAAATGTGCACTTAGAGAAAATATAAAAATAAAGTGTTGCATATTGATATTTATCTGTTTCTATTCATATTTATTGTGAAAAATCATTAAGATGATCAGTGTTTCCACAAAGATAAATATCATTAATTATTAATAATAACAGAGTTAAAGGTAAATTGAGCAAATTGGCTACTTCTGGCAATTTATTTAAGTGTGTATCTAACGGGTAGCCCTTCGCATTAATCAGTACCCAAGAAGTAGCCCTTGGTTTCAAAAAGGTTGGTGACCCCTGATGTAGATGGTCGTATCTGTTGTACAGCTTTACGCGCCCCGAGTTTCATGTTGCGCCATTCAATCAAATAACGCGACGGGGACGGTCAGACATGAAGGCGACAGAAAATATATATCTGCCAAAAATCCAAACTTTGTGTAATTATTTTAAGAAATAGGAAACTTATTATATACAGCACAGGTGTCAAACTCAAGTCCCAGGGGCCAAACCTGGCCCGCCACCTTATTTTATGTGGCCTGGAAATAATAAAATACTTCATCTTTTCTTACTAAATACATTTATTTCCCCTTTGACATGAAAAATCATGTACTGCATGCAATTGCATATCTTTTCAAATTCAATATTATCAAAATAAAAATATTATATTATTGTGTATTCCCCAATTTTTTTTTGGTTAAAATAAAGATAAATACTGTACTTAAATATCTGCTTGACTTATGATTTTAAAACAAATTATCAAATTGTATACTGTAAAATTGACAATAGATTTTATGGTTAAATTCCGGCGACTGAGTTTTTCACCGTAAAATCAACTTTGGTACTGTTTTTTTCCATATACAGTAAGACACTAAAACATTAAAAAAACAAACAAAAAAACATTAAAACAAGATTTTACGGTAAAAAACAAACAAACTGGCAGCTCTGTTGTTTGAATTTTACCGCTAAAAACAGAGGTATTGTTTTTCCATTCTATTTATTCTATTTTGTATATGCTGTGAAAAAAAACACTGCTTTTAATGTAAAATTCTAGTGATGGTGCTGCCAGTTTTTAAAGTGAAATTTAAAGATTTTTTTTTGCAGCTTATGTAAAAAAAAGATATTGTTAATTTATTATATATATATATATATATATATATATATATATATATATATATATATATATATATATATATATATATATATATATATATATATATATATATATATATATATATATATATATATATATATATACATGTATATATATATATATATATATATATATATATATATATATATATATATATATATATATATATATATATATATATATATATATATATATATATATATATATATATATATATATACATGTATATTACTCATTGTTAAAATGTGGCCCTCTGAGGACTACCGTGGCCCTCAATGAAAACGAGTTTGACACCCCTGATATACAGTAAGTAAATAGTAGTAGGCAGCAGCTTACACATTGTCATACTTTCTGTAACGTCCAGGAAGAAATGACCTTACAATGTGTTCAACCCATAAACTGGGTTATGGGTGAACAATGCTAACAACAACAATCAAGTTGACCAACTTTTGAAAGAACAACTTTTTGAGGCACTTCATCTCCAACCCCTGCCTCATCGATAACACATCGCCACTTTAGCGAATGTTTGGCGCGAGCGATGTCAAAAGACGATGTCAACTCTGTTAATGCACTTCATCTTCGACGTCATCAGCTCAACATGACATAGGTGAACCTTGTGAGTGATGTAGAGTGGGACATGCATTGCTAACAACACGGCCATCGGTACTCGCTGCGGCTGTCAAGCTGACCAAGTTTTTGCAGAAAAACTTACGCCGGTGGTTTCAGCCCAGTTTTAATGTAGAAGAATTACCCAGGATGTTTTGTGGATCTGTTGTAGTGGCCGGGTGACAACCATGACAATGATTCTCCAAGCTACTAGTGAGTACGGTAATCAACAGTAGAACACAGTTAAGTGACTATATGGCTGTTATTTCTCATCTTACATATTTAGAAGATCATAAAGTTTTTTTAATGCTTCAACTATGAAAATATTTGATTTATTAATAGAAAATCCCACTTTACGGAATTTTGTTTACCACAACCAGGTGTGGAATCAATTAGCCGCGATAAATGTCAAGTGATTGTATTTTGCATATACATGAAAGAAAAATAAATAACTAAATAGATTAAAAAATAGATAAATAAAGTAAAAAAAAAGATGTAGACACTATTTTGCGTGTTCCAAAGACACAATCCTCTGCTCAGGAGTTTAGTAGATCATCTTTGCAGGTGTTTAGTCGATCAGGCTCTCACTTTCCTATCTTTTTATGATTTCTTCTTGCCCTTGTGGCCCGAATGCCCGATTTAACATGGACCTTTTGTTAGCTAAGCCTTTGTTAGCCAACTCTCTGTAAGCGTCCAGCGGGGGCCGCAGTGTTGTCGAGGACCAGGGGCCACTCCGTCGGCTCTCATTGTGTCCCGGTGACACCGCGTCCTAGGGCAAGGCATCGGACCTGTCAGCTCCCTTCTGTCACACTTCTCCACAGGCAGGATGCAGCCAGCCCACATGCACAGTTAGGGGTCCTAAAGACGACGATGGTCCCCAGACATGCCTTTACCTCGGTTGTTTGGCAACCGCCTCTGTCTGTCAGCGTTCGTGGGCCCGCGCTTGGCCGCGGCGTGATGGAGCGTTGCTTTGGCGGGGGAACAGCGAAACTAACCAAACAACACGACGGCTGCTTTTGTTGCGGCGGTGAAGGGGAGGAGCGAGGCGGGAGACCACACCGTGCGTCCTTCCACGGCACCTTGTCACGGGAGATCAAGTGTGGTTCCTACAAAATACTGTAGTGTCACACACACCTGCTTGTCTTCTCACAGTACTACATCTTGCCATAGTACAGCTGGTGTGGGAGAATCCAGCGTGTCCAAAGTGCGGCCCCGGAGCCGTTTTGTTGGCCCAAAGCATGTTTAAATTTTTTAAAATAAAATATCAAACAACAATTAAAATGTTAAAAAAAAAGAGCAAAGTGAAGTTGCCCAACCCCCACCTTGTTCAAATCTCACCAAACTTGTACCAACCGTTTGTGCTGCAACATTTTTGTTTGTGTGTTACGGTTTTTATGTAATCAACATATAATGTTTTTATGTTATTAACATGTAATTGGACGTGTTATTAATCATGACTAGGCATATATGTATGTGTATGTGTATATATATATATGTATATATATATATATATATATATATATATATATATATATATATATATATATATATATATATATATATATATATATATATATATATATATATATACATATATATATATATATATATATACACATATATATATATATATATATATATATATATATATATATATATATATATACATATATATATATATATGTATGTATATATATATATATATATATATATATATATATACATATATATATATATATATATATATATATATATATATATATATATATATATATATATATATATATATATATATATATATATATATATATATATATACATACACTATATTGCCAAAAGTATTTGGTCACCCATCCAAATGATGAGAATCAGGTGTCCTAATCACTTGGCCCGGTGTATAAAATCAAGCAGTTATGCATGGAGACTGTTTCTACAAACATTTGTGAAAGAATGGGCCGCTCTCAGTGATTTCCAGCGTGGAACTGTCAAAGGATGCCACCTGTGCAACAAATTCAGTCGTGAAATTTCCTTGCTCCTAAATATTCCAATGTCAACTTTATTATAAGAAAAGTGAAGAGTTTGGGAACAACAGCAACTCAGCCACCAAGTGGTAGACCACATAAACTGAAAGAGAGGGGTCAGCGGATGCTGAAGCGCATAGTCAGTCAGTTGCTACGGAGCTCCAGACTTCATGTGACCTTCCAATTAGCCCACGTACAGTATGCAGAGTGCTTCATGGAGTGGGTTTCCATGGCCGAGCAGGAGTGTCTAAGGCATACATCACCAAGTCCAATGCAAAGCATCGGATGGAGTGGTGTAAAGCACGTCGCCACTGGACTCTAGAGCTGTGGAGACGCGTTCTCTGGAGTGATGAGTCCCGCTTTTCCATCTGGCAATCTGACGGACCAGTCTGGGTTTGGAGGAACGCTACATTTCGGACTGTATTGTGCCGAGTGTGAAATTTGGTGGAGAGGAATTATGGTGTGGTGTTGGTTTTTCAGGAGTTGGGCTTGGCCCCTTAGTTCCAGTGAAAGGAACTTTGAATGCTCCAGGATACCAAAACATATTCGATTATTCATGGGATGGCACTTCAAGTTCATATGTGAGTAAAGGCAGGTGCCCAATATAGTGTATGTATGTATGTATGTATGTATGTATGTATGTATGTATGTATGTATATATACATATGTATATATACCAGTGGGGACTCGAGTCACATGACTTGGACTGGAGTTAGACTCCAGTCATGAATTTGATTACTTTAGACTCGACTTGCCAAAATGTAAAGAGACTTGCAACTCGACTTAGACTTTAACATCAATTACTTGTGTCTTCACTTGGATTTGAGCCTTTTGGCTTGACAAGACTTGCTACTTTCCCCAAAACCCAAAGATTAAAAAGTTATTCAGGAGCGCTCCGTATCTTTCATTGTGTACGTGTGTCTGTCTGTTAGCGTGTGTGCTGCTTGTCAGTACAACCTCCAATCAAATTAGATCCATGTTGTTTTCATCCCACAGCATTCATCCAATCAAATTGCAGGACAACCAACGAAGAATAGCTGTCAAACAACGCGCCAGTGAGGAAAAATTATGCCAAAGATAGTTTCGTTCGGTTATTAAAACCATGAGTTAGTCAACAAAAAACGAATTGCAGTATGCAAAACATGCGGTACGAAGATTACAGATGGAGACGCAACTACTTCCAACTTCATTCGACATTTGAAGTTGCACAAAGAAAGGTAAGTTTTGAATGTAAACTAACGTATATTGGCTAAGTAACGTAACTTTTATTTGCTGTGTAGTTAAATCAGGGAGGCTGTAAACTCACTGCTAACGCTATAACCATAGACATCTTATAAAGGTACGCAGCATGGAGCGCTACTGCCTACTGGCGCTGACGAGAAAGCGGGGCCGCCATCTTGGAGTGGTGATCCGCTCCACTCAGTGCAATTCATTTGGCGGGAGCAATGAACTGTCAGCGCATTTAATTCATTTTACCTCACTGAATACCACTGATTTTCACGTGTTTTTTTGTCATACGTGTAGCTATGATAAAGGACACATGTTTTGGCGTGTTTTATTATTCATAGTTTGCTTAACAGTAATAGAATATTCTTATATGCTATAAGTGACCAGACATCCGAGATCAAAACTGGGAATATAATCCCAGAGAAGGGGGAAAAAACAGTCAGCTATTTTTAAGTTCAAGAAGCAATATGATTAAGTTATATATACATGCGTATATCCTACATAAACAATGTATGAATACATTACATATCTATATATCTTAAAGACTGTATCTCTGTTGCTGCAACAGCAGAGAGTTTATTCTGTCTTGACACTTTGTGTTGATATTTTGTATTACATTCTTCCCTAAAATGATCATGTTTACAGTGATTGTTTTAAATGTATTTTTTATGTATGTCGCTTTGGATAAAAGCATCTGCCAAATACTAAAACATAAACATATATAAACACCTGAAAGTCTTTATATCAGCTAAAACCACCAATCTGTTTCACTGGATTCACAATAAAACCAAGTTCTGTCTTACCCAACAATGTTAGTATTTGAATATTGTTACATGAAGACTTATTCCTGGTTACAATTATACTGTTAAGAAAGTATTGTCTTATACTTTGTCTCAAATGAGAATGCATCATAATCAGTGGCAGCTGGTGAATTTTGTTTTAGGTGGGGCTAAAAGTTTGTACAGTAACCCCCTGTAGGGGTGTCATCCTCCCACAGAAGATGTATTTGTGATTTTCACATACAAACCCCGTTTCCATATGAGTTGGGAAATTGTGTAAGATGTAAATATAAACGGAATACAATGATTTGCAAATCATTTTCAACCCAAATTCAGTTGAATATGCTACAAAGACAACATATTTGATGTTCAAAATGATAAAAAAAATTGTTTTTGCAAATAATCATTAACTTTAGAATTTGATGCCAGCAACATGTGACAAAGAAGTTGGGAAATATGGCAATAAATACTGATAAAGTTAAGGAATGCTCATCAAACACTTATTTGGAACATCCCACAGGTGAACAGGCAAATTGGGAACAGGTGGGTGCCATGATTGGGTTTAAAAGTAGAATCCATTAAATGCTCAGTCATTCACAAACAAGGATGGGGCGAGGGTCACCACTTTGTCAACAAATGTGTGAGCAAATTGTTGAACAGTTTAAGAAAAACCTTTCTCAACCAGCTATTGCAAGGAATTTAGGGATTTCACCATCTACGGTCCGTAATATCATCAAAGGGTTCAGAGAATCTGGAGAAATCACTGCACGTAAGCAGCTAAGCCCATGACCTTCGATCCCTCAGGCTGTACTGCATCAACAGGCGACATCAGTGTGTAAAGAATATCACCACATGGGCTCAGAACACTTCAGAAAACCACTGTCAGTAACTACAGTTGGTTGCTACATCTGTAAGTGCAAGTTAAAACTCTCCTATGCAAGGCGAAAACCGTTTATCAACAACACCCAGAAACGCCGTCGGCTTCGCTGGGCCTGAGCTCATCTAAGATGGACTGATACAAAGTGGAAAAGTGTTCTGTGGTCTGACGAGTCCACATTTCAAATTGTTTTTGGAAACTGTGGACGTCGTGTCCTCCGGACCAAAGAGGAAAAGAACCATCCGGATTGTTATAGGCGCAAAGTTGAAAAGCCAGCATCTGTGATGGTATGGGGGTGTATTAGTGCCAAAGACATGGGTAACTTACACATCTGTGAAGGCGCCATTAATGCTGAAAGGTACATACAGGTTTTGGAGCAACATATGTTGCCATCCAAGCAACGTTACCATGGGCGCCCCTGCTTATTTCAGCAAGACAATGCCAAGCCACGTGTTACATCAACGTGGCTTCGTAGTAAAAGAGTGCGGGTACTAGACTGGCCTGCCTGTAGTCCAGACCTGTCTCCCATTGAAAGTGTGTGGCACATTATGAAGCCTAAAATACCACAACGGAGACCCCCGGACTGTTGAACAACTGAAGCTGTACATCAAGCAAGAATGGGAAAGAATTCCACCTGAGAAGCTTAAAAAATGTGTCTCCACAGTTCCCAAACGTTTACTGAGTGTTGTTAAAAGGAAAGGCCATGTAACACAGTGGTGAACATGCACTTTCCCAACTACTTTGGCACGTGTTGCAGCCATGAAATTCTAAGTTAATTATTATTTGCAAAAAAAAAAAAAAAGTTTGAGTTTGAACATCAAATATCTTGTCTTTGTAGTGCATTCAATTGAATATGGGTTGAAAAGGATTTTCAAATCATTGTATTCCATTTATATTTACATCTAACACGATTTCCCAACTCATATGGAAACGGGGTTTGTAGATACATGTTTAATTTATCACTATAAAAAGAAAAAACAAAAGGCGCGCACAAGGCGGAGACGCAAACTTAACGCAGGGTACAAAAACTAACACTTAAGACAGAAACTATGGACATGAAACAAAACTACACTTACTGTGACGTGAACAGAGCAGCATGAACTATGAACAAGCATGGAAAGTCAATAACCATGGCATGAAGTAAACAAACAGCACAAACTATGGAATCACATTAAACAAGAGTGTCAGGGGTATCAACAGGTATCATGGGGTAACAAGGGTAATGTTGCCAGGCCGACTGCCTGGCAACTACAAGCTTAAATAATATGTCATGATTGACAACAGGTGCGTAAGTCAAAACAAATCAGGTGCGTGAGTCCAAATGAATCATGTGAAAACTAATGGGTTGCCATGGTGACAAAACAATGGAGCGTAAACAGAAACTAAAGGAGTCTAAAAACCAACTGAACATAACCAAACAAAACATGATCAAAAGACATGACAGAGACCCCCCTTAAGGACCGATTCCAGATGTCCAAAAAAAAACAATGATCAAGAGTCATGAGAGGGCGGGAGAAATTCAGCCGCCATCTTGAAGTGGTGATGAGGAGCCAGCGAGCAGTCTAAACTGACAGTTGACAAGTAGAAAACAAAGATGCCGGGCTGGTGTTCAACGTTTTCCTGTTCAAATGAGCGGACTGTTGAAAATAGGAATTGGGGGATTACTTTTCACAAGTAAGATTTAACATAAATTGTGTTAGATGTAAATATAAATGGAATACAATGATTTGAAAATCCTTTTCAACCCATATTCAATTGAATGCACTACAAAGACAAGATATTTGATGTTCAAACTCAAACTTTTTTTTTTTTTGCAAATAATAATTAACTTAGAATTTCATGGCTGCAACACGTGCCAAAGTAGTTGGGAAAGTGCATGTTCACCACTGTGTTACATGGCCTTTCCTTTTAACAACACTCAGTAAACGTTTGGGAACTGAGGAGACACATTTTTTAAGCTTCTCAGGTGGAATTCTTTCCCATTCTTGCTTGATGTACAGCTTAAGTTGTTCAACAGTCCGGGGGTCTCCGTTGTGGTATTTTAGGCTTCATAATGTGCCACACACTTTCAATGGGAGACAGGTCTGGACTACAGGCAGGCCAGTCTAGTACCCGCACTCTTTTACTACGAAGCCACGTTGATGTAACACGTGGCTTGGCATTGTCTTGCTGAAATAAGCAGGGGCGCCCATGGTAACGTTGCTTGGATGGCAACATATGTTGCTCCAAAACCTGTATGTACCTTTCAGCATTAATGGCGCCTTCACAGATGTGTAAGTTACCCATGTCTTTGGCACTAATACACCCCCATACCATCACAGATGCTGGCTTTTCAACTTTGCGCCTATAACAATCCGGATGGTTCTTTTCCTCTTTGGTCCGGAGGACACGACGTCCACAGTTTCCAAAAACAATTTGAAATGTGGACTCGTCAGACCACAGAACACTTTTCCACTTTGTATCAGTCCATCTTAGATGAGCTCAGGCCCAGCGAAGCCGACGGCGTTTCTGGGTGTTGTTGATAAACGGTTTTCGCCTTGCATAGGAGAGTTTTAACTTGCACTTACAGATGTAGCAACCAACTGTAGTTACTGACAGTGGTTTTCTGAAGTGTTCTGAGCCCATGTGGTGATATTCTTTACACACTGATGTCGCTTGTTGATGCAGTACAGCCTGAGGGATCGAAGGTCATGGGCTTAGCTGCTTACGTGCAGTGATTTCTCCAGATTCTCTGAACCCTTTGATGATATTACGGACCATAGATGGTGAAATCCCTAAATTCCTTGCAATAGCTGGTTGAGAAAGGTTTTTCTTAAACTGTTCAACAATTTGCTCACACATTTGTTGACAAAGTGGTGACCCTCGCCCCATCCTTGTTTGTGAATGACTGAGCATTTAATGGATTCTACTTTCAAACCCAATCATGGCACCCACCTGTTCCCAATTTGCCTGTTCACCTGTGGGATGTTCCAAATAAGTGTTTGATGAGCATTCCTTAACTTTATCAGTATTTATTGCCATATTTCCCAACTTCTTTGTCATGTGTTGCTGGCATCAAATTCTAAAGTTAATGATCATTTGCAAAAACAATTTTTTTTTATCATTTTGAACATCAAATATGTTGTCTTTGTAGCATATTCAACTGAATTTGGGTTGAAAATGATTTGCAAATCATTGTATTCCGTTTATATTTACATCTTACACAATTTCCCAACTCATATGGAAACGGGGTTTGTATGTGAAAATCACAAATACATCTTCTGTGGGAGGATGACACCCCTACAGGGGGTTACTGTACAAACTTTTAGCCCCACCTAAAACAAAATTCACCAGCTGCCACTGATTATGATGCATTCTCGTTTGAGGCAAAGTATAAGACAATACTTTCTTAACAGTATAATTGTAACCAGGAATAAGTCTTCATGTAACAATATTCAAATACTAACATTGTTGGGTAAGACAGAACTTGGTTTTATTGTGAATCCAGTGAAACAGATTGGTGGTTTTAGCTGATATAAAGACTTTCAGGTGTTTATATATGTTTATGTTTTAGTATTTGGCAGATGCTTTTATCCAAAGCGACATACATAAAAAATACATTTAAAACAATCACTGTAAACATGATCATTTAAGGGAAGAATGTAATACAAAATATCAACACAAAGTGTCAAGACAGAATAAACTCTCCGCTGTTGCAGCAACAGAGATACAGTCTTTAAGATATGACGAAGCAGACGCATGCACGTGGAAGGTGCAGGATAAAATTAACCGACAAGATCAGCTGTGGGTGATGAGCTTAAATACTCCTTGGTAGAAAATAGGTTGCAGGTGTGCCTTAGTGTCCGCCCCTCACTGGAGACTAATGAGTTAAGGAAACAAATCACAACAAAAGAGAAGGCAGGGAAAAAAACATAAGAGAAGAAATGATAGAAGAATGGAAAGAAATGATGGATGGATGGAAAGATGATATGAAAGAAATGAAAGAAGAAATTAAAGAAATGAAAAAAGATCTGAGAAAAGCAACAACAGAACACAAACAAGATGTGAAAAGTCTGCAGCAAAATATAGAAAGTCTGCAAACTCAGAACAACTCCAGAACTAATGAAGCCACTGAAATGAGCAAACAAATTAAGACCCTTCAAGAAGACAACAACATGCTGAGGAATATCATAGATGAAATGGATCAGGACAAATGAATGAATGATATCATCGTGACAGGGCACCGAATTAAACCAAGATCCTATGCGAAAGCTGTGATTAATGAAGGTGAACCAGATGAAATGGATATGGTCTCAGCAGAAAAGCAAGTGGTCAACTTTCTGCAATCAAAAGAAATTGAAATTGACATTAATACCATCGAAACATGCATCCCACTGAACGGAAGAAACAACAACGCCACTCCAGTCATGCTCGTGAAACTCGTAAACAGAAAATCTAAAATGGCATTGCTGAGACAGGGAAAGAAGCTGAAGGGAACAAATGTGTACATGAATGAGCATCTCACAAAACGTAATGCTGGAATCGCCAAGAAAGCACGCAACTTGAGAAAGCAGGGAAAAATCCAGGGAATTTGGAGCGCCAACTGTAAAATCTGCATCAAGCTGAATGGAGGTCCAGAAGCAAGAGTAATTGTTGTCCATGACATCAAAGACCTGGACAATTTTTAAAGTTTACACAGCTACCACAACAACGATGATAATGGACTCTGACAGAAAACAAGCACCTAAATTCAGCATCGACACTACTATGTTCCAAGGGACGACTAAACAAGAGAACCTAGATTCAGGATTGCATCCACCTACACTTATAGAGATTATTGAAACAACATCAAAGATTGTTGAACAAGAAAATATGGAACTAAAAAATTTCTGCAACAAAGATCACAAAAAACAGGATTTGGAAAATTATATAGATCCAGATACAATTTTTTTCTCCCACATCAGTAATAATTGTTGTTATTACACAGATGATCAATATAATAGCAACATTACATGTGATAACAAATTGTCAATTATTCATTTTAATAGCAGAAGCTTGTATGCAAATTACAACAACATTAAGAACTTTTTGGAACACATCAACAAACCCTTCAAAGTGATTGCTGTCACATAAACATGGATTGATGATAAAAAAGGAATAGATTTTGATCTGGAAGGATATGAACTAAACTACATCAACAGAAACAACAAAAATGGAGGAGGAGTAGCTGTGTACGTGATGAAGAACCTGAACTATGCACGTACAACACTTAAGACCTTCAGTATATCAGTATGTGGAATTAAATTATGGAATGGATTAAGCAAAGCTATCAAACAATGTACTAATGTGATCCACTTCAAGAAACTTTTCAAACTTAAAGTGTTTACAAAGTACAAAGAAGAAGAATACTGAATTTACTTAATTCATCCATTCTTTCACTCTCAAAATAATCTTTCTTATCTCATCATATGAAATGTAACTTACTTCACCAATTTTTTATTTTTTTATTTTTTTATAGTGATTACTTATGGAGTATATTGTGAATAAATTGAGAACAGGAAGTGAACAAAAGTTTTAGCAACTGTTATGTAAAAGAAAAGGAGTAGGATTAAATAAGTTCTGCTTCTTCCTACTCCTTTTCGAACATGTTGAAAAGAGAAACTGGAAATTGTGATGTATCATGTTGTATGCTTGCATGTTCGAAATAAACTCAAACTCAAGTCCACGTCGTGACAAGAGGTTTATTATGTGTGTGATGATTGGGGCAATGGTGGTGGCAGACTCCCTGAGGAATCTTGAGGGGATTTTGTCAAGGCCTGTGGCCTTGTTTAGGTGGAGCGCGCTCAATTTTTTGAGCACCTCGTCAGCTGAGACCATTTCTTTTTTTCTTTTTCTTTTTTTTTTTTAATAATGTCCTGCCCAGCTTCTCGGGCAAATCATATAGCAGATGTAGATGCCCATATCGGCTGTTCAGATTTACTTTACAAAAGAGAAGTGTAGGATACTTCTCTTGTTGCCTTACTTGTATTTTGACTTTATTAAATGTATTTATATTATCATTTGGTGCAGCCGGGCCGGAGCAGGAGGGGATAGAAAGAGAGAAAAAGGAAGACAGAGGGGGGAATTGTGGGGACAAGAGGGGGATTAGACAGAGAGACAAAAACAACAACAGCAAACACAACAACAACAACAACAGAGCAACATCAGCAAATACGACATGTACAAATATGATGGTAAAAGTAATAGCAAATAAGCAGTTAGCGAAAATTAAAAAAAAAATATACAGAAATGACAATGAGCATTATTACACTAAAAATGGAGCAATATGAATACCAATAGAAATAGTGCTATTGATAATAAACAATACCAGTATTTTACCTTTATTATCAACAATACAATTGTTCAAATGCAACAATACATATATGTAATGATAACTTGAGATACGAAAGAATGCAGAAAAATGGAGGGGAAGAAAGAGAAGCAACCTTAACCTTGTAGATTGTTATAGTAACAATAGGTTAAGCTTTGTCAGTGTGCCATGTGTTATACCCAGTTTACCCTAGGGCAACAACGTTAATGTATGTTTGATGAAACGTGATTATGTGCATGAGTGTATGTGTGCATATGTACTTGTATATGTACAGTATGTGTATGTGTGCTTGTACAGTGAATGTATATGTACAGTATGTGTATATGTGTGTACAGCGAATGTATATGTACAGTATGTGTATACAGTATGTGTGTTTGAACAGTGAATGTATATGTACAGTATGTGTAAATGTGTGTTTGTACAGTGAATGTATATGTACAGTATATGTATGTGTGTGTTTGTACAGTGAATGTATGTGTAGTATGTGTATGTGTGTGTTTGTACAGTGAATGTACATGTACAGTATGTGTATATGTATGTTTTTACAGTGAATGTATATGTACAGTATGTGTATACAGTATGTTTGTATAATGAATGTGCGTGTGGATGTACGAACTTTGAGTGTGTAAATATGTACTGTATTTATTTGTATATGTATGTGGGAGCGTAGGTACCTATGTATGTCTGTATGTATGTGTGTGAGTATATGTGAATTTGCATGTACAATACATTTGACTCCCAGTGTGTGCGGGAGCCAGAGTACGGCCCCAGCCTCCCCGAGAACCCATCCCACAAACAGTAGGTGTGGTGCCCAGGGAACCAGGGGCCACCGCCCCCACGCAGCCAAGCCGGACAGCGACAGGAACCCCAGAGCCTGGCCCACCGTGCCGCCCACAAGGGCCAGCAGCAGGCCGCAGACAGACGCACCCGGCAGAGGACAAGGCACGAGAAAAACAGGGGGCAGCCAGACCCCAAGCCAGCGAGAGACCACACCCCACACGGACAGAAAGGCGGGACGCCCCGCCAGAGGGGCCCGGAGACCCCGCAACCGGACGGGAAGACCGCCCCCGCCCCACCGGCAACAGGGCCCCCACGAGCCCCCCCCCCCCCACCCCCGGAGAGCGCGGCGAGGCCAGCCCACGGCCACCCCACCTAAGCCGGCCGCCACAGGACCACCCAGCACAGGGCCACAGGAACCACCCACCCCACCCGCAGGGACCCCAACGATGGAGATGGAACAACCAGCAACCGCCCCGCCGAGTCCCCCCCCTGAGGTAGGGGAATAAATAAATAAAATAAATAAATACATAATAATAATAATAATAATAATATTAATAAAATATATTAAAAAAAAAAAAAAAAAAAGGAAAATAAATAAATAAATAATTAAATCTATTTATAAAAAAAAAATAATAAATAGAAAAATAAAAAAAGAATTAAAAGAAGATCACAGACATGCTGACACACAAGGTCGCTACCCCAACAACTGGCCGACTCGCAGCACCTCGGAATACCCTGCAGCACCAAGCCACCACAGTAGACGCAGGGACCAGACCCAGCAGGCCCCAACCAAGACGGGCACCCGGAAGGGATGGACGGCGGGACCCAGGAGCTCCAGACACGCAGTCCGGATGCAGTAGCCTGAGGCGCCGACCCCCACCCGACAGGCAGGCCCAGAACGTACCCCCAGAAATATACATACATATATATATACATACACATAAACATACACATGTACACATACACACACATACACATGCATACACATACACATATATATACATACATACATACATACATACATACATACATACATACACACACACACATACACATACATATACACAGTTTGTCAGCCCCGACAACCACCACGCGCGCGCGCTGCCACCAGTCGCAACATCAGCCACCCCCCTGCACCAGACCCAGCAGCCACGGGCGCCCACACCACAAACAAACGGCAGCAGAAACAGCAGCCACAACACCCCCAGACAGCCAGCACCACCCAATCAAATCAAAGCGATCAAAAAAAAAAACGCGACCGGCAACCACACGCCAACAGGATCACAGATACCAGCCAGCGCCAGCCCGCCAGCAAGCCCAAACGCCAACACGCAAACAAGAGACACCAACACCCCCACCCCCCACCCCCCCTCCACCAAAAGACCCCACCACCCCAACCCAAACCCGCACAAACACACCACCGCCCAAACAACCGAGACACAGTATCCAGACCAGACACGGGCGCCGCGCCGCCACCACATCAAGTCGCCAACAGAGACCCCACAGCGCAAGGTCGGGCCACACGGGCACGGACCCCACCCAACAGGAAGCGAGACCATTTCTAATTTGAAATCTTTCTTGAATACTCCTAGCTTTCTGTAGTAGGCTTTAATGTGTTCTACACCAAGCAACCAGAGTGGTGGGACAGCTTGTTAACTAGAGTTGTGGCTATGCTGGTGAAAAAGGTGTTAAGTCTGCTTGCTACCTCCAGTTTGTCTGTAAGAAAGAAGATAAACGGCGTGTATTTCCTCTGAAAATTATGAAAAAGACTGTTTGGAGTCATTCTTATTTTTATACCAGAAAACCAACGTGTGGCGCCGAACGTCAACTCATGCAAGCCAGTACGTCACTTCCTGTCACTTCATGTCTCTTCCTGTCACTCAGGCGCTGGCTGCAAGCTAGCAAACAGAGGTGGAGTTATGATTTCATTTTTAAATAATGTTGATCAATGAAGCAGGTTATATTCTTATCAATACTGTATATTATTCCCTTCTTAATTACTTTACTACATGGTAACCTTAAATACTGTTACGCCCCCGACTGTAGACAGCACCATCTTGTGGTCGTGTACTCACTGCATTACTTCTCTGTTATTTGTCTAACCCGGAAGTAGAATTATCTTCTTTCTTCATGGAATATTAATTCATCTCTTGCTCAGGTGTCGTCTGTTAGTATGTCAAGTTCACAATATAATCTTTATTTACATTTAACATTGTAACAAACTGTTCAGGATGTTCCAAGTTACCTGAGTGTGTTAGGTAAGGAGGAGGAGTTTTATCCCTCCAGAGTTGCCGTAGGGCTGTGACGTAGGGTGTGTGTTGTTGTGGAAGGAGGTGTGAAGAATAACATTAAAGAGGCGGTGGCTACCGAACCTGCTCTTATGTCTCCCGTTTATTATTTTATTATATAAGTACATTGTATAGGCGAACCCAGGACACTCGGCTACAACATGTTTGCTGCCTCCAGTCGTGTTGTATGCTGTATTCTGCATGCTAATTGCTTTGTGGCTAAGCTAATATCGTTAGCAACATGCTATTAGCTCACAATGACATTTATTTGATGGGATTTTTAGTTTTTGTTTCACAAAATCCTTTTTAGACTCCTCAAACATTATTCACTTTAGCGTTTTTGAAGTGAGACTGTTTATTGGAGAGCTAACTTTAGAAGCAAGTTTGGTTTATGACAATTAAGTGCCATTGAGTACCCATTTTAAGTTCTCATGTTATAATGACGTCGGTTTTAGAGTGTATCGAGTGTTTTAAGCGCATATGAGGTGTTGGAAGTGTGTGTGAAAGTTGTGTTTAGGGTTTATAAAGACTTTAAATCATACAATATTCATTAAAAAAACATAAACTACCAATGGTGGGAATGCTGTTTCATGGCTGTATGTGACCCCGCGATAAACGAGGGAACGGTGTATATTTATGAAAATACTGTTTCTCATATTGAGGACTATGAGAAACAATACAAATATTATAAAATAAATAAATACATAATATTAATAAAAATCAAATTGTTACATAACACCGCCACCACTCCCACCTAAGATAAATAATCTACAAAAAAAGCGCATTAAAATGTTTGTCATTTAGCAAGTTAAAGTTAGCAGCAAGCCTTCCTCTTCTTGTCGTCTCCCCTCTTAATCTGGCGTTTGCACAGCTCTCCTTCTTGTCTTTTCTTTTTAGCCTTTACGGCCGTCATTGCGCTCCCTGTCAAGGTATGAGACACAGCCACAACATTTCCGCAGCCACGATCCTCGTCTTTTGTCTGCAAAATAATTACGGGTCTGAAAAGAAAAACTCCCTTTGTCACCCAAAGTCTCCGAGTTTGCTTCCCTTTCAACACCTGTTGTGCCGCAGAGGGCGCAGGCAGGACCTTGTGGTGTTGATATTTTACACAGGAGAGCCTCGTAGCCTGCAATTCTAGGAGAAATCCTGGAAATAGTCTGTGACAACTGTCATCATCATAAAACCCTTATTAACTGTAAAGGCATTTTCAATCTTTATATGATGCCATTCCAACACAGAGAGTTTGCGAATTGAACATTTCTGTTACTTCAGTTAGTCATACCCCTAGCACAGGTATGTCAAACTGGTTTTCATTGAGGGCCACATGGCAGTTATGGCTGCCATCAGAGGGCCGCTTGTAACAGCCAATAATGTATGAATTTTCCTCTGGATTTCTTTATTAACTAGATGAGGCAATTCCTAAATGTGTGTGAATGTTCCAATGCTGAAGTTAAACTGAAATTCTGGAATTTTTTTAGAATTGTTGAAGTAGAGCACACAATTCCCAAACAGGCTGAATATACAGTTTGAATCAGATGAAAATTGTGGGAGTTGTGGAACTTTGAAAAATGTCCCACTGATTTCAATGGGAATTTCCCAAAAAATTGGGAATTTCGGGAAAAACTGGAATTTTCTTGAAAATGGTAAGAAAAAAACCTGTATGGTCTGAATGAGTTGAAATTGTTGGTGTTTAAATGTTTCAAATTGGTCGAGAAATGTTGAAGTAGTAACATATTGAATTGAGAAATGGTATTACGGAATTCCTGGAATTTCAGGAAAACTGGGAATTTTTCCAGTTCAAAAATGTGTTGAAAAATGTGGAAGGAGTAGTCGCCAGAAAAAAGGGTGGAAATAGGGCTTTGGAAAACCAGAAATTCTGGAAAACCCTGGAATTGTTTTGAATTTGGAAAGAAGGTAGTTTAAATTTCCAAAATGGTGGAATGTGTTGAAGGTGGATTGGTTTGAACAGGTTGAAAAATGTAGAAATGGTGGAAGTTAGAAAAATGGCCAATTCATTTTGAATGGGAAAAATGTCCCGGAAAACCTGGAATTCGGGGAAATCTGGGAATTTGTAGAATTTGTCAAGGGAAAGCCTATGATTCCCGAATAGACTGAACAGTTTGAAGTTGGAACGTTTTGAATCGGGTGAAAATTGTGGAAGGTAGAGTGCGGCAAAATCTGGAGAAGAAGAAGAAGTTGAATAAATAGATGATATTTGGTGTAGAAAACCATATGTGTGAATGTTTTGGAGCATTCACAAAAGTGTATATATTTTTTTAAGTAGACTGTCGATTTTACAGTAAAATGTTTACATTTACAACATTTTACTGTAAAATATAGTGGGGTTTTTTTGGTTTTTTTTACAACATTTTACGGTAAACGGAAAAACAGTACCAATGTTTGTGTTAAATTGACATTGGTTTTTACAACATGATTTTGATCATGGAAAAACAGTACAAGTTATTTTTTTATTCTGGCAACTTAGCTGCCAATTTTCCTATCCTAAAAACTAATGTACCGTCTTTCCATTTACAGTAATACATCGTTAAAAACAACAACGGTAGATTTTACAATCAAAAACTGGCAGCTCAGTCAACAGAATTTTAACGCAAAAAACAGAAGTAATTTTTTTCATTTTACAGTAATCTGCTCTAAAGAACAACGCAAAATATATTGTCATTTTTATTCATTTGATGGGTAGTTTGCTGTAAAGTTAAGTATTTTTATTTAGACAAATACTGTATATGTTTGGAGAGTATGGTAATATACCGTAATATTTGTTGCAATAGTGGATACTATTAAGTTTAAAAGGTATGCAATCTCAAGCAGTACATATATTTTTTCTGTCAAAATGAAAAAAATCAATGACATTTAGTGAGAAAATATGAAGTACTTTATTGACACATATCATCTCCAGGTGTTTGCGGGCCAGATAAAATGTTGTCGCGGGCCAGACCTGGCCCCCGGGCCTTGAGTTTGACACCTGTGCCATAGCATATATCTATGGCTGAAAACTGTATCACGATATAAGTGTATTATATCGGTCGATTTTGATAATTATTGATGTTTTTTATTAACTATTAAAAAGAAGGATCTGAAGAAACATATATTAAATGTAAATAGTTTTATTTTAAATGTAATCTTCCTCTGATTATAATTTCAACTATTAAGACAGAAAGGAAAATAAATGTCAACACGAGCATGGAAAACAATCAACGTAAATAACATTTTAAAATCACATTGAACACTTAACAATAAGGTCTTAAAATGAAGGTGCAAAAATAAGCAGCACATTAAAAAAAAAGCTTAATAAAGTGTAACAAAATAGTGCAAAGTGTGAAACATTTCCTGTAGGGTTAGTGCCAAAAAGATACAGCTGTGCTCTAAAGAGTGAGCCTAGCTAAGGTGGTGTGTTATTGCCGATCTTGGTGGGGACGAGCGCCTTGCATAATTTACAGACCACAATGGTCTGACTACAGTCCGTTTCAAAGAATCAAGTTGATAAATTAATGTTTAAGATGAACAAAAAAATTTTAAGTGTAAAACATACACAGAGAATGTCTGCAACTTGTGAATGACAGAGCAGACAGAGTACAATAAAGAAGCCTTTGGTGGTGTTTCTTCTTGTAATCATAATTATCACTATTATTAGCTATACTGAACTAAAGCAGTAATGTAATTTGACAATGAGCTCTGAGTATTTGGTTTTGCTGCCACCTAGTGTCTACCATTATGTCTGTGTGATATAAAACAAGTACAACATCAGTATTGTATTTGTTTTTTTAGGTTAAGTTTACAAAGAACACTTAAAATATTGATAGAAAATTAATCAAATCACAACTTGATTCAATGACATTGGAAGAAAATACGCCTGAAAATATTGAAACTTTTGCCGAAACTTGATTTTTTTTTAAAAACTGCTGCGAACACAGGCATTTAAGGCCGCAACTTGACAAAGTTAGCTCCAAAAGTTAGCATGCTAATGTAGGCATGCTGACTGCTAGCATGTGTCAAGTACCAAGTTATATGACTCCGAGTTGAACGGCTGCAAAATTGTCTGAAAATGTTAGCATGTTAACTTTAGCATGCTGATACATGCCAATGATCCCAATGCCCTGACGCACCAACACATTCAGAGAAGATCGGAGCATAACAGAAAACGTGTCTAGTACCAGGTAAAATAACTCTGAGTTGTACAGCTGCAAAATTGGGTAAAAAAGCTAGCATGCTAACTCTAAGCTGCAAGCAACTAGCATGTGAAAAGTACCAAGTTAAATGACTCCGAGGTGAACGGCTACAAGGTTGGCGAAAAATATTAAAGCATGCTCATGTATGCCAATAATCCCAATGCTCTGATCCACCAATAAAAATGTTAGCATAGTAATGTTAGCAACATGCTAGCCTGCTAACCGCTAACTTATACCAACTATTCCATTGTCCTGGCGCACAAACAAATTTAGAGTAGATCGGAGCATAAAAAACATTTTTTTACAGAATATAAAGTTTTACTGCTAGTCCTAATATCAAACAACGTCATTACAATCATACATAAATGATGATGGAAACACAAAGGCCGATCTTTACTGCGAATGTAGCAATAAATCAATAAATCTATATTTACGTTTGTGTTCCAGCAAAGAAAGTCCAGAAATTATGATCATGATCTTGGCTCATGCGCGTACACGCTAGCAGGCGCGTCCACGTCTGCGGGTGCAGACATTGGTCGGCTCAGCGCGCGTAGGCGGAGCCTATAACTCTAGGCGGCGCGCACCGGTTTAGTTTGTCGCGTCCGCGTATGCGAATCAGACACGAGTCCGCTCAGGATCAGCTGTCTGACCGTACAATTTTCAGAGGCGGAGCTGTATCCTCTAGGCGGAGCCAAAACGAATGTGACAGTAACGCGGGTTGAGCGACTTGAAGGCGGATCCGTATAGGAGTCTTCTGCTGTGTGGGAAGTCCCAAGAGGTGTACAGCTGCAAAAGTCGCTAAAAAAAATGTAAGCATGCTAATATAAGCATGCTAACAGTTAGCATGTGTCAGGAACCAAGTTATATGACCCTGAAGTGAACGGCTGCAATATTAGTTAAAAAAGTTAGCATGAGTCAAGTTCCGACTGGAGGGACTGATGAATGGTTTTGGCTCAGTTCTTACGCCGGGTGTCCATCCAAACGCAACACCGGGTGGGAATCAAACCCATGCCCTCTGCCAGGATTAGCATTGTGTGTTTATTGAAGGTCTACTCCAGTCTGCCCTCATACAAATGTCACTTTCCTGAGAAGTAAACATTGTTTATTACAATGTGTGAGTTTGTGAAGGAAACATGTATGGAGGCCAGAACACGGAGGTGTGAACCAAAGTCTTGTATTTTCTTGCAGCTCGACAGTCAATGAGTCATGTTGGAGCGTGTCAGCGTCAGACGTTGACAGTTGAACATTTACGCTGACCATTCCAAAGACTGACTTTAGTAATTAGGGGCGGTGACTCCGGACAGATGTGATGGGAGCTGTGGAGTAGGGGAGGAGGGGGGCCGCTACAAAAGTCACTATTATTTGTCTGGAGTGAACGCCGTCACCTCTCCCATGAAGTCACTTACTTGGCCCCGAGTCCCGTTTATCCAAGGCACGTCACACCCTGCGGTGACATCACGTCAGGCCGTGTTGAACCGGGCGTCCTGTTGACTGGGCAATTAGCGGCCGATGCGTTTTTTTTCTTTTTCTTCCAAATGCCAGATTAATCAAATGTTCAACGTAGCAACTGCATATTCTGCCAGCAGCGGGAACGTAAACATGAGCAGACGTGCAGACTCAGGTGTTTGTCCTGGCAGACGCAGATCAACTGACCCGCTGCAATTAGTCACGTGGTTATGTCACATTCCTGAAATACAAAAAAAGATGGTGGATTTTCTTAGGCAAGAACAAGCAAGCCAGTGTCTTTTAATTAGAAACACGTTTAGTGACTTGTGCAAGGAAATGCTAATGTATAAATATGGGAATGTAACAATTACCATTATAAAATATACTGTATTTTTCGGACTATAAGGCGCACTTAAAATCCTTTCATTTTCTCAAAACTTGACAATGTGTGACGGGACAGCGGGAGAAGAAGACGGCAGAGAGACAATGACGTTGTTAGCTCTAAGCGTGTTTATTGACAACTTAGTATGTAAGTGCGGTGTGTAATTAACCCAAAGAGATGTAATGTGACTAAGTGAGAGACTTATCTGAGCGTGGTTGTCAGAGGGTGTTGATGGTGCGTGTTGAGATCCAGGCGGAAGTCCAATTAGGGCAAGGCAGGCTCGAGCGTCGGAGGACAGGCGGATGGTCCAGGACAGGAGCGTGGCGTCGTGGTCGGAAGGCGGGCGTGAGGTCGAAGTCCAGGAAGGCAAGGGGGAATCCACAGGGGGTCCAAGGTGACAAGACACACAGCTTGACGACGAGGAAGGACGAAGGGGAGCTGGAGAACGACACAACACAAGAGACGATGAGCACAACGGGGAGGGAGCACAGGGAGAGAGAGAATGCACATGCAGGAGAGCTAGAGACGTGTGGGCTTACTGTACTGGGTACGAGAAGCTACGTTCTGGCGTCGGATCTCAGGTTGCGCTGACTTATGAAGGCTGATCGCTCATCACAGACAGGTGTGTTGATTGCCGAGCGTCTGCAGCCGCAACAGAAAGAGATCAGCTGAAGAGTGACCCATAACACAATGCGCCTTATAATCCGGTGCCCCTATTGTACGTCATAATTCTGGTTGAGCTTACCGACCTGGAAGCTATTTTATTTGGTACATCGTGAAAGGATACGTGTGACCAGTAGATGGCAGTCACACATAAGAGATACGTGTAGACTGCAACATGACGCCAGTAAACACCAAAACTTTAAATGTTCCATTGAGAATATAGACCATTACACACGGCTTTCACAAATCTGTCAAAATGTTTTTAGTACGACTTTGGTAAGCTATGAAGCCACACCGCTTGATGGATTGTCGGCGCATCAAACATACGAGTATTAATATGGTGTGTGCATATGGACCGCAAAATGGCACCTATTAGCAGACATATTATCTGGCGTCTTGTTTCACAGTATTATGCAAAACCCACTTTTCTTGCCTTCTGGTACCTACTGATCTGTATTTGGGATCTGCATAAGTCCTAAAAATTTGCGCGCATCCGCCTTTGTAGTCCGTGCCGACGGCGTAGTCATAAGCTTCTTCTTTTTCTCTAGCTTCTTGTTATGGGACATTCATCCTCCGCTGTTGCCATTTGTAATATAAAGTAGTGTAATGTTCTTACTTATTACTGTCAGTAAACTCGCCATGAAAGTGCTAAAACATACCGGTGTAGTGAGTTTACATTATTCACCCAAAGAACTTTAGTTAAGAGCGTTCCGGTCGGATGGTTTTTCACGGGACACATTTCCGGCGTTGTTGTTGCACTAGTGAGCCACGGATGAGAAGATGCTGATCTGTTATTGATTGAAGTAAAGTCTGAATGTCATTTAAACAGTTAGCTCCATCTTTTGACACTTCTTCCACTCCCATCCTTGCACGCTACACCGCTACAACAAAGATGACGGGGAGAAGACGCTGTCGAAGGTGAGCCACATAAATAAGACCGGCCACAAAACGGCACATCCTGAAGCAACCACCAGAAAGCGGCTTGAAGATGATCTGTAAAACATCATCTATGCAACATTTATAAATGATAAATGGGTTATACTTGTATAGCGCTTTTCTACCTTCAAGGTACTCAAAGCGCTTTGACAGTATTTCCACATTCACCCATTCACACACACATTCACACACTGATGGCGGGAGCTGCCATGCAAGGCGCTAACCAGCAGCCATCAGGAGCAAGGGTGAAGTGTCTTGCCCAAGGACACAACGGACGTGACTAGGATGGTAGGAGGTGGGGATTGAACCCCAGTAACCAGCAACCCTCCGATTGCTGGCCCGGCCACTCTACCAACTTCTTTTGACCAAAGAACCACTATTATATGTTACCACAAGATAGTGTTTTACATTTAGAAAAAATAAAAATAATATGACTCCTTTAATGGGCCTTATAATCCTTTTGTATGAAAGTAGACCTGAATAGACCGGCTCATCGGCAGTGCGCCTTATAATCCGGCAAAAATACGGTAAATATAATATACGAAAAATGACATTTTGATGGTTAGTATTAGGGCTGGGCGATACAGCTGAAAACTGTATCACGGTTTGTGTTTCATATCAGTCGATATCGATACTTATTGATATTGTTTATGATCTATGTAAAATAAGGACCAAGAGAAAAGTAAATTAAATTCAAACCTTTGATTATAATCCCTCAGCTATCAAGGCAGAAAGGAAAGGAAATGTCAACACAAGCATGGAAAACACTCAGTCAATGTAGACAACATTGTAAAATCATAATAAGCTCTTAAAATGAAGGTGCAAAAATAATAAATATGTAAGGAATGTTTAATAAAGTGTAACAAAATAGTGCAAAGTGTGAAAATGTAAACAAAGAAACCTGAGAAGAACTATTTTCTGCAGGTTTAGTGCCAGGAAGTTACGGCTGTTCTTTAAAGGGTGAGCGCGGCTAAGGTGGTGTGGTATTGCCGGTCTTGGTGGGGACGAGCGCCTTGTCATTTCCAGACCACATTGGTCTGACTACAGTCTGTTTGAAAAAAAAACTAAAAAAATCTGCCATACTGTCCAGGTGACTTTTCCTGTTTTATCTACAATTTCTTCATTTTTACTTTCTCTTCTCACTCCATGCAAAGAATCAACTGCAAGACAATAAGATGGCGCAACCAAACTTGATAGTTGATACTGTTACCTGATTGGCTCCCACTGATCAGTGACCCAGAGAGCGAGTGCCTTTGTTCATGCAACCAACCTTGCTTCACAACTTCCGCTTTCTTCCGACAAAGAAGACAACAAAACCATCAACGTTTGTTTTATCAAACACCTTTTTCATTGATATCGATTATGTGTCATTTTATCGCACGATCCTACAATACAAAGCTAGTAGTGACTGGTAAATGAGGCCTCGGTGAGTGTATGGCACACACACTAGCTGCATCAACACTGTACTGATACTGTTAGTGTTTCATAATTGATTAAAACAGTCATTACATTTCACCTGCAAATATGATAAATAGTTAGTAAATATAATGAATGCATTTTTTTATAAATAGTTGCGCAGAAAGGAGTATGAGACGTGTAATTCTGCCCAATAGTAAACCAAAATTATTCTGTGCTATAAGATCAAAATGATCCCTTTTTCTTATTTCTGTTTAGGTCAATTTTGGAGACGAAATGGTAAATGGTAAATGGGTTGTACTTGTATGCTTTTCTACCTTTTTAAGGAACTCAAAGCGCTTTGACACTATTTCCCCATCCACCCATTCACACACACACATTCACACATTCACACACTGATGGCGGGAGCTGCCATGCACGGCGCTAACCAGGACCCATCAGGAGCAAGGGTGAAGTGTCTTGCTCAAGGACACAACGGACGTGACTAGGATGATAGAAGGTGGGGATTGAACCAGTAACCCTCAGATTGCTGGCACAGCCACTCTCCCAACTTCGCCACGCCGTGTCGAAGTTGGGAGATATCTGATATATATCAGATATCAGATATATGATATCTGATATATATCATATATATATCTGATATCAGATATTAGATATCTGATATCTTATATCTGATATATATCAGATATCAGATATCTGATATATATCAGATATATATCTGATATCAGATATTAGATATCTGATATCTTATATAGACTTAGACTTAGACTTAGACAAACTTTAATGATCCACAAGGGAAATTGTTCAACACAGTAGCTCAGTTACAATGATGGAAAGTGTAAGGATGGAAAGGACAATGCAGGTATAAATAGACTAAAAAAGCTATAAAAAAAATCTAACATATATACGAATATATACATAATATGTGTACACAATAATTTATATACAGATATATTATATTATGTCTATAACATATACACAATATACACCAATGACCATGTACAATATTACAGTATATACAGTATATATGACAGCAGCAGCATAAAATAGAGAGTAGGTCCAGCAGGAAATAGAAGATAGACATTATAAACATTATAAACAAAGAGAAGTAGCTAACATGTCAGGTGTCAGGTAATAGGCAGATGTCATCTATTGCTGTATGGCGAGTGATTATACAGCTGGATGGAGTACGGAATGAAGGAGTTCTTGAATCGCACAGTGCGGGAAGGAAGTTGAAGGAGCCTGTTGGAGTATGAGCTCCGCTGTCCCTTTATTGTCAGGTGGAGTGGGTGGGCAGGATTGTCCATGATGGCGAGCAGTTTGTCCAGTGTCCTCCTGTCCCTCACTGACACAAACGCCTCCAACTGCGTGCCAATTGTTTGGCCGGCTTTCCGGATCAGTTTATCAATCCGGTTTGAGTCCC
Source organism: Entelurus aequoreus (assembly GCF_033978785.1). Classification (NCBI taxonomy): domain Eukaryota; kingdom Metazoa; phylum Chordata; class Actinopteri; order Syngnathiformes; family Syngnathidae; genus Entelurus; species Entelurus aequoreus. Next base: position 43,382,461 of record NC_084736.1, read on the forward strand.
TTTTGCTGGCGCTGCTCCCCCAACCAACCACTGCAAAGTACAGGGCACTGGCCACAACAGACTGATAAACGATCTCCAACAGCTTGCTGCACACATTAAAGGACCTAAGCTTCCTCAGGAAAAATAGTCTGCTCATGCCCTTCTTGTAAACAGCTTTGCAGTTGTCCTTCCAGTCCAGTCTGCTGTTCAAGTGGACTCCCAGGTACTTGTACTGCTCCACTACTGCCACCTCCCGGCCCTGGATCTTGATGGGCTCCCCAGGGGTCACTCTCTTCCTGAAGTCGATGACCAGCTCCTTGGTCTTGTCCACATTAAGGACCAGATGGTTCGCCTGAGACCACTCCACAAAGTCAGCGATCAGTGTCCTGTACTCCAATTCCCGTCCCTCTCCGATACACCCGACCACAGCAGAGTCGTCAGAGTATTTCTGCAGGTGGCAGGACCTGGAACTATACTGGAAGTCTGAGGTGTACAGGGTGAACAGGAAAGGAGACAGGACGGTCCCCTGTGGAGCACCTACACCACTGACCACAGTATCCGACAGGGAGCTCCCCAGTCGCACAAACTGGGGCCTGTCAGACAAGTAATCAGTGATCCAGGAGACAATGGATGAACTGACACCCATCCCGAGCAACTTGTCACTCATCAGAATTGGCTGAATAGTGTTAAAGGCACTGGAGAAATCAAAAAACATGATCCTCAGAGTGCCCTTCCCACCGTCCAGGTGAGAGTGAGCATGATGCAGCAGGTAGATAACAGCATCGTCCACTCCTACATGGGGCTGATATGCAAACTGTAGAGGATCCAGGGAAGGAGCCACCAGTGGTCTCAGCTGATCCAGCACAAGTCTCTCGAGGACCTTCATGACCTGGGACGTCAGGGCAACAGGTCTGAAGTCATTTGAGCCTGATGGGATGGGCTTCTTGGGCACCGGCACTATGCAGGATGTTTTCCATAGCACTGGTATCCGTTCTAGCTTCAGACTCAGGTTGAAGATGGAGTGCAGGATCCAAGTTATCTGATATATATCAGATATCAGATATATATATGATATCTGTTTTCCACGAAAACAGATATCAGCCCCGACACGCCACTCCTCCTCCTCCATTTAGTACCAGCTGTAGGTAAGGGTACTCAATGGCAGTGTTGGGTTAGTTACTGAAAACCAGTAACTAGCTACAGTTACTAGTTACATTCTTTCAAAAGTAACTCAGTTACTAACTCAGTTACTTACACCAAAAAGTAATGCGTTACTGTGAAAAGTAACTATTTAGTTCCTTTTTTATTATTTTTATTTTTTTAAGGCTCCCATTAATGCCCTTTTAGCCTTCATTTCAGTACTGTTATTGCACTGGATAATAATACAATCTGTTGATCAACTTGACATGCATTTGCACCACTGAACTTTGCTAAGCAATGTGGTCTACATACAACACACAAAGACAAAGATATGTTTCAAAGGGCCAATTTATTTTGGGCCAGAACAAATTGACAAAACTATTTTAAATAGCTGCAGCATAACATACATAAGTAACAAACAGCATAATAACAACATAGCTGTAAACCTGGCTTCACCCAAGGAAAGGATATTGTGAAAGTCCAGTCCATAGTGGATTCAACATATCAGTGAAAGTCCAGTCCATAGTGGGGCCAGCAGGAAACCATCCCGAGTGGAGACGGTTCAGCAGCGCAGAGATGTCCCCAACCAATGCACAGGCGAGCGGTCCACCCCGGGTCCCGACTCTGGACAGCCAGCACTTCATCCATGGCTACCGGACCTTTGTAACTCCCCCTCCACAAGGGAGAGGGGGGCAGAGGAGAAAAGAAAAGAAACGGCAGATCAACTGGTCTAAAAAGGGGATCTATTTAAAGGCTAGAGTATACAAATGAGTTTTAAGATGGGACTTAAATGCTTCTACTGAGGTAGCATCTCCAACTGTTATCAGGAGGGCATTCCATAGTACTGGAGCCCGAATAGAAAACGCTCTATAGCCCGCATACTTTTTTTGGGCTCTGGGAATCACTAATAAGCTGAAGTTCTTTGAACGCAGATTTTTTGCCGGGACATATGGTAAAATACAATCAGCAAGATAGGCTGGAGCTAGACCGTGTAGTATTTCATACGTAAGTAGTAAAACCTTAAAGTCACATCTTAAGTGCACAGGAAGCCAGTGCAGGTGAGCCAGTATAGGCGTAATATGATCAAACTTTCTTGTTCTTGTCAAAAGTATAGCAGCCGCATTTTGTACCAACTGTAATCTTTTAATGCTAGACATAGGGAGACCCGAAAATACATTACAGTAATCGAGACGAGGCGTAACGAACGCATGAATAATGATCTCAGCGTAGGTAGTGGACAAAATGGAACAAATTTTAGCCTCTTGGTGAGGGCGGTCGCATTTTTCTCCACTCCCTCCTTCCCTGCTTGCTTTCTTCGTTTTGTCTTGTCTGAACTTTTTTGAAGCCTCTTTCTTTGCGCTGTCCTCAAATCTAAACATCAAACATGGATATGATCAGCTAGACTCTTGACGCAATTGACAAAGTCTTTTCGACAAGGAAAAGAGGTTCGGGGGAGCCTGGCTGCCCTGATAAAACCATTGCTGGGGGGTACGTGAAAGACTCCTGGGATAAATGGAAAATCATGTGCCTCTCAGTCCTTTCCATCGAGGACGTGGAAGACATCTACCTATTTGGAACCGTGATCGCGGGGCACATGCTGATTGGGCTCGGCATTGCTCTGGTGTATCGTCAAATTCGGAAGACGATGGCAGCCACTCAAGGAGCCCAACGTCTGTTCGTCACAATGGAAGGATTGGGCCGGGCTGTAGAAACACAGACTGTGGCGATTTCTGATCTGAATCGCAAAATGGATCTCATCATGGAGAAGCTTGCTGAGAAGGAGAATTAAATTGAATTTGAGAGGAACCAGCACGGACGTAGAGCAGGCAAGTCATTGTTTTGACTGCTCGAAGAAAACAACATCTTAATCTACGATTTGACTCCCTCGAATGGCCTTGACGCTAACAGGAACAGGCTGTTCTGAAAAACTCCCCCGAAGACTCCTCAACGATGGGCGATTTTGACCTTCCTTTTTTTTCAATAACACCTGGTGTCGAACTTTGAGATCGGCCCCAGTCCACAAAAATATTTCAACATCTCACCCAAGTTAATTGGGCATACATGCACGCACCCGCCCCTTCCCCAATCAACGCCTTCACCACTGCGTAATTCCTCTTCGGGGTTATGGCCAGCTGAGTAGCGCTTTATAGCAGCAGGCCGGCCTCCAGGGCCCCAAATCCCCCCCCCCCCCCCCCCCTCTGTTGCGAGTTGTTGTGATTATATGTATCATGTTTATGTGCGCTATGCTATGTGAGGTTTTTTCCTTGGACTCAGTCTGATATCAGACTGATATTTTTTTTACTCTACCCCCCTTTCCCAATATCACCTTTTCCCCACCTTTTTTTAAGGAGCGCTGTAAGTGGCTGATCCGTTGGCGGTCCCGTCTTGTCTCTCTGTAACGTATGTCTGCTCTTAGTGGGACTGTGCCGAAAATGAAATTTCAGTTCTTATATGTCTTGTACATGTTAAAGAATGCACAATAATAAAGCATCTTGAATCTTGAATCTTGAATTTTGATATTACGGAGATGAAAGAAGGCCGTTTTAGTAACACTCTTAATGTGTGACTCAAACGAGAGAGTTGGGTCGAAGATAATACCCAAATTCTTGACCGAGTCGCCTTGTGTAATTGTTTGGTTGTCAAATGTTAAGGTGGTATTATTAAATAGATGTCGGTGTCTAGCAGAACCGATAATCAGCATTTCCGTTTTCTTGGCGTTGAGTTGCAAAAAATTAGCGGACATCTATTGTTTCATTTCATTAAAACACGCCTCCAGCTAAACGGAATACAATGATTTGCAAATAATTTTCAACCCATATTCAGTTGAATATGCTACAAAGACAACATATTTGATGTTCAAACTGATAAAAAAAAAAAAAATTGTGCAAATAATCATTAACTTTAGAATTTGATGCCAGCAACACGTGACAGAGAAGTTGGGAAAGGTGGCAAAAAATACTGATAAAGTTGAGGAATGCTCATCAAACACTTATTTGGAACATCCCACAGGTGAACAGGCAAATTGGGAACAGGTGGGTGCCATGATTGGGTATAAAAGTAGATTCCATGAAATGCTCAGTCATTCACAAACAAGGATGGGGCGAGGGTCACCACTTTGTCAACAAATATGTGAGCAAATTGTTGAACAGTTTAAGAAAAACCTTTCTCAACCAGCTATTGCAAGGAATTTAGGGATTTCACAATCTACGGTCTGTAATATCATCAAAGGGTTCAGAGAATCTGGAGAAATCACTGCACGTAAGCAGCTAAGCCTGTTACCTTCGATCCCTCAGGCTGTACTGCATCAACAAGCGACATCAGTGTGTAAAGGATATCACCACATGGGCTCAGGAACACTTCAGAAACCCACTGTCCGTAACTACAGTTGGTCGCTTGGTCGCTACATCTGTAAGTGCAAGTTAAAACTCTCCTATGCAAGGCGAAAACCGTTTATCAACAACACCCAGAAACGCGGTCGCTACATCTGTAAGTGCAAGTTAAAACTCTCCTATGCAAGGCGAAAACCGTTTATCAACAACACCCAGAAACGCCGTCGGCTTCGCTGGGCCTGAGCTCATCTAAGATGGACTGATACAAAGTGGAAAAGTGTTCTGTGGTCTGACAAGTCCACATTTCAAATTGTTTTTAGAAATTGTGGACGTTGTGTCCTCCGGACCAAAGAGGAAAAGAACCATCTGCATTGTTATAGGCGCAAAGTTGAAAAGCCAGCATCTGTGATGGTATGGGGGTGTATTAGTGCCCAAGACATGGGTAACTTACACATCTGTGAAGGCACCATTAATGCTGAAAGGTACATACAGGTTTTCAAGGTTCAAGGTTCAAGGTTCAAGGTTCAACTGTATTGTCCCCGCGGGGAAATTTGTCTTGGGCACAGTGCATCTTTGCTTTCTTAACATACACAAAAACAACAGAACAAAAACACAAGCACAGACACAACCACAACCAGACAACTAACATTTAAACATCAGAACATGGAGCTTGATAGACATAGGTGGCACTTTGATGTAGGCATAAAATCTACAGTATGGAGATAAAGATAAAGTACCAGTGTGCATTGCATTAGAGCAACATATGTTGCCATCCAAGCAACGTTACCATGGACGCCCCTGCTTATTTCAGCAAGACAATGCCAAGCCACGTGTTACATCAACGTGACTTCATAGTAAAAGAGTGCGGGTACTAGACTGGCCTGCCTGTAGTCCAGACCTGTCTCCCATTGAAAATGTGTGGCCATTATGAAGCCTGAAATACCACAACGGAGACCCCCGGACTGTTAAACAACTTAAGCTGTACATCAAGCAAGAATGGGAAAGAATTCCAGCTGAGAAGCTTAAAAAATGTGTTTCCTCAGTTCCCAAACGTTTACTGAGTGTTGTTAAAAGGAAAGGCCATGTAGCACAGTGGTGAACATGCCCTTTCCCAACTACCGGTACTTTGGCATGTGTTGCAGCCATGAAATTCTAAGTTAATTATTATTTGTAAAAAAAAAAAAAATGTTTATGAGTTTGACCATCAAATATCTTGTCTTTGTAGTGCATTCAATTGAATATGGGTTGAAAAGGATTTGCAAATCATTGTATTCCGTTTATATTTACATCTAACATAATTTCCCAACTCATATGGAAACAGGGTTTGTAGATGGCAGTACTGTGTAAGCTATCTATGGTTGTCTTTTTCCATGATGCTGAATGTGTTGTGTTGTGCTCTACACAGTGTTTATACTCTAAGTTTTGTGCTTATTACACACTAGCTGTTTTATTGTGACATTCAACTTAGTTGTAGTTTTTGCGATTTCATTTAAATCGCCATGTAAAATCGCTAATGTTAATAGTAGCCTGTCTATGGCAAATCCAATGTAAATTAGCATCAAGCTAGAGCATCTGAGGAGAGTAGAGCCTCACTTTATGTTTGAGAGTTTTCTACCAAGCAAACTTGCTTTGTTGGTGTTGAAAACTGCACCGTTATTTTGAGGGAGCTTAGCTGAGTGATTGTTTACGCGAGCCGGTGTTTAGTCTGCAACCGGAAGTGACATCACGTGCAACAAAGCCTGTCTAATGATCTTATGAGAAAAGGAAGTGCTACCTCTAAAAACAGAGTTTGGTGCTTGTCCGTTAGGGAAGAAAAAAACATAAATTAGCTCAAAAAAGTAGCGACTTATAGTACAGAATTTACGGTAGATTTTTTTTTAATACCGCATTTTCTGGACTATAAGCCGGTACTTTTCTTTCCTGCGCTTTGAACCATGCAGCTTATAAAACAGTGCGTCTAATTTGTCGATTTTTCTTCGCTAATGGCCATAATGTTCGTGTTCATAAGCGAACACACTGAACTGGTGTGTTGTTGTCTGTGCTCTGAAGCCATCTTTTGGACGAATTTGCTCACGGCTGGTGCTGCAGGATCAACTTGTACTTATTGTTTTAATGCCTTGAACTGGAAGTAAAACTGTCCATAGCGTTTCTACTCTTATGGACAAGCAATGTTGGTAAGTTTTACTGGCAGTTAAAAGATACAGCGGCAGTGTCGGTCACTTGTTTCTTTAAGTGACACACAAATCGAGGTGCACAGCCTCACTTCCTGTGTTTCAAAAGGAGTCGTTGCTTCAGTATGGTTTCACCCGTCACTAACAACGACAACTTGGTGTGAGGCAGAAAGTGGATGGATGGAGTGAGGTTCCACAGGCATGTAGAGTTAGCTTGTGTAACTTGGCTGCTTTCACTTGATAATTAGACTGGACGTGCCGAGCGACTCTGTCCCAGTAGACTTGTGTACGATCATGCAGTCTAATCTCCGGGTTTCCACGCTTCCAGTACAGCCATTTTTAAGCCGACTGCTGTAATTTGTTGACAATTGCAGGTTGCAACCTCCAGTTGCAAATTACACTGCAGTGTTTATACTTTGCTCCGCTGAGTGCTTCAACAACAACAAAGTGCTTCACAAACATTTTGAAATGTGCTGGTCGCTGACAAATCGGGATGCATATTGTGTACTTTTTACATTTGAATTGACATGGTGCCACCTCGTTAACATAGCCGCAGACCGAATCACAGAATTGGCCAATGGAACAAATTTGCTGTCAAACACTGAATAACACGGAAATTGACATAAATGTGGGTGAAATGCTGTCAATCTATTGATATCGATTACGTGTCTATCAGGATATTTATTGATATTGTTTAATTTTATTTTCAGAATATAAATAATTTTGCAATTCTAGCCTCCATAGATAGCAAGTACCATGTTACAAAGATGCAATCACTTAATTTTGGAAGAAAAAAATGTTTCCATATATTAGCCGCATATATATACGTTGTGAAATGAGTTGTTTACATACCTTAATTGTTTCCAAACAGTGTTTGTAACACGGCAGTAAAATGGCTGACCAAACAAAACAGAAGTCATCATCTTGGACCCAATAGCTGCAAAAGCTAGCTCTCCATTCAGCTAAACAGACTGAATAACTCCGACTTAAACAAGTTGAAAAACTTATTCGGGTGTTACCATTTAGTGGTCAATTGTACGGAATATGTACTTCACTGTGCAACCTACTAATAAAAGTCTCAATCAATCAATCAAAACATTTTGGTGAATTTACAAAACTGAAATAGTACAAAAAAATGCCATTGTAAGTTAATAATACTAACAGACACTCGTAAATGTGTTAGCATATTAGCTAATGCTAACGACACTAGATTCATCACATTACTATAGCATGTACAAATATGCATGAAAACACTCCTACTGACATCACACATGGGATGGTTTAGTAAGTAAGAATTGTTTTAGTTATATTGTAAAACTTACAAACGTTGCTTGTAGTGATGAATGAAGAATCCATAAGAGTAGAAACGCTATGGATGGCTAGGAGACGGAACGACACTTGTACTTGCGGTTGAAAGCTCAGTCCAAACAAAAGGGCAATGCATATCACCTGCAGTGGGCAAACCCGTCTGAAACATGCCGCCATAACACAAACAATAACACAACTTTTCAGTGTCTTTCCTTGTTTTTTTTATAACTATTTGCATTATGGCCATTAACGAAGAAAAATTCATAACTTAGCCGTGCCAAAAAGATGTGGCTTACAGTCCGAATATGGAATTTACCACAACAGAGTCTCCGTTATGACATTTCATAATGCGCCACACATTATCAATGTGAGACAGATCTAGACTACAGGCAGGCCAGTTTAGTACCCACGCTCTTTTACTATGAAGCCACACCAGGGTTTCCCGCAGCGCTTTATTGTTAAGGCGGCCGCCTTAACAACAAAGTGCCACTGCCTAAACTAAAGTCTTAACAAGCTGCTACGCTTCGTTCTGCCTCTGCCTCTTTCAGTACGTCTCTGCAGCACCCAGCATTGTCCCACCCACGGAACCATCTGATTGGTTACACGCAGAGCGGTAACAGCCGATCAGCAGTGCGTATTCAGAGCGCATGTAACAGCCAATCAGCAGTGCGTATTCAGAGCGCATGTAACAGCCAATCAGCAGTGTGTATTCAGAGCGAATGTAATAGCCAATCAGCAGCAAGGGTGAAGTGTCTTGCTCAAGGACACAACGGACATGACTAGGTTGGTAGAAGGTGAGGATTGAACCAGGAACCCTCAGGTTGCTGGCATGGCCACTTGCCCAACCGCGCCACGCCCTCCCCAGATGTGTAAGTTACCCATGCCTTGGGCAATAATACACCCCCATACCATCACAGATGCTGGCTTTTCAACTTTGTGCCTATAACAGTCTGGATGGTTCTTTTCCTCTTTGATCCAGAGGACACGACGTCCACAGTTTCCAAAAACAATTTGAAATGTGGACTCGTCAGACCACAGAACACTTTTCCACTTTGCATCAGTCCATCTTAGATGAACTCGGGCCCAGCGAAGCGTTTCTGGGTGTTGTTGATAAATGCCTTTGGCTTTGCATAGGAGAGTTTTAACTTGCACTTACAGATGTAGCGACCAACTGTAGTTACTGACAGTGGTTTTCTGAAGTGTTGGGGAAGTGTCCCATGTGGTGATATCCTTTACACACCGATGTCGGTTTTTGATGCAGTACCGCCTGAGGGATCGAAGGTCACGGGCATTCAATGTTTGTTTTCGGCCTTGCCACATGCAGTGATTTCTCCAGATTCTCTGAACCTTTTGATGATATTACGGACCTTTGATGGTGAAATCCCTAAATTCCTTGCAAAAGCTGGTTGAGAAATGTTGTTTTTAAACTGTTGGACAATTAGCTCACGCATTTGTTCACAAAGTGGTGACCCTCTCCCCATCCTTGTTTGTGAATGACTGAGCATTTCATGGAAGTTGCTTATTTACCCAATCATGGCACCCCCTGTCCCAATTAGCCTGTTCACCTGTGGGATGTTCCAAATAAGTGTTTGATGAGCATTCCTCAACTTTCTCAGTCTTTTTTGCCACATGTTCCAGCTTTTTTGAAACATGTTGCAGGCATCAAATTCCAAATGAAATAATATTTGCAAAAAATAACAGTTTACCAGTTTCGAACATTAAGTATCTTGTCTTTGCAGTCTATTCAATTGAATAGAAGTTGAAAATAATTTGCAAATCATTGTGTTTTGTTTTTATTTATGATGTTACACAACTTGCCAACTCATCTGTTGTATTGCCATGTTCTGCTACATTGCAATGCGTGTATTCTCCAACAGTCCCACGACGCAGCAGAGGCCATGCACAAAAACAAGGCGAATGCGGGGTTTGGTGCCAGAGGTCAACAATGCATGCTCAGCTCCAGTGAAGGGGAGGAAAAGGGGGTTTCACGTCTTGTTATTGAGCAATATGCTTGGTTTTGTGTTGTTGAGGCCCCCCGCCCCTTTCGCTCTGCTTGTGTTTTCATCCACGCGCTGACAAAGAGAGAGGCCCCGCAAACAGCCACCTTCACACCTCTCGTCGCCGCTCAAGCCCCCTCCATTGAGACGAGGTGGAGCTAGCGCACACACACTAGCAAACAGATTAATGGCGAGTGAGCAGCGCCTTTCTCCCCACTCTAAGGAGCAGTATTGAGCGCCCGGTATGAAAAGAGGATAAAGCACAGAGCCCTGTTCACTTACGGGCATTGAAATGTTTATAAGGTTGTTTTTCTTTCTTGAAAAAGCGTGACAAAAAAGAGTGCCCCCAAACAACTCGAGCAGCTTGGAAGCTTTATAAAAGTGCCAAATATGAATCACTGCGCCGTGCACGCCAGACAGGCCTTTCCTGTGTTGCCTTGCTCGGGAACAGGCCGGGTGGCAGCGAGCTTTACAGTGCCGCACGCTAGATATGACTTGATGCTCCCACTCCCAACCCGGCAGCCTGGGTGGTCCGGCCTCCATTCGGTACCTCCCCCTATTAGCGCCGTAAGCCGGTGATTTACGCAGCTGTCCGCTTCGACTTCATCGGCCCTGTCAGCCGGCGCTGAATTGTGGGCACCTTGCCGCCAAAGCACCGAAGAGAGCCACCCCTGAGAGCAGGAGAAATAGTGAGGGGAAGACATTTTGGGTAAATAACAAGCACTGTTAGTGTAAGACCCTCCAGTGTAAATATGGAGACAGCTGCACGTTCTGTGGGACTTGAAGAAGGTGCAAGAGAAGAGCGCTTCATCTGCTGTCACAAGTCGGAGACTTGGAAGAAAGCTAGCAGATGTTACACTTTAGTTACAGTATGCTTTAGCTCAGGGGTGTCCGCAAATCAGAGCATGCAGGGGCCATATTTTTCTATTTTAAAACCAACACAATATATACTGTACTTTCACTGGTGTATAAGCCACACCCACCAAATTTTAGAAGAAAAAAAATATTCATATTCATATTTGTAAGCCACACATAAATATTTTGTAATTATTTATTTACATACTTAATTGTTTCCAAATGATGCCTGTAACACGGCAGTAAAACGGCTGATCAAACAAAACAGAAGTCATTGTCTTGGACCCACTAGCTGCGGAAGCTAGCTCTCCAATCAGCTAAACAGACTTAGATTTTGTAATTATTTATTTACATACCTTAATTGTTTCCAAACGGTGCCTGTAACACGCCAGTAAAACGGCTGATCAAACAAAACAGAAGTCATGGACCCGCTAGCTGCGGAAGCTAGCTCTCCAATCAGCTAAACAGACTCAATAACTCCACGGTGACGTTTTGGTGGATTTACTGAGGAATTTGTGAAACTGAAACAATACAAAAAGAATGCCATTGTAAGTTAATAATACTAACGCAGACACTCATAAACCTAGCATATTAGCTAATTCTAACAATGCTAGCTTCATTACATTATGATAGCACGTACAAATATGCATGAAAACACTCCTACAGACATCACACATGGGACGGTTTAGCAAGTAAGAATTGTTTTAGTTATATTGTAAAACTTACACGGTGGAACAGGGGTCAGTGCATGTGCTTCACAATATGAAGGTCCTGAGTAGTCCTGAGTTCAATCCCGGGCTCTGGATCTTTCTGTGTGGAGTTTGCATGTTCTCCTTGTGACTGCGTGGGTTCCCTCCGGGTACTCCGGCTTCCTCCCACCTCCAAAGACATGCACCTGGGGATAGGTTGATTGGCAACACTAAATGGTCCCTAGTGTGTGAATGTTGTCTGTCTATCTGTGTTGGCCCTGTGATAAGGATTTTAAAAAAACCTACCGTAAATTCTGTACTATAAGCCGCTACTTTTGTTTTGGCTTTTTTCAGCTAATTTATGTTTTTTTCTTCCTTAACGGCCATAATGTTTTGTATTCAACAAAAAGTTTTCATAAAACAGAGACACTGAAGATGTGTGTTATTGTTTGTGCTATGGCACCATCTTTTGGAGGAGTTTGCTCACTGCAGGTGCGGCGGATTGAAAATGTGCTTCCTGTTTCGCGCCTTGAACCGGAAGTATATCCTGTTTCGTCTAATATTTGGCTATAGCACAGACGTCAAACTTAAGGCCCGCGGGCCCAATCTGTCCCACCACATCATTTTATGTGGTCAGCCAAATTATTTCATTGTCATTTCAGTTCAATGTGGCCCGCCATTTAATTTTTAAGTGACCCATCCTATTATTTGGAATGTCATTTAAAAGTGGCCTGCCATGTCATGTGTGTGACCAGCCAAATTATTATATGTGGCCCACCACTTAATTTACGAAAGGCAGGAAATAAATAAAAAAAACACTTTTTAGCTAGATGTATTTGTTCTTTTAGTTTTGAGAGAAAAATGATGCACATGAAATTGCATATATTTTACACTTGAATATCATCTGATGTGCCACCCATTATTTTGGTTATCAAAAATAAACTCTTAAATGTCTGCTTGTCATCTTGACTTATCTTAATTATTTATCAATCCTAAACAAATGATAATAAAACAGTTGCCTTTGCAAATGGCATAACACGGCTATTGTTCATATATATTCATGTATTATTCACTTGTACGTGTGGCCATGTAAGGGCAGCCATAAATGTGATGTGGCCCTCAATAACCCTTGGTCCATAGCGTTTCTGCTCAAAAAGATCCTTCATTCATTACTCCAAGCAACTTTTGTAAGTTTTACAATATAACTACAGTAAAACAATTCTTACTTACTAAAGCGTCCCATGTGAGATGTCTGTAAGTGTTTTCATGCATATTTGTATGAGCTATCGTAGTGTAATCAAGCTAGCGTTGTTAGCATGAACTAATATGCTAACAAATAATTGCTACCATGTTAGCAATTATTTCAAGTGCCTGGGAGTCTTGTTCACGAGTGAGGGAAGAGTTGACGGTGAGTTCGACAGGCGGATCGGTGCGGCATCTGCAGTGATGCCGACACTGTATCGATCGGTCGTGGTGAAAAAGGAGCTGAGCCGGAAGGCAAAGCTCTCAATTCACTGGTCGATCTACGTCCCTATCCTCACCTATGGTCATGAGTTTCCTCCGTCCCTTAGAAACCGGGTGAGAAGCTCTGTCATTCGGGAGGAGCTCAGAGTAAAGCCGCTGCTCCTCCACATCGATAGGAGCCAGATGAGGTGGTTTGGGCATTTGGTCAGGGGAGGTGTTTAGGCTGAGTCCGACCGGTCGGTGATACGAGGAAGACCCAGAACACGGTGGAAAGACTTTGTTCCCAGCTAATCTGGGAAAGCCTCGGGATCACCTGGGAAGAGCTGGACGAAGTAGCTGGGGAGAGGGAAGTCTGGGCTTCTCTGCTTAGGCTGCTTCCCCCGCGACCCGATTTCGGATAGCGGATATGGACGGTTTACAAGTGTTTGTGTTTGTAATATTAACTTATGATGGCATTATTTTTATGTTATTTCTATTTTGTAGATTCACCAAAACGTCACTGTGGAGTTTTTGAGTCTGTTTAGCTGATTGGAGAGCTAGCTTACGCAGCTAGTGGGTCCATGATGGTGACTTCTGTTTTGCTTGATCAGCTGTTTTACTGCCGTGTTACTGGCACCGTTTGTCGTCATTACATTATGATAGCATGTACACGCCTACACGCCTACAGATGTCACACATGGGACGGTTTAACAAGTAAGAATTGTTTTAGTTATATTGTAAAACTTACAAAAGTTGCTCGCGGTGATGAATGACGAATCCATACGAGTATAAACGCTATGGGCGGTTTTACTTCCAGTTCAAGGCATTAGTACAGTACAGCATAGTTTTACCCTGCTCCAGTGAGCAAACTCGTCCAAAAGATGTGTTTAGCTGATTGGAGAGCTAGCTTCCGCCGCTAATGGGTCCATGACGATGACAGCGTTTAGAAACAACTAAGGTATGTATGTAAACATTTAGAAAATCTTTCGTAAATGTATATATCTGCGACTTATTGTTTGGTGCAGCTAATATATGTCAAAATGTTTATTTATTCAAAAATTTGGTGGGTGTGGCTTATATACCTGTGCTCGCTATAGCCCGGAAAGTATGGTCGTCTCTGTCATAAACATTTTAGACGTAACAACAAAATATATATATGTTTTAGTTTGAACACTTACATCTTGAGACAAGGGCTGTTCAAACTTTTCCCTCTTAAGCCATTTTTGATCTTTTTAAAACCTACACAAAATATAGATTTTTTTTTTTACAATATACATGAAAAATATCAAAACGGCCGCCGCATGCTTTGATTTGTTTTAGTCCGCGGCCTTTAGTTGATTGAAATATTTGTCAACACAAGTGAGTAGCAAGATCATTGTCAAGCACGGTGGGGTGAAGCTGCACGAGTGCCCCCGGCACCGGGGAGCTGTGGTTCACTGAGGAGAAAACATGAATTTTATCTTTTTGACAATTTGCTTACGCATTTGTTGACAAAGTGGTGACCCTCGCCCCGTCCTTGTTTGTGAATGACTGAGCATTTCATGGAAGCTGCTTTTATACCCAATCATGGCACCCACCTGTTCCCAATTAGCCTTTTCACCTGTGGGATGTTCCAAGTAAGTGTTTGATGAGCATTCCGCAACTTTCTCAGTCTTTTTTGCCACTTGTGCCAGCTTTTTTGAAACATGTTGCATGCATCCAATTCCAAATGAGCTAATGTTTGAGAAAAATAATAACGTTTTTCAGTTGGAACGTTAAATATCTTGTCTTTGCAGTCTATTCAATTGAATATAAGTTGAAAATGATTTGCAAATCATTGTATTCTGTTTTTATTTACCATTTACACAACGTGCCAATTTCACTGCTTTTGGGTTTTGTATATTGTCTGATACGACACCTCTGTCTGTGAAAGGTGTCGTGTCTCAGTGGTGTGTGGACGTGACGCGGGTGGATTGTCTCCTCCAGACCTCCATGGTGGACGTTAGCGGGAAATGTTGCTGTTGGCTGGGTGCAGGGTGTGACTGGGCTCGGTGTGAAGTGGTTTGCTTCATTTATGCTGGCTCGCAAACACCCCTCATATTCTGCTGTAGACGGGAATTTAAAAAAAGAAAATAGAGCGCGTCCCAGATGCCGAAAAGGTCCGATCAAAGGATTCCCAATTAGAAGCATATAATTATGCAACATAATGATATTAAAGATGGCAGCTCGGTTCGCCCGAGCTAAACTAACTCAACTGGCGGCTGACCATAATTTAGGCTTGCATTGCATTCATGCACAGGGATGGAGATGTAGTGTGTGTGTGTGTGTGTGTGTGTGTGTGTGTGTGCGTGTGTGTGTCTGTGTGTGTGTGTGTGTGTGTGTGTGCGTGTGTTTGTGTGTGTGTGTGTGTGTGTGTGTGTGTGTGTGTGTGTGTGTTTGTGTGTGTTGTAAGAATTCAGAAATGCATATCTTGGCTGCGGCAGCGACATAGGTCTGGGGCGAAAAAGGGCAGAGTCACGACGGCGTGTCACACAGTGGAGGATTTTAGCTGCCTCCGTCGGGGAAAATAAATCATAAGGAGCGGTTGTTATGGTGACAAGAAAAACAGAAGAGCAACGGCAGCCTTTAACCACCGGGGAGAAGAAAAATGATGAGCACACGGCTTCACAGTTAGTTGACATCTTGGAAAAAAATGCAATTTATTTCACTTTTGCTGCTGGTTACAAGAGAAAGCACTCATTGTTTAAATATAAAGCAACTACCACATGCTAATTAGCTTAGTATTGGAGAAAAGTCACATTGAATGAGCACAAAGGGGATCTACATAGATTATATACCGCAAATCAGTGTTTTTCAACCTTTTTTGAGCCAAGGCACATTTTTTTCATTGAAAAAATCCAGAGGCAGACCATCAGCAGAAATCATTAAAAAATGAAACTCAGTAGACAATAAAAAGTCGTTTTGTTGGATATGAATTTAAAGCATAACCAAGCATGCATCACTATAGCTCTTTTCTCAAAGTAGGTGTACTGTCACCACCTGTCACATCACACCATGACTTATTTTGAGTTTTTTGCTGTTTTCCAGTGTGTAGTGTTTTAGTTCTTGTCTTGTGCTCCTATTTTGGTGCAGTTTCATGTCTTCCTTTGAGCGCTATTCCCCGCACCTGCTTTGTTTTAGCAATCACAAATATTTAAGTTGTTGCTATCTTTTTTTGTGTGGACATTGTTGTCATGTCATGTACGGATGTACTTTGAGGACGCCGTCTCTGCTCCACACGCTGTAAGTTTTTGCTGTCGTCCAGCATTCTGTTTTTGTTTACTTTGTAGCCAGTTCCATTTTAGTTTCGTTCTACACAGCCATCCCTAAGCTTTAAAGGCCTACTGAAATGATTTTTTTTCATTTAAACGGGGATAGCAGATCTATTCTATGTGTCATACTTGATCATTTTGCGATATTGCCATATTTTTGCTGAAAGGATTTAGTATAGAACAACGACGATAAAGATCGCAACTTTTGGTATCTGATAAAAAAAGGCTTGCCCCTACCGGAAGTAGCGTGACGTAGTCAGTTGAACATATACGCAAAGTTCCCTATTGTTTACAATGATGGCCGCATGAAGTGAGAGAGATTCGGACCGAGAAAGCGACGATTTCCCCATTAATTTGAGCGAGGATTAAATATTTTTAAATGAGGAAAGTGCAAGTGAAGGACTAGTGGGGAGTGGAAGATGCTGTGAGAGCCGGGGGTGACCTGATATTCAGCTGGAAATGAATACAACAGTAAATAAACACAAGACATATATATACTCTATTAGCCACAACACAACCAGGCTTATATTTAATATGCCACAAATTAATCCCGCATAAAAACACCTAGGTGTTTGTTATGCTAGCTCCTAGCTACTAGCTCGAGCTAGTTATAGCTCGAGCGGGTAATATGGACGGGATCCTGTATATATAACCCGCCAATACAATTCAAACACCTGCACAACACACACACTCACTCAGCCCAAACAACCGTTCACCTAACCCAGGGGTCGGCAACCCGCGGCTCTAGAGCCGCATGCGGCTCTTTAGCGCCGCCCTAGTGGCTCTCTGAAGCTTTTTCAAAAATGTATGAAAAATGGAAAAAGATGAGGGGAAAAATATATATATTTTTTTTAATATGGTTTGTGTAGGAGGACAAACATGACACAAACCTCCCTAATTGTTATAAAGCACACTGTTTATATTAAACATGCTTCACTGATTCCAGTATTTGGCGAGCGCCGTTTTGTCCTACTAATTTTGGCGGTCCTTGAACTCACCTTAGTTTGTTTACATGTATAACATTCTCCGCTTTCTAGGACGTGTTTTATGCCACTTCTTTTTCTGTCTCATTTTGTCCACCACACTTTTAACGTTGTGCATGAGTGCACAAAGGTGAGTTTTGTTGATGTTATTGACTTGTGTGGAGTGCTAATCAGACATATTTGGTCACTGCATGACTGCAAGCTAATCGATGCTAACATGCTATTTAGGCTAGCTATATGTACATATTGCATCATTATGCCTCATTTGTAGCTATATTTGAGCTCATTTAGTTTCCTTTAAGTCCTCTTAATTCAATTTATATCTCATGACACACTATCTGTATGTAATATGGCTTTTAATTTGTTGCGGCTCCAGACAGATTTGTTTTTGTATTTTTGGTCCAATATGGCTCTTTCAACATTTTGGGTTGCCGACCCCTGACCTAACCCAAGGTTCATAAAGCTTATATATTTAATCAAAGTTACGTACATGACACGCACGTACGGGCAAGCAATCAAATGTTTGGAAGCGCGCGGGTGGGACCTGATATTCAGCTGGGAATGACTACAACAATAAATAAACACAAGACATATATATACTCTATTAGCCACAACACAACCAGGCTTATATTTAATATGCCACAAATTAATCCTAATGCTAGCTCCTAGCTACTAGCTACTAGCTACTAGCTCGAGCTAGTTATAGCAAGCGATCAAATGTTTGGAAGCGCAGCTGTGTACTCACGTTATCGCAACTGTGTATCCAAATCAAAGTCCTCCTGGTAAGAGTCTCTGTTGTCCGAGTTCTTCCATCTTGACTGCATCTTTCGGGAATGTAAACAAAGAAGCGCCGGCTGTGTACGTGTTGTTGCTGACTTCCCTCGCAAAATAGACACTTCGCACCGACAACTTTCTTCTTTGCTTGCTCAGCTTCTTTCTCCATAATGCAATGAACAAATTGCAACAGATTCACCAACACAGATGTCCAGAATACTGTGGAATAATGAGATGAAAACAGAGCTATTTCGTATTGACTTCAATGGTGTCCGAATACTTCCGTTTCAATGATTGACGTCACGCGCATACGTCAACCCTCAGAGGCGTTTCGAACCGGAAGTTTAGCGGGAAATTTAAAATTGCACTTTATAAGTTAACCCGGCCGTATTGGCATGTGTTGCAATGTTAAGATTTCATCATTGATATATAAACTATCAGACTGCGTGGTCGGTAGTAGTGGGTTTCAGTAGGCCTTTAATGCCTTTTCTTAGGGGCACTCACCTTTTGATTAGTGTTGGTTTAAGCATTAGACACCTTTTTACCTGCACACTGCCTCCCGCTGTCGTCTGCATATTGTGATCACGACAAACTATCGTCGTCGTTCCCGACATCTACAAAGCAATTAGCTACCGGCTTCCACCTACTGATATGGTATGGTATAACATGGTTACTCTGCCGAGCTCGAGACAGCACAGACACTCAACAACGGCACATTATTTGCAGATTATAATTACTGGTTTGCAAATAATATTTTTAACCCAAATAGGGGAAACTGCATAATCTCCCACGGCACACCAGACTGTATCTCATGGCACAGTGGTTGAAAAACACTGCCGTAAATAACGTATTGGGGTTGTTAAAATCAGACATTTCTAAACTTATACTGCTTAGTTTTTACTCTTTAATGGAACAAAATACAGGAAAGACGTAAGGCTGGCTAACGTTAGCTAAGAAATGGCTTCAAAAAACCCTTTGTTGGAACGTATCCAAATCTTTTAGATACGATCAAATACCATTTCTGCAACACATCTTTATTATATTACTGTACAGAGTAGTGTTGTAACGATACTAATACGTTGGTACCGGTACTAAAATATTTTCGATACTTTTCGGTACTTTTCTAAATAAAGGGGAACGCAAAAAAATGGCATTATTGGCTTTATTTTAACAAAAAATCTTAGGGTACATTAAACATATGTTTATTATTGCAGTTAAGTCCTTAAATAAAATAGTGAACATACTAGACAACTTGTCTTTTAGTAGTATGTAAACAAACAAAGGCTCCTAATTAGTCTGCTGACATATGCAGTAACATATTGTGTCATTTATCTACCTATTATTTTGTCAACATTATTAAGGACAAGTGGTAAAAAATGTATTTTTAATCTACTCGTTCATTTACTGTTAATATCTGCTTACTTTCTTTTTTAACATGTTGTATCTACACTTCTGTTAAAATGTAATAATCACTTATTCTTCTGTTGTTTGATACTTTACATTAGTTTTGGATGATACCACAAATCGATCCGATACCAAGTAGTTACAGGATCATACATTGGTCTATTCAAAGTCCTCATGTGTCCAGAGATGTATTTCCTGACTTTATAAACATAATATACATTTTCAAAAAACGGAAGAAGATGTTGTAATGGCAAAAAAAAATTGACATAATCATAGTAGTATCGACTATATACGTGCCTGTACTTGGTATCATAACAGTGGATGTTAAGTGTAGATCCACCAATGACGTTTGTTTAGATTTTAATGCCGGTGAGCTACGGTGTGCATGTTTAGCTATTCCTCGTCCTGCAGTGATAATAATACTTGTAAGAAACATACTTTATTTGTCACCATGTAGATCAATATTATTGATTTAGAAGTCGCTAAAACACTGCTGACGGCGGATGGACGTTAGACGCTAGCTAGGGACCGGTACGTTTCAGAGACGGTATAGTACCGAAAATTATTAATTAGTATCGCGGTACTATACTACTACCGGTATACCGTACAACCCTAGTACAGAGTTAGTTGACATCTTAAAAAAATGCAATTTATTCCACTTTCCTCCATGTTTAAATGTGAAGCAACAACCAGATGCTAATTAGCTTAGCCATGGGGAAAAAAGTCACATTGAATGAGCACAATAGGGACCTTCATAGATTATATACTGTATATTTAGGTTGTTAAAATCAGACATGTTGAAACTTATACTGCTTAAATATTACTCTTTTAATGGAACAAAATACAGGAAAGAAGTAAGATTAGCTAATGTTAACTAGGAAATGGCTTAAAAAAAACCTTTGTTGGAAAACTTTTAGATACAATAAAATACCATTTCAGCAACACATTTTTATTATCTTACTGTACACAGTTAGTTGACATCTTAAAAAAATGCCATTTATTTCACTTGTGCTGCTCGTTACAAGAGAACGCAAAGAAAACGTTTTCTTTTCCAATTTTGCCACCCCAGAAAACTTGCTACTTGAAAACCTGCAAACTGCTAGCATGCTAACTTTTTTCGCCAACTTTTCAGCTGTACACCTCAGTCATATAACTTGATACATAACACATTTTAACTGTTAGCATGCTAACATAATACCATTAGCATGCTAACTTATTTTTGCAAATTTTTCAGCTGTACACCCTGAGTCTATGTGACACATGGTAACTGTTAGCATGTTAATTTTACCACGCTAGCATAATATCATTAGCATGCTAACTTATTTTGCCACCATACATCTTAGAACCATAATGCTTGATACTTAAAACATGGTTAATTGTTTAAATATTGTTTAAATATGAAGCAACAACTAGATGCTAATTAGCTTCGCGTTGGAGAAAAGTCACATGAAATGAGCACAAAAGGGACCTTCATAGATTATATACTGTAAATAACCTATTTAGGTTGTTAAAATCAAACATTTTGAAACTTATACTGCTTGGTTTTTACTCTTTTAAAGGAACATAATACAGGAAAGAAGTAAGGTTAGCTAAGAAATGGCTTTAAAAAAAACCTAATGTTTTACCTTTTGTTAAATAAGGGGGGACCCTTACACAAAATGTAAGAAACTGTCTTGCTTCAACAGCACAATACTGGTCCTGTAGTTGTAGGAGACGTCTCAACACCTCGTCAGGAGTACCCGAAAACGGCAGAAAAGTTTTTTGTTTTTTTTGTTAAAAAACTTGTTTTCACAAAAATGTCGTAAGGGGGGACCCTTACCCCAAAATTTTGCTACTGTACATCTCAGAACAATACACATTTGTACTTGAAACATGTTAACGTGTAACATGTAAACTGGTAGCGTGCCAATTTTTCAGCTGCACACCTCAGTCATATAACTACATATGTGACACATGTTAACTGTTATGTTAACTGTTAGCATGCTAACATAATACTATAACATGCAATTTTGTTTGCTAATTTTGCCACTGTACATCTCAGAACCGTACAATTTGGTACTTGAAACATGTTAGCTGTTAGTGTGCTAAACTTTTTAGCCAGTTTTTCAGCTATAAACCTTAGTCATATAACTTGATATTTGATACGTTAACTGTTTGCATGCTTGCATAATATCAGTAGCATTCTGACATTTTAGCCAATTTTTCAGCTGTACACCTCGAGGAGCCAGATGAGGTGGTTCGGGCATCTGGTCAGGATGCCACCCTGTTCAGGGCACGTCCGACCGGAAGACCCAGGACACATTAGGAAGACTATGTCTCCCGGCTAACCTGGGAACGCCTTGGGATCCCCCGGGAAGAGCTGGACGAAGTGGCTGGAGAGAGGAAAGTCTGGGTTTCCCTGCTTAGGCTGCTGCCCCCGCGACCCGACCTCGGATATGCGGAAGAAGATGGATGGATGGATGGACACCTCGGGGTCATATAACTTGGTACGTGACACATGCTAACTGTTAGCATGGTAATGTTAAAATGCCAGCATAATATCATTAGCATGCTAACTTATTTTGCCACCGTACACCCTAGAACCATAACACTTTGTACGTAAAACATGGTTAATGTAGCATGCTAACATGATACCATTAGAATGCAAACTTTTGTTTTCCAATTTTGTCACGATACATGATACTTGAAACATGCAAACTGCTAGCATGCTAACGTTTTTCTCAAATTGTTCAGCTGTACACCTAAGTCATATAACTTGATACGTAACACATTTTAACTGTTAGCATGCTAGCATAATTACAATTAGCATGCTAACATATTTTTGCCAGTTTTTCCAGCTGTACACCTCAGAGTCATATAACATGGTACGTGACACATGCTAACTATTAGCACGCTATTTTTAGCATGCTAGCATAATATCATTAGCATGCTAACTTATTTCGCCACCATACACCTTAGAACCATAACACGTTGTACTTAAAACATGGTTAATGTTAGCATGCTAATTTTAGCATGCTAGCATAATAACATTAGAATGCTCACTTTTTGTTTCCAATTTTGCCACCCCAGAAAACTTGGTACTTGAAAACATGCAAACTGATAGCATGCTAACTTTTTCGCCAATTTTTCAGCTATACATCTCAGTCATATAACTTGATACGTAACACATTTTAACTGTTAGCATGCTAACATATTTTTGCCAATTTTTCAGCTGTACACCCCAGAGACATAGTACATGGTACGTGACACATGCTAGCTGTTAGCATGCTAATTTTACCATGCTAGCATAATATCATTAGCATGCTAACATATTTTGCCACCATACACCTTAGAACCATAATGCTTGATACATAAAACATGGTTAATATTAGAATGCAAATTTTTGCATGCTAGCACAATACCATTATCACGCTAACTTATTTTTGCCAATTTTGCCGCCGTCCCTCCCAGAACCGCATGCTAAGTTTTTAGCCATTTTTTCAGCTGTACGCCTCATTCATATAACTTGATACGTAACATATGTTAACTGTTAGCATGCTAATGTTAGCATGCTAACTTTTTTGGGGGCAATTTTTCCGCCGTATGCCTCAGAACCATAAAACTTGGTACTTGAAACATGCTAACTGTTAGCATGCTAACTTTTTTAGCCATTTTTGTGGTTCAAATATGATGTATAATAAAACCAGAGAATAAAATAGTGTCAACATGGTCTGCTAGACAGGCTGCAGTGGAGAGAGCACCTCGACACGTGCTGCTTTCAAAGAAAAGCACGTGTGCAAAGAGAAAAACGTTTGCTCAGTTCACTGAAGCGTCGTGACCTTTGGAGTACTGAAGACCAGACTGCCATTGAAGCATTGAGCTCCAATCTAGCAGGGATGTCTGTCTCACTTTCTGCATACACTTATCTCTACACCATTAACCTTTAATCTCCATGTTTGCACTCCTTCATTAACCTTCTGTCTAAATGTGTTTGCACTCAACAAAGACCCTGCATGGGTGTGTTGTTCCCCCTTGTGGGTGACTCTTAATATTCACTTGTTTACGCCTCATATGAATATTGAAATAAACTGTATGGAAGACAACGCAGCTCGGAAACATATTTGCTTTCATTTCTCTCAGCCGAAACAATATTTTGTAATTCATTTTTACCTTTTTAATATTTTGATTAATTGTACATAAATCAGTTTGTTTTTGATATTTAATATTTTTTTAAAAATCTGTGAAAAATACAAACAAAGGACCCAGATTTCCTGGTAGACACCAGCGGTGAGGGATGCTGTCAAGCTGAAAAAAGAGTCCTATCGGGCTCTTTTGGCTCGTAGGACTCCGGAGGCAGCAGACAGGTATCGACAGGCCAAGCGGTGTGCGGCTTCAGCGGTCGCGGAGGCAAAAACTCGAACAAGGGAGGAGTTCGGGGAAGCCATGGAAAACGACTTCCAGGCGGCTTCGAAGCGATTCTGGACCACCATCCGCCGCCTCAGGAAGGGGAAGCAGTGCAATGTCAACACCGTGTATGGTGAGGATGGTGTTCTGCTGACCTCAACTGCGGATGTTGTGGATCGGTGGAGGGAATAATTCGAAGACCTCCTCAATCCTACCAACACGTCTTCCTATGAGGAAGCAGTGCCTGGGGTATCGGTGGTGGGCTCTCCTATTTCTGGGGCTGAGGTTGCCGAGGTAGTTAAAAAGCTCCTCGGTGGCAAGGCCCCGGGGGTAGATGAGAGCCGTCCGGAGTTCTTTAAGGCTCTGGATGCTGTGGGGCTGTCTTGGTTGACAAGACCCTGCAGCATCGCGTGGACATCGGGGGTGGTACCTCTGGATTGGCAGACCGGGGTGGTGGTTCCTCTCTTTAAGAAAGGGAACCGGAGAGTGTGTTCCAACTATCGTGTGATCACCTTCCTCAGCCTTCCCGGTAAGGTCTATTCAGGTGTACTGGAGAGGAGGCTACGCCGGATAGTCGAACCTCGGATTCAGGAGGAACAGTGTGGTTTTCATCCTGGTCGTGGAACTGTGCACCAGCTCTATACTCTCGGCAGGGTCTTTGAGGGTGCATGGGAGTTTGCCCAACCAGTCTAAATGTGCTTTGTGGACTTGGAGAAGGCATTCGACCGTGTATCCCGGGAAGTCCTGTGGGGAGTGCTCAGTGAGTATGGGGTATCGGACTGTCTGATTGTGGCGGTCTGTTCCCTGTATGATCAGTGTCAAAGCTTGGTCCACATTGCCGGCATTAAGTCGGACACGTTTCCAGTGAGGGTTGGACTCCGCCAAGGCTGCCCTTTGTCACCGATTCTGTTCATAACTTTTATGGATAGAATTTCTAGGCGCAGTCAGAGCGTTGAGGGGATCTGGTTTGGTGGCTGCAGGATCAGGTCTCTGCTTTTTGCAGATGATGTGGTCCTGATGGCTTCATCGGGCCAGGATCTTCAGCTCTCACTGGATCAGTTCGCAGCTGAGTGTGAAGCGACTGGGATGGGAATCAGCACCTCCAAGTCCGAGTCCATGGTTCTCGCCCGGAAAAGGGTGGAGTGCCATCTCCGGGTTGGGGAGGAGATCTTGCCCCAAGTGGAGGAGTTCAAGTACCTCGGAGTCCTGTTCACAAGTGGGGGAAGAGTGGATCGTGAGATCGACAGGTGCGGCATCTTTAGTAATGCGGACGCTGTGTCTATCCGTTGTGGTAAGGAAGGAGCTGAGCCGGAAGGCAAAGCTCTCAATTTACCGGTCAATCTACGTTCCCATCCTCACCTATGGTCATGAGCTTTAGGTTATGACCAAAAAGACAAGATCACGGGTACAAGCGGCCGAAATGAGTTTCCTCCGCCGGGTGGCGGGGCTCTCCCTTAGAGATAGGGTGAGAAGCTTTGCCATCCGGGAGGCGCTCAAAGTAAAGCTGCTGCTCTTCCACATCAAGAGGAGCCAGATGAGGTGGTCCGGGCATCTGGTCAGGATGCCACCCGAACGCCTCCCTAGGGAGGTGTTTCGGGCACGTCCGACCGGTAGGAGGCCACGAGGAAGACCCAGGACACGTTGGGAAGACCCAGGACACGTTGGGAAGATTATGTCTCCCGGCTGGCCTGGGAACACCTCGAGATCCGCCGGGAGGAGCTGGACGAAGTGGCTGGGGAGAGGGAAGTCTGGGCTTCCCTGCTTAGGCTGCTGCCCCCGCGACCCGACCTCGGATAAGCGGAAGAAGATGGATGGATAGATGGGAAAAAAAAACTGTATTATTAGATTTAAATGATTTTAAAAGGGTTCATTAAAATGAAGAATATTTTTTTTATATACTGGTATTCTCATGAGAACATAAAATACATGTGAAAAAGTGTCCCTACTTGAACAAAATCGCAGTCTAAAACAGAATATTTGTCTATATAAGTATGGTCTTTTCTTCTATTTTTTTTTTTTTACAAAAGATAAACATGCTACAGCAGCTAGCAGCTACACAACAGCTAAGCACACAATAGCGCACAAGCTAGACGTACATAATCAGTAATTGAACAATATTGCAGTCTAAAACAGAACATTTGTCAATATGAGTAAGGTCTTTTCTTCGGTTTTTGTCAAGTCATATACAAAAGGTAAACATGCAGCTAGCAGATACACAACAGCTAAGCACACAAGCTAGACACACGTAATCAGCAATTGAACAATATCGCAGTCTTAAACAGCACATTTGTCAATATAAGTATGGTGTGTTCTTCTATTTTTGTCAAGTTATTTACAAAAGGTAAACATGCTACAACAGCTAGCAGCTACACAACAGCAAAGCACACAAGCTAGACGTACGTACAGTAATCTATAATTGAACAATATTGCAATCTAAAATAGGACATTTGTCAATAGAAGTATGGTCTTTTCTTCCGTTTTTGTCAAGCCATTTACAAAAGGTAAACATGCTACATTAATTACACAACAGCTAAGCAACAATAGCGCACAAGCTAGACGTACGTAATAAGTAATTGAACAATATTGCAGTCTTAAATAGCACATTAGTCAATATAAACAAGTATCAAATAATTCTATTTGCATATTACTTACACATACAAAGTCTCCAAGACAGAAGCATATTAGAAACTATCCAGTAACAAATGTGTCCGCATTATTTTACTTACTGCGTCATCTTTCATATTGATTTTATTTTTTGATAAGAATACAAGTATATACAATAGTATATAGTCATTTTAATCACTGGCACTTTTATAATCGGAATCAAAATCAGCTTTATTGTCTAAGTACGTTAAACACACAAGGAATTTGATGTGGTAGACTCTGCTCTCTTTGTTCAATGTACAAAAATCAATAATATGAATGAACTAAAAGTATAATCAAGTATTTAAATAACTAGTATGTGCAAGGTTAATAACTAATAGTGCAGTGGTGAACAGAGCAAAGCAAAAAGATGATGAGGGGAGCATGAGTTAGCAGATTTGATTAATCATTTTAAAGTAGTAACACATTTTGTATTTAATAATTCAATAATATACTTATTGTCATATACTTAGTTGTTAGAAAAGATTTAGTCAATGAAAAACATTAACCAATGTATTGTTAACCGTCTGAAATGGACTTATGATGTCTTAAAATTGAGGTGTAAGCTTTTTTTTTTTTACTTCAAGGAGTTAAACTCATAACGCAAGCAGGTTGAATGAGGCGGACACATTTGTTACTGGATAATTTCTGCCATGGAGACTTTGTATGTGTAACTATAATTATTTGATACTTGTTTATCTTGAATAATGTGCTGTTTTACACTGCAATATTGTTTATTTACTTATTATGTACATCTAGCTTGTGTGCTTAGCTGTTGTGTAGCTGCTAGCTTCTGTAGCATGTTTACCTTTTGTAAATGACTTGGCAAAAATAGAAGTAAAGACCAACCGTGTGTGTTTTTTTTGGAGTGGTAATTTTCTTTTTTGGGTGACACTTAATTCAAGAAGTTAAACTCATAACGCAGTAGGCTGAATGATGCGGACACATTTGTTACTGGACACTTTCTTATACGCTTCTGCCTTGGAGACTGTAAGTGTAAGTACTATGCAACTATAATTATTTGATACTTGTTTATATTGACTAATGTGCTGTTTTACACTGCAATATTGTTAAATTCTTTACTATGTACGTCTAGCTTGTGTGCTATTGTGTGCTTGGCTGTAGTGTAGCTGCTAGCTTTTGTAGCATGTTTACCTTTTGGAAATGGCTTGACAAAAACAGAAGTAAAGACCGACCTTGTGTGTTTATTGGAGGACATTTAGATGTTAACTGTGTACAAGTAAATACTCTGCACGACTGATGCACCGACTTTTTTGCTGATATCGGGCTGATATCTGACATGGATATCATATGGGGACCTATACTGAATGACAAGAGTTGGGAGTAGAACTATCCATCCTTTGTTTTTGCAAACAAATGAGTGGTGAAAAGTGGCCAGCAGCCGAGTGAATTGAGATCTAATCACCTGTGACGTCACAGCTGCCAGAATCAATGTTTTCTTTTGAAAAATGTGAAAACATATTCTTGCTCTTACTCTAACTTTTAATGTCCCTACTTAAAGTAATGGCCGTCATTTGCATGATTTAAACGAGCCATTTCCAAATAAAAGGTGCAGAGCAGATGCTTAATTACATATGGATGTCTTTTTACTACGCAGACATTATTATTCAACACGTCGCCAAAGGTTAGAGATACATTTTGCTTTCAGCTTTGCTTTGTATGTTGTCTTTTTCTTTCAGCCCACCTGAAACCCCCAGCTAGCACACTAATGTGTTGCAGCTGTGCAAGTCACACTTACAGCGCCCACTAGTGGTCAGAGAGGGAATAATCTGCAGCATGCTATTCTGTCTATGTACAGTATGTATTTATTATGTAAAGTCCCACAAATATACTTGTTTTACTTTCAGCGTTGATTTTTTTATTACGTATGAAAATAATTTGTTTTGTTTGTGAGCATTTAACATAAATATATGTCACTTTAATGAGAATAAAAGAGAATACAGGACATAAATTATACAAAAATGACGGTAACAATTATATAAAAATGTATTACCATTTTTTAAAGCAATATGGTTATATTTTTAAGTTGTTTTTATAAGATTTTGAATTCAAATTAAATCACTAAAAGCAATTTAGGTGACTTATTTCATTAAAGTTGTCTTGAAAATTGTAATTTACAGAAATGTAATATATATACGTATATATATGTACATATGTATGTGTATGTATATATTATGTATATATATATATATATATATATATATATATATATATATATATATATATATATATATATATATATATATATATATATATATATATATATATATAGCCATTGTTTGCAAATACAGAGGTCAAAGGTTTCCTATAGTTCTTCAGCAGGTTTGCACACACGACAACAGGGAATTTGGCCCACTCTTTCACACAAATCTTCTCTAGATCTGCCAGGTTTCGGGGCAGTCGCCGAGCAACACAAAGCTTCAGCTCCCTCCAAAGATTTTTTATTGGATTTAGGTCTGGAGACTGGCTAGGTCACTCCAGAACCTTGATATGCTTGGTATGGACCCACTCCTTGGTTATCCTGGCTGTCGTTGTCATGTTGGAAGACCAAGCCACCACCCATCTTCAATGCTCTGACTGAGGGAAGGAGGTTTTTGGCCAAAATCTCACAATACATGGCCCCGTTCATCCTCTCCTTAATACAGTGCAGTCGTCCTGTCCCCTTTGCTGAAGAACACCCCCAAAGCATGATGTTTCCACTTCCATGTTCACTGTAGGGATGGTGTTCTTGGGATGATACTCATCCTTCTTTTTCCTCCAAACCCAACGAGTGGAGTTTATACCAAAAAGTTATATTTTGGCCTCATACCACATGACTTTCTCCCATGACTCCTCTGGATCATCCAGATGGCCATTGGCAAACTTCAGGCTGGCCTGGCTGACTTAAGCAGGGGAACCTTCCGTGCGATGCATGATTTTAAACCACTACGTCGTAGTGTTCTACTGTAGCCTTGGAAACAGTGCTCCCAGCTCTCTTCAGGTCATTCACCAGCTCCTGCCGTGTAGTTCTGGGCTGATTCCTCACTTTTCTTATCATGAGTGATGCCCCACGAGGAGAGATCTTACATGGAGCCCCAGTCCGAGGTAGATTAGCAGTCATGTTTAGCCTCTTCCATGTTCTAACAATTGCTGCAACAGTTGATCTATTCTCACCAAGCTGCTTCCCAATTGTCCCATAGCCTTTTCCAGCTTTGTGGAACTCTACAATTTTGTCTCTGGCCTCTTTTGACAGCTCTTTGGTCTTGCCCATGGTAGCAGTTGGACCTTGACTGACTGTGGGCTGCACAGGTGACTTTAATGAGCTCAAAGGGGTGATGGGTAGGTGGGTGGGTGATTAGTTGTGGGGTCAAGGTGGACTTTTTTTTAAAGTAGACTGACAGCTCTTTGAGAGTCATAATTCTTGCTGATTCTCATGTGTGCAAATACTTATGAACCCCAGTTACATACAAATAAATCATAAAAAAATCATACGATGTGATTTCCGGATTTTTCTTTTTAGATGATGTCTCTAACAGTGGAAATACATCTATGAAGAACATTTCAGACCTCTCCCTAATTTATAAGTGGGAGAACTTGCAAAATTGCAGGGTGTGCAAATACTTGTGGACCTAACTGTAAATATATATATATATATATATATATATATATATATATATATATATATATATATATATATATATATATATATATATATATATATATATATATATATATATATATATATATATATATATATATATATTATATAATAATAATACCTGGGATTTATATAGCGCTTTTCTAAGTACCCAAAGTCGCTTTACATGTTAAAAACCCATCATATATATATATATATATATATATATATATATATATATATATATATATATATATACACACATATACACAATTATATATATATATATATATATACATACATATACACAATTATATATATATATATATATATATATATATATATATATATATATATATATATATATATATATATATATATAATTGTGTATATGTATGTATATATATATATATATATAATTGTGTATATGTGTGTATATATATATATATATATATATATATATATATATATATATATATATATATATATATATATATATATATATATATATATATATATATATATATATATATATATATATATATATATATGATGGGTTTTTAACATGTAAAGCGACTTTGGGTACTTAGAAAAGCGCTATATAAATCCCAGGTATTATTATTATTATATATACAGTGTTGGGACTAACGCGTTACAAAGTAACGCGTTACTGTAACGCCGTTAGTTTCGGCGGTAACTAGTAATCTAACGCGTTATTTTTTTATATTCAGTAACTCAGTTACCGTTACTACATGATGCGTTACTGCGTTATTTTACGTTATTTTTTATGTAGTATCGGCTAGAAACAGATGCGCTGCGGTGTCTTTCTTCTGAATCTTCCTCTGTCACACGCCGGAGAGAAGAAAAGAGGCGTGTGTGTGTGTGTCTGGGTGTGGCTGTGGGAAGGGGAGGCACACACGTGATCCGCGGTTTGATATATAAAACAAAACAAAAAGGTTGTTCGCATGCACGTTCAGTCCACACACAGCGTGGTCATGGCGAGCGGAGTAACGGAAGAGCTTGAACGCCCCGCGCCATTCAATTGGTGTGTTTATAGGTGCAGACTCGGTTGTGCAAAACGAGGCTTTTAAACACATGCTGAACGTGCTTGAGCCACGTTACGACATCCCGTCGCGCACCCACTTCAGCGATAAGGTTGTGCCATATGAGCAGGAGAAGAAAAAAGTTGTGGATGAACTATCCAGAGCATCATCTGTTGCGCTCACGACAGACTGGTGGACGTCCAGGGAAACTATGTGACGATAAGCGCTCACTTCATCACAGCAGACTGGCAGATGAGCAGACACGCCCCCTCTACGAGAGTCACATTGCGCAGGTACTGACACAAGCAGTGGAGGAATGGAAGATAAAGATTTCCCAGTCACAAGTGATAATGCCAAAAATCAAATAATTGCAGTGAATGAGGCAGGACTGGGACCACAGACAGGTGCTTTGCACATGTAGTGAATTTGGCATCACATCTCAGTCAATAGGATGGATCAGGAAGGAGGTTTCCTAGCACAACAGCTGCTCATGTACTTAAGACAAAGCAAGAAATGCTAAAGCTGCCTACTCATAAAGCTCATACATGATGTCCCAACGAAGTGGAACTCCACTTATGATATGTTGCAGCAGCAGGCAGCTATATACTCTGCATTGACCCACAACACCCTGAAGGCAAATGTCAAAGACATCATCAACCTGTCTGATGATGATGTGAGAGTGGCAGAGGAGGTCCTCCAGGTGCTTAAACCCCTCAAAAGTGTTACATCTGAAACTTCACCATCTGTGTCAATGATCCTGCCACTGAAAACAAGGACTCTACAATCCAAGTGTGGAAGACAGCAGCATCAGGCTTTATTTCACTATCTATGTTTCAAGGAAGATGATGTGCCTTCTTAACTTGCACTTTCAGTTGTTTTTTATTAATGGTCATTGGTCCAAGTTTAAAGAAAGGAGAAATGCCTTTTTATGTTGCACTGTTTTTCATTAATTATGTTAAAATGCAAATAAAAATGCATGTCAAGTTGATCAACAGATTGTATTATTCTCTAGTGCAATAACAGTACTGAAATGAAGGCTAAAAGGCCATTAATGGGAGCTTTAAAAACAAGAAGAAAAAAAGAAGTAACTAAATAGTTACTTTTCACAGTAACGCATTACTTTTTGATGTAAGTAACTGAGTTAGTAACTGAGTTACTTTTGAAATTAAGTAACTAGTAATTGTAACTAGTTACTGGTTTTCAGTAACTAACCCAACACTGTGTATATATATATATATATATATATATATATATATATATATATATATATATATATATATATATATATATATATATATATATATATATGTGTGTATACATATATATACATATACATATATATATACACATATACATATATATATACCGTATATACACATATATGTATACTTAAATATACATATATATATATATATATATATATATATATATATATATATATATATATATATATATATATATATATATATATATATATATATATATATATATATATATACTTAAATATACATATATATATATACACATATATATGTCATGTCTGTGTTCATGTTTTTGTTTGGCCATGTGCTGTTTGGTTTTTTGGACACTTCCTTAGTTCCTTGTTTCACTTCCTGGTTTTGTTTGTCACCATAGCAACCATTAGTTTCACCTGTTCCACGTTTGGACTCACACACACCTGTCTCACGTTTTCACAGTTAGTCACGCACCTGTTTTCACTTATCATGTCACTATATAGGCTTTTCTGTTTCGGTTGTTCGTCCTGGCGACATCACACATTCATGCCATGTTCACAGTTTCTTGTCACGTAAGTTTTTGTTTAATGTTCATAGTTCTCCGCCATTGTGCGCGCCTTTTGTTTTGTCTAGTCAAGTTTTTTACCTCCGCTGTGAGCGCCTTTTGTTTGTACCTTTTGTTTGAGTTTATAGTAATAATTAAACTATGTCTTTACCTGCACGCCACGTCCGTTCCAATTCTTTTGCACCACGGGAGAGCAAACCACGCCAAAGACCGAGTAATGACAATATATATATATACATATATATATATATATATCAGTGACGTGCGGTGAGGTCCATGGCTGGTGAGGCACTGACTTCATCACAGTCAGATTTACAAACATATGAACCCTAAAGAGCAGGGGTGTCCAAACTTTTTCCACGGAGGGCCGCACACGGAAAAATTAAAGCATGTGGGGGCCATTTTGATATTTTTCATTTTCAAACCATAACAAAATATATGCATTTTTTATTTATTTTACCTTTAGGGGTCCCGGGGACCATAAAGGGTTTCAGTCATTAAAATGTTAAAAATAAGTCAAATTATTATTATTTTTCAATTATTTAACGCTTAATGTAAATCTCTATATCAACTTCAAGTTGATATAAAGTAATACAAATTAAAAAAAATGTTTTATGGCTTTTCTGTCAAAAACAACTTAGTTTTTTTTATAGTAAAACTGAATTATGCAGTATTTAGTAATTAGAGCCCTAAAAGATCAATAATGCAGTACACCTTTGATTTTAATTATTTAATATTTTTGAGTAATCACAGTGAAAAGATAAATAAAAAATCACTAAATATATTTGGGATCCAAAAGGTGCCCCACTCATAAAGTGATACATTTTTATTAGGTTTTTCTTTTACTTTCAACACTTAAGTTACGAGATCAACTTCAGATATATCTGTCCATTTTATGCTGGAACTATTATTTTGTTTGTTTTATGCGCTTTTGTCAAAGAAAACGTTGATGTTTTTATATGGCAACCACACAATATATGCAATATTTACCACATAAAACATTTTAAAGTGAAATATTTGAAGTAATTGGAGCCCTGAAAATAATTCATTATAACATGGATTTTTTGTCATTATATATTTTTTTTGAGCAATGGCAAAAAAAAAGAAAAATGAAGTAAGACAAAAGAAAAAAAACAGCCTGCATGGCAGCTTTGTGTCAACATTGCAACTTTTTCTCGTTAGATTTCACCTCATTCCACTTTTTTTAATGTTCTTTTTTATTTTTACAATAGTATTTCCAGAATGTGTGGCGGGCCGGTAAACAATTAGCTGCGGGTCGCAAATGGCCCCCGGGCCGCACTTTGGACACCCCTGCTAAAGAGTATCTTATTCACCATGTGATTGGCAGCAGTTAACGGGTTATGTTTAAAAGCTCATACCAGCATTCTTTACACATACAAACTGTAGCACACAAAAAAGCACATTTAATAAAAAAACATTATTATGGTCTTACCTTTCTTGCTGGACATCCACACAGCCAGCCTTTGCGTGTGTACCACGCCGTTTGAAAATAACGGGTCTTCTGTCCCGAAGTCAAAAGCAAACCTTTTAGCTCCGGCGTTGGTCTACCTTAAATTATTACCTCATGCTTCGATTGAAGGTCCAGTTTAGAAAACTGTTTTATTTTACATATGTAATCCTCCATGTTTTTAATAAAAGTTAAGGCGAGAGGAAATAAACAATCGCTGCACTAATTGC
Organism: Entelurus aequoreus; assembly: GCF_033978785.1. Taxonomy (NCBI): domain Eukaryota; kingdom Metazoa; phylum Chordata; class Actinopteri; order Syngnathiformes; family Syngnathidae; genus Entelurus; species Entelurus aequoreus. Next base: position 43,417,027 of record NC_084736.1, read on the forward strand.
TAACTGTTGCTTGTTCTCACTTCTTCTGCGGCCGAGGAATGATCTCTGGGATCACTACCGCCCTCTACCACCAGGAGGCCGGATTACTGCGAGCCTCAGCCAGTACGTCTTTTGCAGCAGTTTTATGAATGCTCAGCACAAAAAATACGTTACACACATACAGTTGTTGACAAAATACACTGTACATTATATACCTCAGCTAACTAAACTATGCCATAGTTTAGTTAGCTGATATAATTCATATAGCAATAGTCTCACTGCACAGCAGGCCAGCAGTTAGCCGAGTCATTGCGCAATCCATGTTGAGGCACAACTGAGTGACGTGCCTCAACTGGCTGCTGATCACCGCACCGTCTCTTCTCAGTATTTGAACGGCAAATGTGAAAATAAAAATAAAAATAATCTAAAACTGGTGAAGTTAAAGGCCTACTGAAACGCACTACTACCGACCACGCAGTCTGATAGTTTATATATCAATGATGACATCTTAACATTGCAACACATGCCAATACGGCCGGGTTAACTTATAAAGTGCAGTTTTAAATTTCCCGCCACACTTCCGCTTGAAAACGTCTCGGTATGATGACGTATGCGCGTGACGTTGCCAGTTTAACAGATGTATGGCTTCCCCATTGAAGCCAATACGAAATAGCTCTGTTTTCATCTCATTATTCCACAGTATTCTGGACATCTGTGTTGGTGAATCTTTTGCAATTTGTTCATTGCATTATGGAGAAAGAAGCTGAGCAAGCAAAGAAGAAAGTTGTCGGTGCGAAGCGGATATTTTGCGAGGGAAGTCAGCAACACAACACAGCCGGTGTTTGTTTACATTCCCGAAAGATGCAGTCAAGATCGAAGAACTCGGACAACAGAGACTCTAACCAGGAGGACTTTGATTTGGATACACAGACGCGATACCGTGAGTACGTAGCTGCGCTTCCAAAAATTTGATCGCTTGCTATAAGTAGCTCGAGCTAGTAGCTAGGAGCTAAGAGCTAGCATAACAAACACCTATGTGTTTGTTATGCGGGATTAATTTGTGGCATATTAAATATAAGCCTGGTTGTGTTGTGGCTAATAGATTATATATATGTCTTGTGTTTATTTACTGTTGTAGTCATTCCCAGCTGAATATCAGGTCCCACCCGCGCGCTTCCAAACATTTGATCGCTTGCCCGTACGTGCGTGTCACGTACGTAACTTCGGTTAAATATATAAGCTTTATAAACCTTGGGTTAGGTGAACGGTCCTCTGGGCTGAGTGAGTGTGTGTGTTGTGCAGGTGTTTGAATTGTATTGGCGGGTTATATATACGGGATCCCGTCCATATAACCCGCTCGAGCTATAACTAGCTCGAGCTAGTAGCTAGTAGCTAGTAGCTAGCATAACAAACACCTAGGTGTTTGTTATGCGGGATTAATTTGTGGCATATTAAATATAAGCCTGGTTGTGTTGTGGCTAATAGAGTATATATATGTCTTGTGTTTATTTACTGTTGTAGTCATTCCCAGCTGAATATCAGGTCCCACCCGCGCACTTCCAAACATTTGATTGCTTGCCCGTACGTGCGTGTCATGTACGTAACTTTGGTTAAATATATAAGCTTTATGAACCTTGGGTTAGGTGAACGGTTCTTTGGGCTGAGTGAGTGTGTGTGTTGTGCAGGTGTTTGAATTGTATTGGCGGGTTATATGGACGGGATCCCATCCAAATAACCCGCTCGAGCTATAACTAGCTCGAGCTAGGAGCTAGGAGCTAGGAGCTAGCATAACAAACACCTAGGTGTTTGTTATGTGGGATTAATTTGTGGCATATTAAATATAAGCCTGGTTGTGTTGTGGCTAATAGAGTATATATATGTCTTGTGTTTATTTACTGTTGTAGTCATTCCCAGCTGAATATCAGGCCACCCCCGGCTCTCACAGCATCTTCCCTATCTGAATCGCTTCCACTCCCCACTAGTCCTTCACTTGCCTTTTCCTCATCCACAAATCTTTCATCCTCGCTCAAATTAATGGGGAAATCGTCGCTTTCTCGGTCCGAATCTCTCTCACTTCTGGCGGCCATCATTGTAAACAATAGGGAACTTTGCGGATATGTTCAATTGACTACGTCACGCTACTTCCGGTAGGGGCAAGCCTTTTTTTTATCAGATACCAAAAGTTGCGATCTTTATTGTCGTTGTTTTATACTAAATCCTTTCAGCAAAAATATGGCAATATCGCGAAATTATCAAGTATGACACATAGAATAGATCTGCTATCCCCGTTTAAATAAAAAAAATTCATTTCAGTAGGCCTTTAAATGGAAAATAACTTTAGTATAATCACTAGATCAGGGGTCACCAACCTTTTTGAAACCAAGGGCTACTTCTTGGGTACTGATTAATGCGAAGGGCTACCAGTTAGATACACACTTAAATAAATTGCCGGAAGTAGCCAAGTTGCTCAATTTACCTTTAACTCTGTTATTATTAATAATTAATGATATTTATCTTTGTGGAAACACTGATCATCTTAATGATTTCTCACAATAAATATATATAGAAACAGATAAATATCAATATGCAACACTTTATTTTTATATTTTCTCTAAGTGCACATTTTTCAAATTGAACATTTTCAAATGATCACTTCTAAGACAGTCTTGTGAAATCACAATATCCCATTTAAACTAGCTAGCCACTAACATTTTTTAACAAATCATGAATTACTTTGCACCATGTTTGTACAAATAATAACTCATGTAAAATACAAAAGTCAACTCTCAAATTTGTAAATCATGTCACACTTTGAACTGGACACCAAATCTGTTATCTGTTTCTTTGTCAGTTAGTGGGAAGCCTGGCATTGCATGCTGTTAACTAGTGTGTTGTACTCTGGTGTGTAACTTGACACTGCAAATCTGAGTGAGTCTTGCAGATGTGCATCAGTGAGGCGTGCTCTGTGTTTATTCTTGATGAAGTTCATGTCAGAAAAGGCTGATTCACAAAGATAAGATTTTTCCTCATTGTTTGCGGAACCTTCTTAATCTTTTGGACATATTTTCACAGCAATCTGGCCTTAAGCTTAATTATAATAAATGTAGAATGTTAAGGATCGGAAATCTAAAGGGAACGTCCTTTCGAATGGAATGCAAAGTGCCTGTTTTGTGGACAGATGGACCAGTTAACATACTTGGTGTTGTTGTCCCAGAAAATCTGGAAGATCTAGGCTCAGTAAATTATGATAATCGACTAAGAAAGCTGGACAAAAGTATGCAATTATGGAAAGGGAAATCCCTAACCTTGTATGGTAAAATGTCTATTGCCAACTCGTTAATTATGCCTCAATTTATTTATTTGTTTTTGTCATTACCAGCTCCATCACAAAACTTTTTTAAGATTTATGAGCGGAGGGTCTTCGATTTTGTCTGGAACGGCAAACCAGAAAAGATTAAAAGAAAGGTTTTGTACAAAGAGTATGAATATGGGGGCCTGAAACTTCTCAACCTTGAAGCCATGTGTCTGTCTTTAAAAGCATCAATTGTTCCGAAGATGTATTTAAACATTGAGTGGTACACAAATGTCCTGTTGGACAAAAAACATGTACTGTATCAAAAGAAATTGTATCCTTTTTTTACAAGTGATCCCCTCCCAGAGAGTCTGCTGGGAAACATGGCGGGGTTCATAAAGGAAACAATCCACTCATAGTGGTGTTTTCAATTTTATGTGCCAGAAAAAAGAGACAATATTTTGCAGCAGTTAATATGGATGAACTCTAATATTGTAATAGATGGAAAGCCTTTCTTTTGGAAAAATATGTTTGAAAGAGGAATCATTTTTGTCAATGATATTATTAATGAGAATGGTAAAATTATGAAGTATGATGAATTTAGAGCTATGTATGGTGATGCTTGCTCAAGCTTTTCATTTTATCAACTAACTGGAGTAATTGGGAAAAAATGGAAACAAATAATTAATTATGGAACTACTAAATTATTAGTTTGTAAACCTCTAATAAGAAATTCTAGTTGGCAAAAAGGAACTAAAATAAATAGAAAAATATATAATTTTTATTTAATAAAGAAATCTTTGAAGGCTGCCTCATACAACACAAATGGAAAATGGGAGGACTTTTTTGACTGCCCGTTGCCATGGGATGCCATATTCAAACTAATCTATAAAACCACTATCGATGTGCAAAATCGTTATTTTCAAATTAAAATTATTTATAACTTCTTACCCACAGGGAAAATGTTAAAATTATGGAATATGACAGAGTCAGATGATTGCCGATTTTGTTGTCAGGAGCCTGAATCCACCCTGCATTTGTTTTGGTATTGTCATATTGTGTCTTTGTTTTGGGTGGAAGTTCAAAAAATGTGTTTAAGGATTGGTTTGTTTATGAAGCTTAATGTGGTTTCTGTTATTTTAGGAGAGTTCATTGACAATCATGATTTAGTCAATTTAATTACAGTACTCGGTAAAATGTTTATTTTTAAGGCCAAAAACAGATATTCACTTAGTATTACTTTCTTTAAAACATGTATTCAGTATATTCTAACTTTAGAAAGTTACATGGTTGAAAACGATAATGATGCCAAAAAACATTAAAAAAAAAGATGAGAAGTCCTCAAAGGCTTATTTTGAAAGTATAATTATGTTTATAGATGATATGATATATGTTGTTGTGTTCCCTAATTTGAGTGACCTGGACATAATCTGGACTGTACATAAATGCTTATTTTGAAAATGTAATTTTGTTTATAAATTATATGCAATCTGTTGTGTTCCCTAATTTTTTTCTGTGTACATGAATGAAGGTGTGTGTTGCTGAGTCCGACTTGGACATTATCTGGACTGGGCCTGGTTTAAAAAACCCTTTAAACAAATCTAATTTCATTGACAACCTGGTCTGTTGAAGATAAGGCCCTTTTTTAAAAAATAAAATAAAATAAGATAAATAAATAAAAAACATTTTCTTGGATAAAAAAGAAAGTAAAACAATATAAAAATACATACATAAAAAATAGTAATTAATGAAAATGTTAGTGGACCAGCAGCCTATACAATCATGTGTGCTTCAGGGACTGTGTCCCTTGCAGATGTGTTGTCTATGTTGTGGGAACCAGAATATTGGTAGCAGAAAGAAATAACCCCTTTTGTGTGAGTGGGTGTGGATGAGTGTGCATGGGGGAGGTTGTTTGGGTTGATGCAGTGATTGAAAGTGTATCTTGTGTTTTTCTATGTAGATTTAATTAAAAAAAAAAAAAAACTAGATACAAATAACAATTTAATTTTTTTTTTCTTTTTACATTTTTTTTCTTTCCATGATGGCAGGTGAGGCCCCGCCTCCCCTGACTGCACGTCACTGATATATATATATATATATATATATATATATATATATATATATATATATATATATATATATATATATATATATATATATATACATATATATATATATATATATATACATATATATATATATATATATATATATATATATATATATATATATACATATATATATATATATATATATATATATATATATATATATATATGTATATATATATATATATATATATATATATGTATATATATATATATATATATACATATATATATATACATATATATATATATATATATATATATATATATATACATATATATATATACATATATATATACATATATATATATATATATATACATATATATATATATACATATATATATATATATATATATATACATATATATATATACATATATATATACATATATACATATATATATACATATATATATATATATATATACATATATATATATATACATATATATATATATATATATATATACATATACTTAAATATACATATACTTAAATATACATATATATATATACACACATATATACTTAAATATATATATATATATATATATACACACACATATATATGTATATATATATGTATATATATATATATATATATATATATATATATATATATATATATATATATATATATTACATATATATATATATATACATATATATATATATATACAGTACATATACATATATATATATATACATATGTATATATACATACAGTATATGTATGTACAAACCCCGTTTCCATATGAGTTGGGAAATTGTGCTAGATGTAAATATAAATGGAATACAATGATTTGCAAATCCTTTTCAACCCATATTCAATTGAATGCACTATAAAGACAAGATATTTGATGTTCAAACTCATAAACTTTTTTTTTTTTTTTTCAAATAATAATTAACTTAGAATTTCATGGCTGCAACACGTGCCAAAGTAGTTGGGAAAGGGCATGTTCACCACTGTGTTACATGGCCTTTCCTTTTAACAACACTCAGTAAACGTTTGGGAACTCAGGAGACACATTTTTTAAGCTTCTCAGGTGGAATTATTTCCCATTCTTGCTTGATGTACAGCTGAAAGGCCTACTGAAATGATTTTTTTTATTTAAACGGGAATAGCAGATCCATTCTATGTGTCATACTTGATCATTTCACGATATTGCCATATTTTTGCTGAAAGGATTTAGTAGAGAAAATCGACGATAAAATTCGCAACTTTTGCTCGCTGATAAAAAAAAGCCATGCCTGTACCGGAAGTAGCGTGACGTCACAGGAGCTAGGATTCCTCACAATTCCCCGTTGTTTACAATGGAGCGAGAGAGATTCGGACCGAGAAAGTGATGATTACCCCATTAATTTGAGCGAGGATGAAAGATTCGTAGATGAGGAACGTTACAGTGAATGACTTGAGAGGCAGCGATGGACGTATCTTTTTTCACTCTGACCGTAACTTAGGTACAAGCTGGCTCATTGGATTCCACACTCTCCTTTTTCTATTGTAGATCACAGATTTGTATTTTAAACTACCTCGGATACTATATCCTCTTGAAAATGAGAGTCGAGAACGCGTAATGGACATTCAGTGCCTTTTATCTCCACGACAATACATCGGCGAAATGCTTTAGCTACGAGCTAACGTGATAGCATCTTGCTTTAACTGCATAAAGAAACAAAAGAAATAAACCCCTGACTGGAAGGATAGATAGAAAATCAACAATACTATTAAACCGTGGACATGTAAATACACGGTTAATGCTTTCCAGGCTGGCGAAGGTTAACAATGCTGTGCTAATGACGCCATTGAAGCTAACTTAGCAACTGGACTGCACAGAGCTATGCTAAAAACATTAGCTCTCCACCTACGCCAGCCAGCCCTCATTTGATCATCAACACCCGTGCTCACCTGCGTTCCAGCGATCGGCAGAAGGATGAAGGACTTCACCCGATGCGTTTGGCGGCCCGGAGACGTAGGAAGTCAAGGTGAGGTCGGAGGCTAGCGCGGCTAGCGCTCCAACAAAGTCCTCCTGGTTGTGTTGCTGTAGTCCGCTGCTAATACACCGATCCCACCTACAACTGTCTTCTTTGCAGCCTTCATTGTTCATTAAAAAAATTGCAAAAGATGTCCAGAATACTGTGGAATTATGAAATGAAAACAGAGCTTTTTGTATAGGATTCTACGGGGTACCATAACTTCCGTTACTCGGACTTCGTCACGCGCATACGTCATCATACCGCAATGTTTCAGCCGGATATTTCCCGGGAAGTTTTAAATGTCACTTTATAAGTTAACCCGGCCGTATTGGCATGTGTTGCAATGTTAAGATTTCATCATTGATATATAAACTATCAGACTGCGTGGTCGGTAGTAGT
>NC_084736.1:43427285-43439785 GCF_033978785.1 Entelurus aequoreus
AAGTTGTACTGAGCCAACTGTGCGTTTCGAATCTTCTTGTTCAGAGTACATCCTGGGTCTAGATCCACGTCACTCATGAAGCCTCTGGTGTGGAACTCTTGTTGGACCTGCACGCACACACACACACACACACACGACCAGATGTTTGGTGTCTGCTCCACTTGGGGGCAGTCATGCACTTTGACTGTGAGGGCAAACCTAATACATGATCTTTGATTTGCTATTCCACTTTTGTCCCTGTCAGCAGTTTTTCACAGCAGCAAAGTGCAAAACATCTTTGTTTGAAATGATTTTAAGTAGATTTCTATGAAGACTCCTGTCATATAGACAATTTTTGATTTGTTTTTTTCAGTGGAGCCCTAAAACAGCAGTATTTCTGTTAAATACTCATTTAATAATGAATTAATGAAGATTATATTCACTGATTGTGTTCGCTTTTGGTGAAGTGGATGTTTTGCAATATTGTCTAGACTTATTAAAATAAAACAATTGTTATGTTGCATGAGCCAGCTTGTAACTCAAAGTACTTGAGTCTCTAATCATTGTCTACCATTGAAATGAATTTACTGGGTGCTTGGACCCTAAAACTGCACAATTGTAACATGCCTTTAGAAAAAGTGACTTTTAGATGACCAATGTGTGAAAAGAGTACAAGAGAATTTACTACAAACAACTACGGTATTTACTATAGATGTGAATTGCACAATTCATGATTTAATTCCGATTCTTGGGGTGACGATATGATTCAACACAATTCTTGTGATATATTATTTGGTGTAAAAAATTAACAAAACAGGTTACAGGTTACAAAATATACTTTTGGCTGCTGACATGACGTCGGTGTATTTGAAGCGAGCAAGTGGAGATGGCCTAGAAAACATTTGTAATAGATTTTTAATGAATAATTACATGTATATAAATATATGTATATAATATATGCATATATACATACATATAATATATGCATACAGTATATACTAGGGGTGTAACGGTACGTGTATTTGTATTGAACCGTTTTGGTACGGGGGTTTCGGTTCGGTTTGGAGGTGTACCGAACGAGTTTCCACACAAACACATTAAGTAGCCGCCTACGCTTCCTTCTGCCTCTGTCTCTGTCAGTACTCTACACAGCATCCAGCATTGTCCCACCCACACAACCATCTGATTGGTTACAAACAGAGCGGTAACAGCCAATCAGCAGTGCGTATTCAGAGCGCATGTAGTCCGTGCTTAGCGTTAAGCAGGTAAGCATCAGGCAGCAGACTCTCCCCAAATTATAATAAACACCTCCCAATCAACTACTAGTAACATCACTATGAGCCCGTTGACGTTCTAGAAACCTAAACGGCAACTCAGCTCACTCGCAGTCCTGGCTTGAGGTGAAGGCTAATTCGCTTTTAGCGTAACGTTAGCTCATTTTGCGGTGTGTGCGTGTGTGTGTGTGTGCATGTGTGTGTTACGGACAGCAAAGCCCTGTCTGTCTGTTATTTCACTTTACCTTTTTCTGTGTTGATTGAGCTATGTTGAAGCAGGACATTATGTTAAATGAAGAGTTTCTGTCTCTGATAGTTGATATAGTAATGTAAGTGCATCATTAAGCCTACATGAACTCCATGGTGTTCAGGGATGAATAGTCTCTCCTATTACTATTGTACTATTTTTTTCAGCTATAGTTACATTAATCATTAGAAATGCAGCAGCCTATTTTTGAATGGCAGGGTCCCTGCTATCACATGTTGATAAAAATATAACATTTACATAATAAAAATCAACTACAGGCTTCCCAAATGCTGTAATAAATTAAGCATGATGAGTTGACTTGAAACTGTTTAATGTTGCACTTTTTATATGTAGAAGAAAAGTTTTGTCATTTTATTTAATCTGAGCAACAACTTGAGGCAGTTTAATGTTGATTAACGTGGGCAGAATTATTATAGTGTTCCCAATGTTAAAAGGATAAAGCCATTGTTTACAAATTTGGTAAATAAATAACCAAAACATTTATATTTTGTCGTTTTCTTACTATACCGAAAATGAACCGAACCGTGACCTCTAAAGCGAGGTACGTACCGAACCGAAATTTTTGTGTACCGTTACACCCCTAATATATACATATATATATATATGTACATATATATATATATATATATATATATATATATATATACATATATGTATATACAAACCCCGTTTCAATATGAGTTGGGAAATTGTGTTAGATGTAAATATAAATGGAATACAATGATTTGCAAATCATTTTCAACCCATATTCAGTTGAATATGCTACAAAGACAACATATTTGATGTTCAAACTGATAAACTTTTTTTTTGTGCAAATAATCATTAACTTTAGAATTTGATGCCAGCAACACGTGACAAAAAAGTTGGGAAAGGTGGCAATAAATACTGATAAAGTTGAGGAATGCTCATCAAACACTTATTTGGATCATCCCACAGGTGAACAGGCAAATTGGGAACAGGTGGGTGCCATGATTGGGTATAAAAGTAGATTCCATGAAATGCTCAGTCATTCAGAAACAAGGATTGGGCGAGGGTCACCACTTGGTCAACAAATGCGTTAGCAAATTATTGAACAGTTTAAGAAAAACCTTTCTCAACCAGCTATTGCGAGGAATTTAGGGATTTCACCATCTACGGTCCGTAATATCATCAAAGGGTTCAGAGAATCTGGAGAAATCACTGCACATAAGCAGCTAAGCCTGTGACCTTCGATCCCTCAGGCTGTACTGCATCAACAAGCGACATCAGTGTGTAAAGGATATCACCACATGGGCTCAGGAACACTTCAGAAACCCACTGTCAGTAACTACAGTTGGTCGCTACATCTGTAAGTGCAAGTTAAAACTCTCCTATGCAAGGCGTTGTTTATCAACAACACCCAGAAACGCCGTCGGCTTCGCTGGGCCTGAGCTCATCTAAGATGGACTGATACAAAGTGGAAAAGTGTTCTGTGGTCTGACGAGTCCACATTTCAAATTGTTTTTGGAAACTGTGGACGTTGTGTCCTCCGGACCAAGGAGGAAAAGAACCATCCGGATTGTTATAGGCGCAAAGTTGAAAAGCCAGCATCTGTGATGGTATGGGGGTGTATTAGTGCCCAAGACATGGGTAACTTACACATCTGTGAAGGCGCCATTAATGCTGAGAAGTACATACAGGTTTTGGAGCAACATATGTTGCCATCCAAGCAATGTTATCATGGACGGCCCTGCTTATTTCAGCAAGACAATGCCAAGCCACGTGTTATATCAACGTGGCTTCATAGTAAAAGAGTGCGAGTACTAGACTGGCCTGCCTGTAGTCCAGACCTGTCTCCCATTGAAAATGTGTGGCGCATTATGAAGCCTAAAATACCACAACGTAGACCCCTGGACTGTTGAACAACTTAAGCTGTACATCAAGCAAGAATGGGAAAGAATTCCTCCTGAGAAGCTTAAAAAATGTGTCTCCTCAGTTCCCAAACGTTTACTGAGTGTTGTTAAAAGGAAAGGCCATGTAACACAGTGGTGAACATGCCCTTTCCCAACTACTTTGGCAGGTGTTGCAGCCATGAAATTTTAAGTTAATTTGTATTTGCAAAAACAAAATAAAGTTTATGAGTTTGAACATCAAATATCTTGTCTTTGTAGTGCATACAATTGAATATGGGTTGAAAATGATTTGCAAATCATTGTATTCCGTTTATATTTACATCTAACACAATTTCCTAACTCATATTGAAACGGGGTTTGTACATACATATATGTATATACATACAGTTGTGCTCATAAGTTTACATACCCTTCGAAAATGTATGATTTCTTGGCCATTCTTCAGAGAATATGAATGATAACACAACAACCTTTCTTCCACTCATGCTTAATGGTTGTGTGAAGCTATTTATTGGCAAACAACTGTGTTTACTCTTTTTAAATCAAAATGACAAAAAAAAGTACCCAAATGACCCTAATCAAAAGTTTACATACCCCAGTGACTTTGATCTGATAACATGCACAAAAGTTGACACAAACAGGTTTGAATGGCTAATCAAGGTTCCAATCCTCACCTGTGACCTGTTTGTTTGTAATTAGTGTGTGTGTATAAAAGGTCAGTGAGTTTCTGGGCTTCTGACAGACCATTGCCTCTTTCATCCAGTGCTGCACAGATGTTTCTGGATTCTGAGTCATGGGGAAGGCAAAATAATTGTCAGGAAAGGGGTATAAAAAGATATCCAAGGAATTGAGAATGCCAATCAGCAGTGTTCAAACGCTGATTAAGAAGTGGAAAATTAGGGATTCTGTTGAAACCAAACCACGGTCAGGTAGACCAGCCACAACTGCCAGGAAAATTGTTCGAGATGCAAAGAAAAATCCACAAATAACTTCAGCTGAAATACAGGACTCTCTGAAAAATGGTGGTGTGGCTGTTTCAAGATGCACAATAAGGAGGCACTTCAACAAAAATGGGCTGCATGGTCGAGTCGCCAGAAGAAAGCCATTTCTGCGCAAATGTCACAAAGTATCCCACTTACATTACGCCAAACAGCACAGACACAAGCCTCAGAACTTCTGGAACAAAGTAATTTGGAGTGATGAGACCAAAATTGAACTTTTTGGCCACAACCATAAACGTTACATTTGGAGAGGAGTCAACAAGGCCTATGATGAAAGGAACACCATTCCTACTGTGAAACACGGAGGTGGATCACTGATGTTTTGGGGGTGTGTGAGCTACAAAGGCACAGGGAAGTTGGCCAAAATTGATGGCAAGATGAATGCAGCATGTTATCAGAAAATACTGGAGGAACATTTGCACTCATCAGCATTCTGAAGCTGCGCATGGGTTGTTTTTTGACGTTCCAACATGACAATGATCCAAAACACAAGGCCAAGTTGACCTGTCATTGGCTACAGCATAACAAAGTGAAGGTTCTGGAGTGGCCATCTCAATCTCCTGACCTCAATATCATTGAGCCACTCTGGGGAGATCTCAAACGTGCAGTTCATGCAAGACAGCCCAAGAACTTACAGGAACTGGAGGCTTTTTGCCAAGAAGAATGGGCAGCTTTGCCATCAGAGAAAATAAATAACCTTATCCACAACTACCACAAAAGACTTCTAGCTGTCTTTGATGTTAAAGGGGGCAATACACGGTATTAACAACTGGGGTATGTAAACTTTTGATCAGGGTCATTTGGGTACTTTCTTTTGTCATTTTGATTTGAAAAGAGTAAACACAGTTGTTAGCCAATAAATAGCTTCACACAACCATTAAGCATGAGTGGAAGAAAGGTTTTTGTGTTATCATTCATATTCTCTGAAGAATGGCCAAGAAATCATAAATTCTCCCAGGGTATGTAAACTTATGAGCACAACTGTACATATATATGTACATATGTGTATATATACACATACATGTATATATATACACACATATGTATATATACATATGTATATACACACACACACACACATACATATATATATATATATATATATATATATATATATATATATATATATATATATATATATATATATATATATATATATATATATATATATATATATATATATATATATATATATATATATATGTGTGTATGTATATAAATATATATATACATATATATATATATATATATATATATATATATATATATATATATATATATATATATATATATATATATATATATATATATATATGTATATACAGTGTTGGCCTTAACACACTTTTTGTGTCTTTGTACGCATTGAAATCAGAAAGGACGCACATTTCCGGAAGCCCACGCGTCTCCCGGAAGCTGATTTTTTTTGACAAATACTGCCTCAGTTTGCACTGGGACAACTTTACCGCAAGGGGCTGTCAAAAGAAAGACTTGATGGTAAACAAAAAGGTGAGTGTAAAGTCAACCTTTATAACTTTTAGTCTCGGTGAGTCCATGGAAACTTCACTTTTATCTCCCGCTGAAGCGACATCGTTCGAGGATGGAGACAGGCTAGCTGTTAGCTTCAAGCTAACCAGCACCCGACCAGACTCCTCCACCCCAAAAACATACTTTGAAGGTCAACAAACGGGGCAAATATGTGCCTTTTGAAGTGTTAATGTGCCAGAAGTGTTGTAAATGAGTCTCTTGGAGAAGTGGCTGACAAGTTAGCAAGTCTGTCATTGTTTACTGAAGCAGAAATGCTGACTGTGCGTTATAATAAACGTGCATGCGTCGCGAGGCTCTGCTTTTTATCCATAGATTTATCAGATTTAATTATTTATTATCAATAGCAAGGGTGTCAAAAGTGTGGCCCGGAGGTTAATGTTTTATAGGCCCACGGCACATTCTAAAAATACTATTCAAATAAACAAAAACATAACAAAAGTGGAATAAAAAGGCTTACAGGTGAAATGTAATTTAGAAAAAGTTGCAATGTTGACTAATAAAACAAAGCTGTTTTTATTCTTTAAAACTGTCATTGCTCAAAACATAATATTGAATCAAAATCAATGTTTTTTATGAATTATTGACCTATCCAAGGCTCCTATTACTTCACATAAATGGGTTATGGTAAATGGGTTATATTTGTATAGCGCTTTTCTACCTTCAAGGTACTCAAAGTGCTTTGACACTATTTCCACATTCACCCACACTGATGGCGGGAGCTGCCATGCAAGGCCCTAACCACGACCCATCAGGAGCAAGGGTGAAGTGTCTTGCTCAAGGACACAACGGACGTGACGAGGTTGGTAGAAGGTGGGGATTGAACCAGGAACCCTCAGGTTGCTGGCACGGCCACTCTCCCAACTGCGCCACCCCGTCCCCGGTCAAATATTCCACTTTGAATATGATTTTTTGTTGAAGATTTTTCACATTTTGTGTGTTTGCCATAAAAAACTGTTTTCTTTGACAAAAAGGGCAGAAAACAAACAAACAACATAAAAACAAAACAAAACTTAGAATTGAGGGATAGGTGTGAAGTTGATGTAGACTCTACAGATTTAAGTGTTAAATAAATAATGCATGTATGCCCTGGCACACCATTGTCATCATTTCATGACCCAAGCAAAATACTTTTTACACTTTTATACTAAAATAAATACACACACGACTTATTAAATACAAATAACGAAAAAACTACCGGCAGCAGTAAAGTTTAGATCCATGAAGGAAAGAAGAAAGTGAATGAATATTTATAACTGAATACATATGCATAAAAAAATTGGTTTTCTTTTGTATTATTTTTAAAAATGAATTAAGTAACATTTATGACAATCTTTTTCCAAAACACAATATAGACGGTGAGATATAACAGCATAATGCATACATTTATCATTGGTTTTCAAAAGGCTTACAAAAAAGTGGGACCCCAAAAATTTACTGTGGGAGCCCACTTTTATGAAATGGGGTCCCTAGGACCCCATTTAAAAAATTCCTAGCGCCAACACTGTACATACACATATGTATATAAAAACACACACATATATATATATATATATATATATATATATATATATATATATATATATATATATATATATATATATATCAGTGGCGTGCAGTCAGTAGAGGCAGGGGAGGCGGGGCCTCACCTGCCATCATGGAAAGAAAAAAAATGTAAAAAGAAAAAAACAAAAATTAAATACTTATATGTATCTAGTGATTATACTAAAGTTATTTTCCATTTAACTTCACCAGTTTTAGATTATTTTTATTTTTATTTTCACATTTGCCGTTCAAATACTGAGAAGAGACGGTGCGGTGATCAGCAGCCAGTTGAGGCACGTCACTCAGTTGTGCCTCCACATGGATTGTGCCAATGACTCAACTAACTGCTGGCCTGCTGTGCAGTGAGACCGTATTGCTATATGAATTATATTATACATTTCCATAGTTTAGTTAGCTGAGGTATATAATGTACAGTGTATTTTGTCAACAACTGTATGTGTGTAATGTATTTTTTGTGCTGAGCATTCATAAAACTGCTGCAAAAGACGTCCTGGCTGAGGCTCGCAGTAATCGGGCCTCCTGGTGGTAGAGGGCGGTAGTGATCCCAGAGATCATTCCTTGGCCGCAGAAGAAGAAAAAAAAAATTAAAATAAAGTTAGCAATAAGTGCGGCGATTGTTTATTTCCTCTCGCCTGAACTTTTATTAAAAACATGGAGGATTACATATGTAAAATAAAACCGTTTTCTAAACTGGACTTTCAATCGAAGCATGAGGTAATAATTTAAGGTAGACCAACGCCGGAGCTAAAAGGTTTGCTTTTGACTTCGGGACAGAAGACCCGTTCTTTTCAAACGGCGTGGTACACACGCAAAGGCTGGCTGTGTGGATGTGCAGCAAGAAAGGTAAGACCATAATAATGTTTTTTTTTATTAAATGTGCTTTTTTGTGTGCTACAGTTTGTATGTGTAAAGAATGCTGGTATGAGCTTTTAAACATAACCCGTTAACTGCTGCCAATCACATGGTTAGCAGGGGGTGTCCAAAGTGCGGCCCGGGGGGCATTTGCGGCACGCAGCTAATTGTTTACCGGCCCGCCACACATTCTGGAAATACTATTGTAAAAATAAAAAAGAACATTAAAAAAAGTGGAATGAGGCGAAATCTGACGAAAAAAGTTGCAATGTTGACACAAAGCTGCCATGCAGGCTGTTTTTTTTCTTTTGTCTTTCTTCATTTTTCTTTTTTTTGCCATTGCTCAAAAAAAAATATATAATGACAAAAAATCCATGTTATAATGAATTATTTTCAGGGCTCCAATTACTTCAAATATTTCACTTTAAAATGTTTTATGTGGTAAATATTGCATATATTGTGTAGTAGCCATATAAAAACATCAAAGTTTTCTTTGACAAAAGCGCATAAAACAAACAAAATAATAGTTCCAGCATAAAATGGACAGATATATCTGAAGTTGATCTCGTAACGTAAGTGTTGAAAGTAAAAGAAAAACCTAATAAAAATGTATCACTTTATGAGTGGGGTAGATTTACTGTAAGCGTTAAATAATTAAAAAAAAATAATAATCTGACTTATTTTTTACATTTTAATGACTGAGACCCTTTATGGTCCCCGGGACCCCTAAAGGTAAAATAAATAAAAAATGCATATATTTTGTTATGGTTTGAAAAAGAAAATTATCAAAATGGCCACCACATGCTTTAATTTTTCCGTGTGCGGCCCTCAGTGGAAAAAGTTTGGACACCCCTGCTCTTTAGGTTTCATATGTTTGTAAATCTGACTGTGATGAAGTCAGTGCCTCACCAGCCATTGACCTCACCGCACGTCACTGATATATATATATATATATTGTTGTGCTCGTAGCGTGAAGGCTAGACAATTTGAAATATAGTTGACACACAAAAACGTGTGCGTCGTTTATTCAAGAAAAGCACAAGCAAGAATGAACGCTTTCATCACAACACTCAAATATCGCGGGAACAACAAACCCCCACCTTTGTTAGAATGTACTGACGGCCACTTAAAGGGGCCGCGCCGAATTACTCGCTCTTAACAACACACAAATAACAACATTGTCATGTGCACAATAGAACAGTACAGTGAATGATGATGACAAAGATAAATAACAGGTGTGGTGAATTATGTCCTTAAATCAACCGCTACACACGTCCCCCCAGAATTCGCCATCACGAAGAAAAACAAACTGTCAATGGACAGGGGCACGGACGGGCCGACCAGACCGGGTGCGCCGTACTGGTACTAACGCCGGGGAGTCAACAGGGGGGACCGGAAGGGTATCTGTACTGTCTAAGGTCCCGGGGGCCTGCGTCGAAGGATGCATAACATCATCTTGGGGCCTAGGTAGAGCGGGCGGACGACCCAGGCGCGGGGGTACGGCCGTGGTAACCGGCTGACTAAGATCCAAGTGGGCCGCTTTCAGTCGGTCCACCGTGATCTTTTCAGACCGACCCCCGATGTCCAACAGAAAACGCTTGTCTCCGCTCTCTAGGACGCGAAATGGCCCATCGTAAGGAGGCTGAAGGGGGCCGCGGTGGGCGTCGTGGCGGACAAAAACAAACGCCGCTCCCCTTAAGGAAACGGGAAGATGAGACGGCGTAAGGCCGTGTTGCGAAGTGGGGATGGGGGCAAAACCCTTGGCGGCATCGAGGAGAGCAGCTCGCTGCTTACTGGCGGACCAAGGTGCCGTCGTGCTAGGAATAAAGTCCCCTGGCACTCGCAGGGGCTGGCCATAAACCAACTCTGCCGAGGAAGATTGCAAGTCTTCCTTGGGGGCAGTCCGAAGCCCCAGCATCACCCAAGGGAGCTTGTCTACCCAAGCGCTGTCCTTCAGGGACGCCCTGAGCGCTGCCTTCATGGACCTGTGAAATCGCTCACACATACCATTGGCCTGCGGGTGATACGCCGTCGTGTGGTGGAGTTTCACACCCAAGCTCTCGGCCACAGCGGCCCAGAGCTCGGAAGTGAACTGAGAGCCCCGGTCGGATGATATGTCCGATGGGGTACCGAAACGGGCAACCCACGTACCAATGAACGCGCGCGCCACCTCCGCGGAGGTGGCGGACGTCAGAGGTACTGCCTCCGGCCAACGGGTGGTCCTGAAACCATCGTGAGGAGGTATGTGCAGCCGCGTGAGGATGGGAGAGGCCCGACCAGGTCCACATTGACATGGTCAAAACGGCGCTCCGGAACCGTAAACGGTGCCAGTGGGGCCTGCGTGTGGCAGTGCACCTTTGAGCGCTGGCATGCCACACATGTGGAAACCCAGTCCCTAACATCTTTTTTCAGTCCACGCCAAACAAATTTTGCAGCAACCAGCCGCTGGGAAGGTTTCCTCCCAGGGTGGGAAAGGCCATGGATGGAGTCGAACACGCGCCACCTCCAAATGGCAGGCACAAGGGGCCGCGGCCGACCGGTAGCGACGTCACAAAGGAGCGTAACCCCTGTGTCCTCAAATGGGACCTCAGACAACCGTAGCCCTGTGGCTGCAGCCTTCAGTGCTTGGATGTCCGGGTCGTCGGCCTGGTCAACTGCCATTTGTGCAAAATCGAGCCCCACATGGACAGCGCTCGCGACGGCTCGGGAAAGGCAATCAGCCACGACATTGCTTTTACCAGCAAGGTGCTGGATGTCCGTCGTGAACTCTGAGACGTAGGAGAGGTGCCTCCGTTGCCGAGCCGACCACGGTTCAGCCGTCTTGGCCATCGCGAAAGTGAGGGGTTTGTGGTCCACAAAAGCTGTGAAAGGACGGCCTTCAAGCAACGAACGGAAATGGCGTATGGCCAGATAGAGGCCAAGGAGCTCACGGTCAAATGTGCTATATTTCCGCTCGCAGGGGCGCAACTGCCTGCTAAAGAAAGCCAAAGGCTGCCAAGTGCCACCCGCCCACTGCTCGTGCACTGCACCTACAGCATAGTCTGACGCGTCTGTGGTAATTGCAATAGGATCATCGGGTAATGGGTGTGCCAGCAGGGTAGCGTTAGCGAGAGCAGACTTGACCCCCACAAAAGCACTGTGCCGCGCGTCAGACCAGTCCACCGTGTGCTTGGGAGCAGCTCCTTTAAGAGCATCATACAGCGGCCGCATGAGGTCAGCTGCCCGGGGAATGAAACGATGGTAAAAATTTACCATGCCAAGGAACTCCTGAAGAGCCTTAACCGTGAGTGGGCGGGGGAAGTTTGCGATGGCAGCAACCTTCGTTGGGAGGGGAACTGCCCCGCACTCCGTGACACGATGTCCGAGGAAGTCCATCACAGACAACCCGAACTGGCACTTAGCTGGGTTAACAATGAGACCGTGTTGGCTAAGGCGCTGAAAAAGGGACCTGAGGTGGGTCACATGCTCTGCCTGAGAGGTGCTCGCGACCAGGATATCGTCCAAATAGACAAACAGAAACGGCAAGTCACGTAAAACAGAGTCCATCAACCGCTGGAAAGTTTGTGCTGCACACTTAAGGCCAAAAGGCATACGTAAAAATTCAAACAGTCCAAATGGGGTGATGACCGCTGTTTTCGGGATGTCAGAGGGGTGGACCGGCACTTGATGATAGCCCCGGACAAGATCTACCTTAGAAAACACAGTTTTCCCAGCGAGGTGGGCGGAAAAGTCTTGTATGTGGGGTACCGGAAAACGGTCCGGGGTAGTCGCCTCGTTGAGTCTGTGGTAATCACCGCATGGCCGCCAACCACCTCCGGGCGTCTCCACCATGTGGAGGGGCGACGCCCACGGGCTGTCTGAGCGGCGAATGATCCCGAGGCGTTCCATGGTTTTAAATTCAGCTTTAGCGATGGAGAGGTTAGCAGGGTCCAGGCGCCGGGCTCGTGCGTGCACAGGGGGGCCCGTGGTGGCAATGTGGTGTTCCACACCATGCTTGGCGGTAGATGACGAGAACGTGGGCTGCGCCAGGGTCGGGAAATCAGCGAGGAGGCGCAGAAAAACGTCTGCGGTGGGTAGCATGCTGGAAAGCCTGATGGAGTCCTTCGCGCTGAGACTGCACTTGTACGAGCAGAACGTAATCGCATCC
>NC_084736.1:43444785-43492285 GCF_033978785.1 Entelurus aequoreus
CATATTTCTTCTCTTTGATAATTTTCTTTCATTTTTGTTTTTTCTCGACAATGTGTTGTGGGACAAAAAAAACAAGCTGCTGTCCACAAATGGCCCCCTGCCCGCACTTTGGACACCATTGAAATAACTAATGTCACCTATAACACAAATTTTCAGAAAAATGCTAAAAATTTGATGCAATGTGAAAAGTCTTAAGTATGCGAGGGATATTTAGATGTTTTTAAAAATGCAACAAACAGACATTCTACTTTGAAACTTAGTGTCAGCTTTGTCTTAAAGTGACAAATTGTATTATTACTAGTAATAAAATGTCAGGTTTTTTTTAAATTATATTTCTTCTTTTTGATAACTTCTAAATGTCTTCCAATAAGCACACTTTTATTACATTTTAGCCACTTACAAAATGTAAACATGCTAGGCTATAGCAGGGCTGTCCAAAGCATTAGTGGTTGGCCTGCAACATGCCAGGAAAAAAAACAAAACATGGTAAAACAAAACAAAAAAACAATGGATTGAGAAAATTGTTGAAAATTTGATGCAAAATGTGGGGGATATGTTTTTAAAAATGCAACAAACAGACATTCTACTTTAAAACTTAGTGCCAGCTTTGTCTTAAAGTGACAAATTGTATTATTACTAATATTACAATTTCAGTTGTTTTTTTTACATTTTTTTCCCGACAATGTGTTGCGGGCCAAAAACAAAACAAGCTGCTGTCCGCAAATGGCCCCGTCCGCACTTTGGACATCCCTAAAATATCTAATATAGTACATTTTGTCACCTATAACACACATTTTCAGAAAAATGCTAAAAATTTGATGCAAAATGTGAAAAGTCTTTAAGTATGCAAGGGATATTTAGATGTTTTTAAAAATGCAACAAACAGACATTCTACTTTAAAACTTAGTGCCAGCTTTGTCTTAAAGTGACAACTTGTATTATTACTAGTATTAAAATGTTAGTTTTTTTTAAATCATATTTCTTCTCTTTGATAATTTTCTTTCATTTTTGTTTTTTCTCGACAATGTGTTGTGGGACAAAAAAAACTGCTGTCCACAAATGGCCCCCTGCCCGCACTTTGGACACCATTGAAATAACTAATGTCACCTATAACACAAATTTTCAGAAAAATGCTAAAAATTTGATGCAATGTGAAAAGTCTTAAGTATGCGAGGGATATTTAGATGTTTTTAAAAATGCAACAAACAGACATTCTACTTTGAAACTTAGTGTCAGCTTTGTCTTAAAGTGACAAATTGTATTATTACTAGTAATAAAATGTCAGGTTTTTTTTAAATTATATTTCTTCTTTTTGATTATTTTCTTACATTTTTCTTTTTTCCGACAAAAAAACCAAGCTGCTGTCCACAAATGGCCCCCTGACCGCACTTTGGACACCACTGAAATAACTAATATGTCACCTATAACACAAATTTTCAGAAAAATGCTAAAAATTTGGTGCAAAATGTGAAAAGTCTAAGTATGTGGTGGATATTTAGATGTTTTTAAAAATGCAACAAACAGACATTCTACTTTGAAACTTATTGCCAGCTTTGTCTTAAAGTGACAAATTCTATTATTACTAAGATACAACTTTCATTTTTTTTATTTATTACATTTCGTCTTTTTGATCTTTTTTTTTTTCCCCCGACAATGTGTTGCGGGCCAAAAAAAAACAAGCTGCTGTCCGCAAATGGCCCCCTGTCCACACTTTGGACACCACTGAAATAACTAATATAGTACATTTTGTCACCTATAACACACATTTTCAGAAAAATTCAAAAAATATGATGCAAAATGTGAAAAGTCCAAGTATGCGAGGGATATTTAGATAAGTTTTTAAAAATGCAACAAACAGACATTCTACTTTAAAATTTAGTGCCAGCTTTGTCTTAAAGTGACAAATTGTATTATTACTAGTATTAAAATTTCAGGGTTTTGTTATTATATTTTGTCTTTTTGATTATTTTCTTACATTTTTCTTTTTTCCCGACAATGTGTTGCGGGCCAAAAAAAACAAGCTGCTGTCCGCAAATGGCCCCCTGTCCGCACTTTGGACACCACTAAAATAACTAATAGTACACTTTGTCATCCTTAACACAAATTGTCAGAAAAATGCTAAAAAGTCAATGCAAAATGTGAAAAGTCTAAGTATGTGGGGAATATTTAGATGTTTTTTAAAATGCAACAAACAGACATTCTATTTTAAAACTTATTGCTAGCTTTGTCTTAAAGTGACAAATTGTATTATTACTAGTATTACAATTTGAGTTTTTTTTATTACATTTCATCTTTTTGATAATTTTTCTTTTTTCCCAACAATGTGTTGCGGGCCAAAAAAAACCCAAGCTGCTGTCCGCAAATGGCCCCCTGGCCGCACTTTGAACAGCACTGAAATAACTAAAAGTACACTATGACACAAAGATGACACTAAATTGTGTATTTTAACATGTGATGTCTGTTTTCAGCATTTCTTTAACAAAATATCAAGTGGGAAAGATGAACCATCAACAGACGAACAAGCAAATATGGTTGGAAAGTGACAGCAACAACTAAAGACAGCAAAACAAACCATCTGACCCAGTTTTTACACATGGGGAAAAAACACTTCAAGACAGTGTTCGCTATTTTATTTTTGTTTGTTTACCTATTTTCGATAATTAGGTTTTTGACCTTCCAATTATAATGGTAAAATAATAGGGCTGTGGAAATTTATGCCCCACATAATTCGATTTGATTCTAGGGGGTACCGATTCAATTCAGAATCAATTCTTGATTGAAAACGGTAATCGATTCTCGATTCAAGATTAGTACTTTTTAATTACATCGGATAACAGTTCTATGATGAACTACATTCCTCTATAAAATAAACAGCTGGGACACATTTTTATATTAGTTAAAAGAAAACTGGTTTTGTTTAACAAAAAAATTCTACCAAACATTTAATAAAGTCAAATACAAATAAGTCAACAAGAGAAATATCCCACACTTCTCTTTTCTAAAGTCAATTTGTACGGCATATATGATCATCTACATCAGGGATGTCAAACTGGTTTTCATTGAGGGCCACATGGCAGTTATGGCTGCCATCGGAGGGCCGCTTGTAACAGTGAATAACGTATAAATTTTTCTCTGGATTTCATTATTAATTATATAAATTGTTTTAAATAGACTGTTGATTTTACAGTAAAAACTTTCCATTGACAAAATGTTACTGTAAAATAGTGTTTTTTTTAATTTATTTTTTTACAACATTTTATGGTAAATGGAAAAACAGTACCATTATTTTTGGGGGGGAATTACGGAAAAAGCTGGCAGCTTAGTTGCCAAAATTTTTGTGTTAAATTGCCATTGGTTTTTACAACATGATATTGTTAATGGAAAAACAGTACAAGTTCTTTTTTTATTCTGGATACTTAGCTGCCAGTTTTTCTACCGTAAAAACAAATGTACCGTCTTTCCATTTACAGTAATACAGCGTTAAAAACAACAATCATAGATTTTACAGTCAAAAACTGGCAGCTCAGTTAACAGAATTTTAACGCAAAAAACAGTAGTATTTTTTTTTTCAATTTGCAGTAATATGCAGTAAAGAATAACGTAAATTGTATTGTCCTTTTTATGAAATTAATGGGTAGTTTGCTGTAAAGTTAAGTATTTTTATTTATTTTTATTTAGACAGAAACATGTTTGGAAAGTATGATAATATTCTGCAATATGTGTTGCAATATTGGATACTATTAAAGTTTAAAAGGCATGCAATTTAAGCAGTACATACTGTGTATTTTTTCTGTCAAAATGAAAAAAATCCATTACCTTTAGAGAGAAAATATTAAGTACTTTATTGACACATCATTTTCAGGTGTTTACAGGCCAGATAAAATGATGCCACGGGCGAGATCTGGCCCCCGGGCCTTGAGTTTGACACCTGCGACCTACATCAACAATATCTCCATATCTCGGGAGCCTCCTGTCATCTAAAGCTGTCATTGACGATTAAATTCACCACCGCCTCAGCTGTGCCAGTGGGGCCTTCTCAAGGCTGAGGAAGCGAGTCTTCGAGAACCGTGACCTCCAAGCAAAGACCAAAATCCTGGTCTACAAAGCAGTCGTGCTCCCCACCCTTCTGTGTGGGTCAGAAGCCTGGACCACCTACAGCAGGCACTTAAAGGCACTCGAGACCTACCATCATAGATGTCTCAGAAAAATCCTCAGGATCAGCTGGGAGGACCGACGCACCAACACCAGCGTCCTGGAGGAGGCTGGCTTGCCCACCATCACTGCCACGATTGCCCAAAACCAACTCAGATGGACGGGCCACGTAGTCCGCATGCCTGACTCTCGCCTCCCAAAACAAGTCCTTTATTCCCAGCTTGTTGAAGGGAAACGGGCCCCGGGAGGTCAAAAGAAGAGATTTAATAATAATAATAGCAAAATGGCGGCGCATGAGAATTGCTGTGGCTCACTAATGCTCTTGGGAGTGTAGAGCGATTTGGCAAAAAACACCCGTCATTTCTGTCAATTTCATGGCCGGCTCAAAGCGTGAACACTCTGTGATCACATATGACCGACAGACAATTCTGGATGTGGATGGATCGGGTCGTTATAGACTGAAAGATGCATGTACGGTGGACCTCCTCGCTAGCATGGGAATACTTCGTGGGCTACATCGAGCGGCCTTTGTAGCAGCGGAGTCAAGTGCTAGCGGTGACCGCCAATGGAGACGACATAGGCGGTGCGAGCGGAAGCAGAAGCGGGGATGCCGAGCTGGGCTAACAACAAAGAGAAAAGCTAACCAAAGAAACGTGGAGTCTCCGGGTAAGAAGCCATTTAAACTAGAACTAGCCGGCGTCAGGCTGGATAATCCCAGCACACATACCAATTCTCTTAGAATAAAACACAACTCACATAATGTTTTTTCTTTTGTGACCGTGTCAGAGGCAGACATACATTGTACTGAGGTAGCTAACTATGATGTGTTCAGTTTATCGCAACATCAAGCAAACAATCTGAATATCCCCGTCGTATCAATTCCTAGATATGGTCGAAACTATTTAAAGTGCAATACGCATAATAAACGCAACATTATTAATATTGCTACTTCGGATAATTTCAACAAACAATCCTCAAAACAGCCCACTACCTATAATATGGGCTTTTTAAACATAAGATCATTATCTTCCAAAACGTTATTAGTTAATGAAGTCATTAGAGACAACAAACTTGACGTCGTTGGTCTCGCCGAGACCTGGCTCAAACCAGACGATTTTTTTGCGCTAAATGAAGCATCTCCTCCTGGCTATACCAATACACATGTTGCCAGACCTCTTAAAAGTGGAGGGGGTGTCGCACTAATATACAATGAAAACTATAATCTTACACCTAACCTAAATAATAAATATAACTCGTTTGAGGTGCTCACTTTGAGGTTTGTCACACCGCTGCCTCTCCACCTGGCGGTTATCTACCGCCCCCCTGGGCCCTATTTGGACTTCATCAGTGAATTCTCAGAGTTTGTTGCTGATCTAGTGACGCACGCCGACAATATAATCATAATGGGGGACTTTAATATCCATATGAATACCCCATCGGACCCTCCATGCGTGGCGCTCCAGACTATAATTGATAGCTGTGGTCTTACACAAATAATAAATGAACCCACGCATCGCAACGGTAATACGATAGATCTAGTGCTTGTCAGGGGTGTCACCACCTCTAAAGTTACGATACTCCCGTACACTAAAGTAATGTCCGACCATTACCTTATAAAATTCGAAGTTCTGACTCATTGTCAACAAACTAATAATAATAATAATAATAACTACTATAGCAGCCGCAACATTAATGCTGCCACAACGACGACTCTTACTGACCTACTGCCTTCGGTAATGGCACCATTCCCAAATTATGTGGGCTCTATTGATAACCTCACT
The DNA here is from genome assembly GCF_033978785.1 of Entelurus aequoreus. Taxonomy (NCBI): domain Eukaryota; kingdom Metazoa; phylum Chordata; class Actinopteri; order Syngnathiformes; family Syngnathidae; genus Entelurus; species Entelurus aequoreus. Next base: position 43,450,719 of record NC_084736.1, read on the forward strand.
AACAACTTTAATGACGCCCTGCGCGACACCATTGATATTGTAGCACCGCTAAAGCTAAAAAGGGCCCCCAAAAGGCGTACCCCATGGTTTACAGAAGAAACTAAAGCCCAGAAATTATCATGTAGAAAGCTGGAACGCAAATGGCGTGCGACTAAACTTGAGGTTTTCCATCAAGCATGGTGTGATAGTTTAATAACTTATAAACGCATGCTTACCTCAGCTAAAGCTAAATATTACTCAAATCTCATCCACCGCAACAAAAATGATCCTAAATTTCTGTTTAGTACGGTAGCATCGCTAACCCAACAAGGGACTTCTCCCAGTAGCTCCACCCACTCAGCAGATGACTTTATGAATTTCTTTAATAAGAAAATTGAAGTCATTAGAAAAGAGATTAAAGACAATGCATCTCAGCTACAACTGGGTTCTATTAACACAAATACGACTGTATATACGACGGACACTGCCCTCCAAAATAGTTTCTCTCTCTTTGATGAAATAACATTGGAGGAATTGTCAAAATATGTAAATGGGACAAAACAAACAACATGTTTACTTGACCCAATTCCTGGGAAACTTATCAAGGAGCTTTTTGTATTATTAGGTCCATCAGTATTAAATATTATAAACTTATCACTTTCCTCTGGCACTGTTCCCCTAGCATTCAAAAAAGCGGTTATTCATCCTCTACTCAAAAGACCTAACCTCGATCCTGATCTCCTGGTAAACTACCGGCCGGTGTCCCACCTTCCGTTTATCTCGAAAATCCTCGAAAAAATTGTAGCACAACAGCTAAATGAACACTTAGCGTCTAACAATCTCTGTGAACCTTTTCAATCCGGTTTCAGGGCAAATCACTCTACGGAGACAGCCCTCGCAAAAATGACTAATGATCTATTGCTAACGATGGATTCTGATGCTTCATATATGTTGCTGCTTCTTGATCTTAGCGCCGCTTTCGATACTGTTGATCATAATATTTTATTAGAGCGTATCAAAACGCGTATTGGGATGACAGACTTAGCCTTGTCTTGGTTTAACTCTTATTTTACTGACAGGATGCAGTGTGTCTCCCATAACAATGTGACCTCGGACTATGTTAAGGTAACGTGCGGAGTTCCCCAGGGTTCGGTTCTTGGCCCTGCACTCTTTAGTATTTACATGCTGCCGCTAGGTGACATCATACGCAAATACGGTGTTAGCTTTCACTGTTATGCTGATGACACTCAACTCTACATGCCCCTAAAGCTGACCAACACGCCGGATTGTAGTCAGCTGGAGGCGTGTCTTAATGAAATTAAACAATGGATGTCCGCTAACTTTTTGCAACTCAACGCTAAGAAAACGGAAATGCTGATTATCGGTCCTGCTCAACACCGACATCTATTTAAAAATACCACCTTAACATTTGACAACCAAACAATTAAACAAGGTGACTCGGTAAAGAATCTGGGTATTATCTTCGACCCAACTCTCTCGTTTGAGTCGCACATTAAAAGTGTTACTAAAACGGCCTTCTTTCATCTCCGTAATATTGCTAAAATTCGTCCCATTTTGTCCACAAGCGATGCTGAGATCATTATCCATGCGTTCGTTACATCTCGTCTCGATTACTGTAACGTTTTATTTTCGGGCCTCCCTATGTCTAGCATTAAAAGATTACAGATGGTACAAAATGCGGCTGCTAGACTTTTGACAAAAACAAGAAAGTTTGATCATATTACGCCTATACTGGCTCACTTGCACTGGCTTCCTGTGCACCTAAGATGCGACTTTAAGGTTTTACTACTTACGTATAAAATACTACACGGTCAAGCTCCTGCCTATCTTGCCGATTGTATTGTACCATATGTCCCGGCAAGAAATCTGCGTTCAAAGAACTCCGGCTTATTAGTGATTCCCAGAGCCCAAAAAAAGTCTGCGGGCTATAGAGCGTTTTCTATTCGGGCTCCAATATTATGGAATGCCCTCCCGGTAAAAGTTAGAGATGCTACCTCAGTAGAAGCATTTAAGTCCCATCTTAAAACTCATTTGTATACTCTAGCCTTTAAATAGACTCCCTGTTTAGACCAGTTGATCTGCCGTTTCTTTTCTTTTCTTTTCTACTCTGCTCCAAACCCGGGGTGGACCGCTAGCCTGTTCATCAGATGGGGACATCTCTACGCTGCTGACCCGTCTCCACTCGGGATGGTTCCTGCTTGCCCCACTATGGACTGGACTCTCGCTGATGTGTTGGACTTTCACAATATTATGTTAGACCCACTCGACATCCATTGCTTTCGGTCTCCCCTAGAGGGGGGGGGGGTTACCCACATATGCGGTCCTCTCCAAGGTTTCTCATAGTCATTCACATTGACGTCCCACTGGGGTGAGTTTTCCTTGCCCGTATGTGGGCTCTGTACCGAGGATGTCGTTGTGGCTTGTACAGCCCTTTGAGACACTTGTGATTTAGGGCTATATAAATAAACATTGATTGATTGAAGGATAACATCAAGGCAAACCTGACAAAGTGTCGCATAGACCTTAATTCTTGGGAAGTCAAGGCAACAGACAGGACGATGTGGAGAAACTTTGTCCGTGAGGGTGCCGCGCAATATAATGACGACCTCCGCCATGCTGCACAAGACAAGCGCAGACTAAGAAAGGAGAGAGCATCCACCAAACAGGCCCAACCCAAACCCACCACCACTACATTCCCTTGTCCACATTGCCCCAGAATAATCGGGCCTAGAATCGGCCTCAACGCCCACCTGAAGACCCACAAGGACCAGGAAGGAGGACAGTCATACTCGACCACGAGTGACCGCCGATGATGACATCAACAATATGATTTGTCTGTTTAGCTGGACAAGACAGATAATTTTTTTTTTTAATCGTACAAAGAAGAATCGCGATTAATTCGAAAATAAAACATTTTTGGACACCCCTATAAAATATACTAATGAACAATCTAAGTTTATTGCATTTGAAATACAGTTTTATTATTATTATTAATATATAATACATGACATTCGTGCTCAATTTGGTCTGAAAATAATGTTGCCAATAATATAGTTTATTTGCAGGACAATATATCTTCCAGCAACAGCAGCTTGTGTTGAGAGAAAATGGACCATATTGCACATAATCAAGCAAATGTTTAAAGAGAAAATGGAGTCTTCAGAAGCATCTGTGTATATTTACATGGGACGATTGCTTCATGTTTATTCTATCACTGAGCTGACAAATATAAACGTCTTTGGAAAAGAGCGGGGACATTTTACTTTTCAACACAGACTTTTAAATATAGATGCTCTTTGTCTTCCACCAGCCACAATCTATTTACTGCTCTTCAATTTCTATCTTGATAATATCACACAACGGGCATCTTTGCTCCCCATGAGACTTTGTGCCAGCGCTTGACATTTTCATATAAGCGAGGGAAAAACAAAGAAGCGGTTCTGATTACCTTTTCTGCTTGCTCCCAGATGGCAGCGTCTCCTAGGAATTTCTCCGGTCTCGTGGAAAGGTTTAGCTTGAAAGTGAAGCCGAACACGGCGTACACGGTGCGCAGGAAGTCCAGGCAACCCTTGATCTCATCCTCAATCTGAAGTTAGACAACAATTCCAAGAGAACCACATTTGCACATTGCAGAATATTAATTAAACAAACCTGTCAAATTTAGTAACAAGAAAAACATTTGTCTCGCAATAGTAAATAATAATCAACCCTTGTTTCTCTTGACATTTCTGACATTTCCTAAAAGTTTAACCAAAATCCACTTATATGCGCATTTGTTCTCGAGCGAAATGAAAGAAACAGAGTGAACCTTCTAGGGTAGTACGGTATACCGGTACTAGTATAGTACCGCAATACTAATTAATCATATTCGGTACTATACCGCCTCTAAAAAGTACCGTTCCTCACCCCCCCCTTTTTTGACGGCTGGTTTTACGAGCAGAGGAGCATGTTCGGCAGCGCACACCTTCGGAGTACTTACAAGCAGAAACAGTGTGTAGACAGAAAAGGGAGAATGTACCGTATTTTCGGACTATAAGTCGCAGGTTTTTTCATAGTCCGTGGGTGCGACGTATACTCTGGAGCGACTTGTGTGAAATTATTAACACATTACCGTAAAATATCAAATAATATTATTTATCTCATTCGCATAAGGGACAAAGCAAATGGCAGCAATCGTCACACACACGTCAGCAATCGTCACTCACACGTCAACCAATAAGAATTTGGCGGAGGAGGGTCATGGCAGAAGTGCATTGTGGGTCATGGTATGCTAACTGCTATATGCTATACGCTACTGCCAGAGCTATTAAAATGGATCAACATGAACATTTGCGGTAACTTATAAAAACTGAGAAGGGCTGAACTACAATGGCACCGAAAAGGAAATCATATACTGCAGATTACAAGCTGGACGTAGTGAAATATGCAGCAGAGAATGGCAATCAAGCAGCAGAAAGAAAGGACGCTAATGGTGCGCATACCAGAGGCGACACCGGGGAGGAAGATTTCATCGGATTTAGCGATCGGGAGTGACAGATTGTTTGGTAAACGTATAGCATGTTCTATATGCTATAGTTATTTGAAGATACTCTTGCCATGATGTGTTGCGTTAACATACCAGGCACGTTCTCAGTTGGTTATTTACGCGTCATATGGCGTACACTTATTCAGCCTGTTGTTCACGATTCTTTATTTATTTCAAATTGCCTTTCAAATGTCTATTCTTGGTGTTGGATTTTATCAAATAAATTTCCCCCAAAAATGCGACTTATACTCCAGTGCGACGTATATATGTTTTTTTCCTTCTTTATTGTGCATTTTCGGCCGGTGCAACGTATACTCCGGAGCGATTTATAGTCCGAAAAATACGGTACACCTTTTGGCTTACAAAACTAAAGATAAAGATGAAGTTATAACACTGAAACGCCCTCAGAAAGAGGTGCTTTAAAACATGGCTAGCTAGTTAGCGGCTAATGTCCATCCGCAATCTGCAGTGTTTTAGCTACTTCTAAATCACTAAGCCTGGCCTCCATGGTGACAAATAAAGTACGTTTCTTGCAAGTATCATCCCGGAAGCTTTATAAGTTTAAGTACACATTCTGATGGTGGAGCCTAACTCTAAAAAGTGTTTGTGAGTTGTAGTTTGTATTTTTGAATTAATCCAGTGCACAGCTGCAGTAATCAATACAAAATGGCGACGTGAGTGCGCAATGTTTATATAGGAACTTCTGATCCTAATTCAGACTCCCAAATTAGAGCTCCCATTTTCTTATTGATTTTATAATGTATATTTGTATAGTGTGTGTTCTGAAATAGGTTTTACATGCTATTTTGTTGTGTTTAGACATGGTTATATAAATTAAGCTCTCAGGAATGGTCAATGAACATTTCAAGTACAGTAACTTAAAGCTGCTATTATAAGACGAAGAATATGAAGAAAAGTAAAGTGCTTAAATGAATGTTGCTAAAAAAAAATGCATTAAGTTAAAGGTGAATATTCCTGAGAAAGACAAGACAGTGAAATAATGTCTAATTGGGCACTATATTGTATGTTTTGGAGTGATGATGTGGATATGTAAAAATATATGGCAAAGGCATACAGTATTGTTATGGTAATTATAACTCCAGTGATACAGTAAAGGTTTAATGATAGTTTATTGAGTGTTTTGATGAAAATAGAGGTGAAGATAAAGTAAAATACATTGACATGATAATACAAAGTGACAAAATATATGGGAAATGAAGTGAATTGTGGATTTGTAATTTCTGTTAATAAATTCTGATGAGAGCGACCAGTCTGTAAACATCTGAAACGTTCTGTGTGATTGTTCCTCCTGTATAACAGGACATTATTATCTGACTGCTTGTCCTGGCTACCTGGGACCTGCAACAAACAGAATCGGTGACAAAGGGCAGCCTTGGCGGAGTCCAACCCTCACTGGAAACATGTCCAACTTACTGCCGGCAATGCGGACCAAGCTCTGACACTGATCATACAGGGAGCGGACCGCCACAATCAGACAGTCCGATACCCCATACTCTCTAAGCACTCCCCACAGGACTTCCAGAAGGACACGGTCGAATGCCTTCTCCAAGTCCACAAAGCACATGTAGACTGGTTGGGCAAACTCCCATGCACCCTCAAGGACTCTGCCGAGAGTATAGAGCTGGTCCACAGTTCCACGACCAGGACGAAAACCACACTGATCGGACCGCCAAGTGCCCTGCCTTCGGCTGGCGCTCAGCTCACATTGCACCCGACCTCTATGGCCCCTGCTATGGGTGGTGAGCCCATTGGAGGGGTGACCCACGTTGCCTCTTCAGGCTGTGCCCGGCCGGGCCCCATGGGGGCAGGCCCGGCCACCAGGCGCTCGCCATCGTGCCCCACCTCCGGGCCTGGCTCCAGAGGGGGGCCCCGGTGACCCGCGTCCGGGCGAGGGAAATCTGGGTCCTTTGTTTTTATTCTTCATGGAGGTCTTCGAGCTGCTCTTTGTCTGATCCCTCACCTAGGACCAGTTTGTCTTGGGAGACCCTACCAGGGGGCATAAAGCCCCCAAACAACATAGCTCCTAGGATCATTGGGACACGCAAACTCCTCTACCACGGTAAGGTGGCAGCTCAGAGAGGCAAGCAAGTGATTATTATTCTACTTGTTCATTTACTGTTAATATCTGGTTATTTTCTGTTTCAAGATGTTCTATTAAAATGTAATAATCACTTATTCTTCTGTTGTTTGGATACGTTGCATTAGTTTTGGATGATACCACAACTTTGGGTATCCAAAAAATTAATATCTAGACCAAGCAAAGAATATACATCAACCCTCTCTTACCAGCCAACAGTTACACAAAACACTGTGAGTATTTATCCTCCAGACTAATAAGCACGCTACATGCGCACAACTCCCCCCCTCGCCCCCCACATCTCACCAGCGCAACAGGTTCCTCCCACCCACAAAGAAAAACAAAGCGCGATCTTACCGGCTGTCCGTTCAACTTTTGGTACACTTTTGGCACAACTCTGGGTTTTCTGCAAGGAACTAAACTTTTTTCCGCTCTGCGCTGCGGTGGCGTCTTGTGTTATGCTTGATTTGACACAGCTGACTAATTAACGGGTCCGCGCACCGGCAGATGAGACGGGAGCGCGCCCCGCTATACCTGCGCGTGAAGGTAAATAGATTGGCTCTGATCATATAAGCCGAACTAATGCCAAATTATATACCTTACCTGGGGTCGCCTAGGCGAATAAGGGTGCGGATATGCTCTACAATAAAATACAATTTTAATTAAGTGGGGTTTGGCTGGTTGCCAGGCCGCCGCAGTTGCGAGCTTGCGCATCAGCTGACGAGACAACTGTTCGCCGCTACATTCATTTTTAAGGAAACTCATTTTATTTTTTTCCATTTTATAATTAGCCTATTGAGTCAGACTACCGAGAAATATGATGAACATTTCCAAGCACTTCACCCAAAATTCAAGCATTTTTCAAACCTTGAAAACACAACATTAAAATCCAAGCATTTTCAAGGTTTTTAAGCACCCGTACGAACCCTGGTCCAGGGATGTATTTCTTGAGGTTATGAATAAGGCTGAAACGACGCGTCGACGTCATCGGTTACGTAAATACGTCGACGCCGTTTTTGTGCGTCGACGCGTCGCATATTTACGTCACACTACCGTCATGGCGGAGCGCAAAGCAGACTCTGCGAGCGAGGGGAAAAACGCACGCCAAAAGTCGTCAAAAGTGTGGGAGTATTTCAATACACAGCCTAATAATGTTATTGTATGCACACTGTGTCGAGCATAAATGGCCTATCATAGCAGCACAACGGCTATGAACAAACATTTGAAAAGAAAACCATCAACCATCAACTAGTCAATCGTCCGCGTTAGCATACGTTGTCATCATTACACAAAAACATGAATGTGTCATTTGTATCTGCTAGGGGTGTAACGGTATGTGTTTTGTATTGAACCGTTTCGGTACGGGGCTTTCGGTTCGGTACGGGGGTGTACCGAACGAGTTTCTAAGCTAAAGCTAACTTTAGCTGCTAAAGTCTTAACAAGTTGCTTTGCTCCTCTGTCTCAGCACGCAGCATTGTCCCACCCATACAACCATCTGATTGGTACACACGCAGCATTGTCCCACCCACACAACCATCTGATTGGTACACACGAAGCATTATCAGCCAATCAGCAGTGCGTATTCATAGCGCATGTAGTCAGCGCTTCAGCGTCGAGCAGATAGGTGTTTAGCAGGTGAGCATCAGGCAGCGGACTCTCCCCAAATGATAATAAACACCTCCCAGTCAACTACTAGTAACATCACTATGAGCCCGTTGACCTACTAGAAACTTAAACTGCAGCTCAGCTCGCTCGCAGTCCTGGTTTGAGGTGAAGGCTAATTACCTCTCAGTTCCAGCCACATCGACCCCTTCTGAGCGCCTATTTTCAGCTGCTGGGAATATTGTAAACAAGAAAAGAAGCAAAGCAAGTAGACATGCTAACCTTTCTTCATTACAACTGTTAGTCACTCACTGGAATGAGTAGAATTGGTTATTGTGTACTGTGTTGGACTGGATGTTTATTTTGCACATTTTAAAAGCAATACTTAATGTTTACAGTGCTCCAGAATATTTAGATTGGCACTTTTTTGTATTGGATGTTTATTTTTATTTTTGCACATTTTAGCAAATAAGCAATACTTTCACTTTTGTTGAAATGTTTACACTGTTTTTACAGAATATTTCGTTTTGCACTTTTTTGTATTGGATGTTTATCTTTATTTTTGCACATTTTAAAGAAAAATAAGCAATACTTTTACTTTTGAAATGCTTATACTATTGCAGAATATTAAGATTTGCACTGGATGTTTACTTTTATATTTGCACATTAAAAAGCAAATAAGCTACTTTTAATTTTGTTAAATGTTAAAAGTTTTAAATGTTTACATTGTTACAGAATATTTTGTCATGTTGTTTTCAATGTTGACTGAGTGGCCATACTTTTTTTTTTTGTAAATAAAAGCCATGCCTTTTGACAAAACTGGCCTACTTTTATTTTTTCATCTTCATTTTAAATAAAATAAAATAAAAAATAATCGGTAAAAGGAAAAATAATCTATAGATGAATCGAAAAAATAATCTCATAGATTAACCGATTAATCGAAAAAAATTATCTATAGATTAATCGATAGAAAAATAATCGTTAGCTGCAGCCTTAGTTGAGTAGTAGAAGCATTTAAGTCCCATCTTAAAACTCATTTGTATAATCTAGCCTTTAAATAGACCCCCCCTTTTTAGACCAGTTGATCTGCCGTTTCTTTTCTTCTCTCCTCTTCTCCCCTGTCCCTTGCGAGGGGGAGTTGCATAGGTCCGGTGGCCATGGATGAAGTGCTGGCTGTCCAGAGTCGGGACCCCGGGTGGACCACTAGCCTGTGCATCGGTTGGGGACATCTCTGCGCTGCTGACCCGTCTCCGCTCGGGATGGTTTCCTGTTGGCCCCGCTGTGGACTGGACTCCCGCTGATGTGTTGGATCCACTGTGGACTGGACTTTCACAATGTTATGTCAGACCCACTCGACATCCGTTGCTTTCGGTCTCCCCTAGAGGGGGGGGGGTTACCCACATATGCGGTCCTCTCCAAGGTTTCTCATAGTCATTCACCGACGTCCCACTGGGGTGAGTTTTTCCTTGCCCGTATGTGGGCTCTGTACCGAGGATGTCGTTGTGGCTTGTAAAGCCCTTTGAGACACTTGTGATTTAGGGCTATATAAATAAACATTGATTGATTGATTGATTGATAGTTATGAATATAATCAGAATTTTTTAAAAAAAAAGAAAAAATATGTTGTGACGATAAAAAATATTGATGTAATCATAGTAGTATCGACTAAATACACTCTTGTACTTTGTATCATTACAGTGGATGTCAGGTGTAGATCCACCCATGGCATTTGTTAACATTCAGGCATGCTAGCTTCTGTTAGCAGTGGCGCCGGTGAGCTATTGTATCCTCCTATGATGTGTAGTGAAGCATATTTAGCTATTCCTCGTCCTGCAGGGATGATACTTGTAAGAAACAGTTTATTTGTCGCCATGGAGGCCAGGATTAGTGATTTAGAAGAAGCTAAAACACTGCTGATTGCGGATGGACATTAGCCGCTAGCTAGCTAGCCATGTATTAAAGCACCTCTTCCTGAGGGCGTTTTTTTTTTCATGTAGATATTCATGTATATATTCATTTCACCCACTTTGCACTTCTATATTTTTTATATTTTTATATATTTACACATTGTTTTCTTGCATGCACACATCGCACTGTATGGAATGGCCTCAATCTCGTTACCCTGCGTAATGACAATAGAGCTGATTCTGATTCAGTGTTATAACGTCACCTTTATCGTAAGTTTTTAAGCCAAAATGCGTCCATTCTCCCTTTATAGTATAGTACCGGTATACCGTACAACCCTACTCAGAAGTAATGATACTCCTTTTTTCACTCTTCCTCTACCCACATTTGCATACAAGTAAGTAAAAGATAGCAGAAATGACCTCACCTGCTCCATGGAGCAGAAGATATGAGCGTCATCCTGCTGGAAGCGGCGCACACGGGTCAGGCCAGTGAGGGCTCCAGACAGCTCGTTCCTGTGCAGGACACCAAAGTCGGCCATGCGAAGAGGCAGCTCTCTCCAGGAACGTGGCCGGTGATCAAACATAAGACTGAAACCCCATGCAGAAATAAAAGATGAGACTGTTACTTTGCCATCAAACATTGATGTACACAAGTAAATGGATGTGAGGGAAGATGAGACCTCACCAGTGGCCGGGACAGTTCATGGGTTTGAGGGCAAAAGTCTCCTTCTCCACCTCAAAGGAGAACATGTTCTCGCTGTAGTGCTGCCAGTGACCGGAGGTCTGCCACAGCTTACTGTTGTAAATGTTGGGTGTCACCACCTCCTGGAAGCCTCTTTTCCTGTACTCACTCTGCCAGAGACAACAATGAAGCTTCTTAACTTCACCTCATGAAGAAGAGTTTATAAGCTTTCTCTGGAGATTCTCCAATAGAGGGAGAACCACCCAACAGCTAACAGCCATCCAAATCGAAATTTAGGGATGGGTATCGTTCACATTTGAACCAATACGGTACCAATACCTGATACCTGGGAATCGATACAGGTACTCAGCGGTACCAATTTTTGGTACTTTTGTGTGTGTTAATAAATATTAATGGTATTTGATGATAACATTTGATTTTTTAATGTAACATTTAAAAATGTGGCGATTATGATAACTGTGCTGTCCAGTTGTTATATCTTGTTTCTGACTACATTTGAGTCTCATTTGCAATGCCGTTGCACTTCCAAGACATTCCATGGCATTACTGTATAGGCTATCTACAGTAAGTTGTCTAACTAGGAAGTAGCTCTTTCCATTAAGCTGAATGTGTTATGTTGCGCCCTACAAAGTGTTTATACTGTTTATACCAACTCTTTGAGTGTAACAATCTTCGTTGTAGTTTCCTTTACCAAATTTGGAGGTGTTAAAATCGCCATGTAAAATCGCTAATGCTAATAGTAGCTTGTCTATAGCAAATGCAATGTAAATTAGTAGTGATGGTCATATGAAGCCTCATGAACCACTTGAGCCAATTGGTTCGAGAATTTCTTCGGCACAAGACTCCACCTGCTGATCAAATGTATAATTACAAAGAGATGCATTTTAACCACATAATGTGTGACACATTGAAATGTTGCGTCTATAATGGCTCTTAAAAATGTCAATGAATCACAAAATGGTTTTGCTAGGTAAATCAACACAAGTATAATAAAATATGTTTTATGTCTTATAAATGTATAAGACCCATTACCATATAACCCTATCATGGTAGAATCACATGATAGGGCAGGTTGTATAATGTTTTTCTGTCACCCTGAGGAAATGGCCTGAAGAGGAAGATGACAATATAATGTAACTTGGACAATGACGTACAGAACAGAGGAGTTCATTTTTGTGTTTGGTTTTTGGCGATTCTTTTTTTTTTTGGGGACAAAACTAATGTATCATCCAGCTATTGATTTCTGGTAGCTGGTCAAAAAGAATAAATACGGAATGCTTTACTTTAGAAAATGTAATGTTTACAGGGACCAACACATTTGAGAACTGACGTTGCCAGAATAGAACCCATGTCTTGTGGAATAAAAGGTGGATGCGTGAACCATTGTACGACTAAAGTTCTGATGACATCACCGATACGAGGTAGTAATTTAATATTCATTAAATGGATATCAAGTTTGTGGTTTGGATTCAGTTGGTTGTCCTCCTTTGATTCCAGCGGCATTTTAATTACTATTTGTATTCTCTATCCATATTCCGAACTGACCACAAGTCTCAATAGCTCACATTTACAATGGAGCTTGGGCGGTTTAGGAGTTGTCGAATCTCCCAGTAAATCTGAACCGCATCCCGAAACAGAAACAAAACAATTATCCACCATTTTTTTAATGGATATTGATTACGTATATATTGCTACTAGGGTTGTCTCAATACCAATATTTTGGTACTGGTACCAAAATTTATTTCGATACTTTGATACTTTTCTAAATAAAAGGGGACCACAAAAAAATGTAATTATTGGCTTTATTTTAACAAAAAATCCTAGGGTACAGTGAACATATGTTTATTATTGCAATTGAAGAAAAATTTTCTCCTTAAATAAAATAGTGAACATACTAGACAACTTGTCTTTTAGCAGTAAGTAAACAATCAAAAACTCCTAATTAGTCTGCTGACGTATGCAGTAACATATTGTGTCATTTATAATTGTATTATTTTGTCAACATGATAAAGAACAGGCAGTAAAAATTGATTATTAATCGACTTGTTCATTTACTGTTAATATCTGCTTATTTTCTGTTTCAACATGTTCTATCTACACTTCTGTTAAAATGTAATAATCACTTATTCTTCTGTTTTTTGATACTTTACATTAGTTTTGGATGATACCACAAATTTAGGTATTGTTCCGATACCAAGTAGTTACAGGATCATACATTGGTCATAATTTAAGTTCTCATGTGTCCAGGGACATATTTCCTGAGTTTATGAATATAATATCCATCCATTTTCTACCGCTTGTCCCTTTTGGGGTCGCTGGAGCCTATCTCAGCTCCATTCGGGCGGTAGGCGGGGTACACCCTGGACAAGTCGCCACCTCATCACAGGGCTAACACAGATAGACGGACAACATTCACACTCACATTAACACACTAGGGCCAATTTTAGTGTTACCAATCAACCTATACCCTGGTGCATGTCTTTGGAGGTGGTAGGAAGCCGGAGTACCCGGAGGGAACCCACGCAATCACGGGGAGAACATGCAAACTCCACACAGAAAGATCGGCGCAGGATTGAACCCTGGACCTTCGTATTGTGAGGCAGATGCACTAACCCCTGTTCTACCGTGCTGCTCTGAATATAGTATGAATAAAAAAAATATTTATTTTTTATTTTGTGACGATAAAAAATATCAATGTAATCATAGTTTGTACTTGGTATCATTACAGTGGATGTCAGGTGTAGATCCACCCATGGCATTTGTTTACATTGTGTCGCCAGTGAGCTATTGTATTCTCCTAGGGTGTGTAGTGAAGCATGTTTAGCTATTCTTAGTCCTGCTGGGATAATACTTGTTAGAAACGTACTTTATTTGTCGCCATGGAAGCCAGGATTAGTGATTTAGAAGTAGCTAAAACACTGCAGACTGTGGATGGATGTTAGCTGCTAGCTAGCTAGCCATGTCTTAAAGCACCTCTTCCTGAGGGCGTTTCAGTGTTATAACTGCATCTTTATCTTTAGTTTTTAAGCCAAAATGCATCCATTCTCCCTTTTCTGTCTACACACTGTGTCTGCTTGTAAGTATTGTGTGTGTGTGCGCTGCTGAACATTCTCCTGCGCTCATAAAACCAGGAATGTCAAGAAGTGACGACGCGCCGTCATGAAAAACATATGGTGAACCTGTACTTTTCAAACAAAGTATAGTATCTACACGGTCTTTCCCAGCTAATAGCACTACCTACAAGGGTGTGTGATTCCACCCAATCAACCATAGATCTCATTCTCACTTCAGACCGGCCTAAAATAAAAAATAGTGGGGTCATGATCTGTGGTCTTAGCGACCACTATCTAACCTTCTGCACCCGCAAAATAGCTAAACCCAAAGTCAATGGCCACATAATAGCCCAATCCAGATCCCTTAAAAAATACTCCAGTGATAATTTCAATTTAAAATGAGATGAGTGGGACTGGTACCCTGTGCTCGCGAGCAACCTGGTCAATGTTGCTTGGGATCGCTTCAAAACAGTGTTCCTAAAGATACTAAATGACATGGCTCCCGTGAAAACAGTCAGGATCAAAGCCCGCTCTGAACCATAGATGAATCCGGACCTATTAGCTGCCATAAAAGACAGACAGAAAATACTCCGAATACCAAAAGTGTAAAACAGAAAAAGATAAACAACCCAATAATAACAACCTCAAATCACTCCTTTCAACACTCAAAAAGCAATGCAATAAATTAAGAAATAAGTCAACCAACCTGACTAAATCCTTAAAAAAAAATTACATTAACGACAAAATAGAGGAAAACACAAATAAGCCACGTGAGCTCTGGAAAATTCTCAACAACCAGCTTCCCGGTTGCAGCCAAAACTTAAAATCAGACTCACCAAAATCAGCATCATGGAGGATGACTCCCTCATTACAGACAAAATGGAGGTAGCAAGCAGACTTAACGCCTTTTTCACCAGCATAGCCGCAACTCTTGTCAACAAGCTGTCCCACCACTCTGGTCGCTTTGGTGTAGAACACATTAAAGCCTTCTACAGAAAGCTAGGAGTATCCAACAATGATTTCAAATTAGAAATGGTCACAGCTGATGAGGTGCTTAAAAAATTGAGCGCGCTCCACCCAAACAAGGTCATCGGCCTTGATAATATTCCCTCCAGATTCCTCAGGGACTCTGCCTCCATCATTGCCCCAATCATCACGCATATAATAAACCTCTCAATTTCACAAGGCCAAGTACCAAAAGATTTTAAGATAGCAAGAGTAACTCCCCTCTTTAAAAAAGGAAGCAAATTGGAACCTGGCAACTACCGACCTGTTTCTATTCTCAGTTCCATTTCGAAAGTAATGGAAAAAATTAGGGATGTCCGATAATGGCTTTTTGCAGATATCCGATATTCCGATATTGTCCAACTCTTTAATTACCAATACCGATATCAACCGATACCGATATCAACCGATATATGCAGTCGTGGAATTAACACATTATTATGCCTAATTTGGACAACCAGGTATGGTGAAGATAAGGTACTTTTTAAAAAAATTAGTAAAATAAGATAAATAAATTAAAAACATTTTCTTGAATAAAAAAGAAAGTACAACAATATAAAAACAGTTACATAGAAACTAGTAATGAATGAAAATTAGTAAAATTAACTGTTAGTGGACTAATAGTGGACAAATAGTGGACCAGCAGCACGCACAATCATATGTGCTTACGGACTGTATCCCTTGCAGACTGTATTGATATATATTGATATATAATGTAGGAACCAGAATATTAATAACAGAAAGAAACAACCCTTTTGTGTGAATGAGTGTAAATGGGGGAGGGAGGTTTTTTGGGTTGGTGCACTAATTGTAAGTGTATCTTGTGTTTTTTATGTTGATTTAATTAAAAAAAAAAAAAAACGATACCGATAATAAAAAAAACGATACCGATAATTTCCGATATTACATTTTAACGCATATATCGGCCGATAATATCGTCAGGCCGATATTATCGGACATCTCTAGAAAAAATAGTTTATGAACAGGTCGATAGTTACCTTGCCACTAATAAACTCATGTACAAATTCCAATCCGGCTTCAGAACTAACCACTCCACTGACACATGCCTTCACTATCTGACCGACCACATCAAACATGAGGTGGACGCGGGCAAATACTGCGGCATGGTCATGCTGGACCTTCAGAAGGCCTTTGACACCGTTAACCACGCTATACTGTTGGATAAGCTCAGAGCAATCGGATTTAACAAAACCTCATTGAGCTGGATGCAATCTTACTTGGAGGGGAGGGAACAGGTGGTAGAGGTGAAGGGCACCATGTCCCCCCCCTCTCAATAAGCTGTGGAGTTCCCCACGGCAGTATATCGGGGCCTTTACTGCTCCTAATATACATAAACGACATGTCATCGGCATGCGACTGTGAATTGTTCTTGTTTGCGGATGACTCGGCCTTGCTGGTATCAGACAGGGACAAGTCACAGGTGGAGAAAATCCTCAGTGCTGAACTCTGTAGAACTTGCACCTGGCTCGCTGACAACAAGCTATCCATACCCTTGGGTAAAACGGAATCCATCCTGTTTGGGTCCCACATCAACCTTAAGAAAGTCAATGACTTCACTATAAAAGTGGGTGACATTGTTATCACCAGGAAAGATGAGGTCACCTACCTAGGTTCCATTCTAGAGGCTAATCTTTCCTGTGATAAAATGGCAACCAAGGTAATCAAAAAGGTCAACCAACGAACGAGATTTCTCTATAGAATCTCCTCTCTGGTCAACAAAAGCACCATGAGGATTCTGGCGGGAACTCTCGTTCAACCCTTTTTCGATTACGCATGCACCTCCTGGTACCCTAGCACTTCCAAAACCCTCAAATCTAAACTCCAAACATCCCAGAACAAGCTAGTCAAATTACTTCTAAACCTCCACCCCAGATCCCACCTCACTCCTACCCACTTCTCCAAAGTGGGCTGGCTCAGGGTGGAGGACAGAGTAAAACAACTTGCACTGAGCCTAGTCTTTAAAATCCGCTACACCTCCCTGATACCGAAGTAAATGTCAAACTACTTCCTTAACGTAAATGACCGCCATAACCACAACACCAGGGGGAGCTCCACTAACCACGTTAAACCCAGATTCCGATCTAACAAAGGTCTTAACTCATTGTCTTTCTATGCCACATCAATGTGGAATGCGCTCCCAACAGGTATAAAAGAAAGGGCATCTCTATCCTCCTTCAAAACCGCAATAAAAGTACACCTCCAGGCAGCTACAACCCTAAACTAACACCCTCCCCGGATTGTTAATAATCAAATGTAAACAATCAAATGCAGATACTTTTTCTTATGCCTTCTGATCTCTCTCTCTCTCTATGTCCACTACTCGCTGTACATATCCTACCAAGTCAGACCTACACTGTTCCAATATCCATTTCTCTGTTCTCAATTGTTGATGACTGATGATAACAACCAAACCTAACCCCCCCCCCCCACACACACACACACACCCCGGATTGTAAATAATGTAAATAATTCAATGTGATTATCTTGTGTGATGACTGTATTATGATAATAGTATATATCTGATATTATATATCTGTATTATGAATCAATTTAAGTGGACCCCGACTTAAACAAGTTGAAAAACTTATTCGGGTGTTACCATTTAGTGGTCAATTGTATGGAATATGTACTTCACTGTGCAACCTACTAATAAAAGTCTCAATCAATCAATCAATCGTTTTTGATTCATTAGTACCGCGATACTATACTAGTACCGGTATACCGTACAACCCTAATTGCTACACATATAGCAATATCGTTGTATCGCCCAGCCCATACACTCACTGTTATTGAAACAACTCTCAGTATGATGCAGTGCAAACTGCAGTTTACTATCGACGTCAGTAGTGTAGCTAATATTTAATATTGCTGAACAAGTCATTTCAAGCAACATTTAACACAAAAGTCTACGAAAGTTGTGTTTGAAGGTGCTATACCTCAAAGTACAATTCCCTCTTTGTGGCCTTGCTTCCAACATTCTCTCTTTTCTTCTAATTGAAGCAGGAAACTAGAGCAAATATTACATTGACTTACTCTGATGAACTCAATCAGGGTGTTGTAGATGAAGGTGCCTCTAGGCAGGAAGAAGCAGCTCCCTGGGCTCAGGTCATGGAAGAAGAACAGGTCCTGCTCCTGTGGATAAGACTTTTAGGTCAAACTGGTCTTATTTTTGAACAGACTTATCACGCGCTGAAATGAGGATTTGTCTGACAATACTCTTTCTATAAGCTTACTTTTCCACAACTTAGGTGAGAATCATTACAGCTGCTGACAGATTAGAAACCAGGCCTTCTAAAGTGGTCCTGATTGCTGAAGTAAGGTCACATTTATCAAGAGTATCTTTTAACTTTTAGAAAAAACTTGACGTGGTTTGTGAATTTACTGCCTTTTTCGGCTCATACCCGGCCTAGTTTGCGATGATCTCTGTTCTTGGCCTCTTCCTGAAACTTCTCCCACTCTTTCAGCATTTTGGGGTCAGGGAAGGAAATACCGTAAATCCTCTGGAGGGTCTCCATGTCTGCCTTCCCCTCCCAGTATGTGGAGGAGTTCTGCACACAGAAAAGGGCATTAAAAAACATACCATGATGATCAATTACAGATCAATATCTATGATATCGATGCCCCCTACCCGCACCTTCTTGGAACCGTTTGCATGAAGCAACAGCAGCACCCTGTGCTAATGTTAGCTTCCAACAACAAGCCATTTGGGGCAAAACAAAAGAACCTGACGGTCTTACTACTAATATTACCATCCGATTTTCCGCAGGCCACGTGGATACAGTAATAAACGCCTTCGCGACTTCTGTCGAAAAAAGATTTACGCCCCCACTTGCTGTCTTCAGGCGCCTCGTTATGATCATGCAATGTAAACATCTCACCCAAACTGATAGTTTGAGTGCATTTTAAAAATAAAATAAACATAAAAACCTTAATAAAAAATTGTAAAATAAAGCAAACATATAAAATGTAATGTCTTTGACAGATGACTTAAACTAAATAAATTAATTAAGCACAGACAAGGTCCAAATGGGATAAAACAATAAAAATAAATACATAGTTAATCACTTTTAATGTGTTATTTATTAAATAAGTCATTCAACTATTACATCAATAATTAATTAATTAAGTGATTAAATAATTAAATGTAATCATACATGTTTGAATTTCAATTATAATAATTATGTTAAATAATAAGTAATTTTTTAAAGATTGATTTATTCAGTTTTGTCCCATTTGGCCCTCTTTTTGTCAAGCAGTATTTACTCGTGCAAAGCTGGACAGCCAGTTATATATTATATACTGAATGAGTGTCCTCCTTTGAACAATATTGCAGTCTAAAACAGAACTTGTCAACATAGACATAATCATAGTTGCATATTATTACACATACAAACTCTCCAAGACAGAAGTGTGCTTGAAAGTGTCCAGTAACCAACCTGTCCGCATCATTCAACTTACTGCGTCATGAGCTTAACTTCAGAAATTATTATTGTGGCTATTAGGAGTCACCAAAAGGCAATTACCACTCCACTTCAACTTAAAGAGAGCACATGTTCATTCCAGAAGGTTAATAATAAATGTGTTAGTGTTTTTCATACCTACCATTGTTTGATTAAGTTCACTTGATCAAATCTTTTCTACCATTCCACATTGCAAAATAATAAAAGCATCTACTATGATTCGTGCTGATATTGTATCCGATTAATATCGGTATCGGAAGTGGAAAAGTTGTATTTAAATTAAGACAGATGAAGCCATTTACCTTGTGGATCTTCAGTGCCTTGATTTTTCCTGTGTGTCTCACGTGTGGACCCCGACACAAATCAATTAAAGGACCACACCTGAAATGCAGCATTTGTAGACGTTCAAGATTATTGAGGTGACGTTCTGATGCATTCGCACAATGAAAGCACACACACTCACTGACCTGTAAACTGTAGTGGTGGGAGTGGTGACCTTCTCATTCAATATGCGGCACTTGAACTTGTTGTACTGCGAAGAGGAAAAATTACTTTTCTTTTTTGTTCGTCATTGCTGTTTTTTTAATGGAGGCGTGTTTGATACCTTGAACATCTGCAATAAAGTTTCCTTTTTGATCTCCAACCTCTCGAAGGGCTGCTTCTCCTTAATTATTTTCTTGCACAAGGTCTCCAGACCTGGGAAGTCATTGCTTGACACTCCCCTACGCGACAATTCCAGAAAGAGAAACAGCATGGTGGTTATTTTCCAACCTAGTGACCAACAGTGATATTCAAACTGCTGCTCGTGTGTAAAGGGCATCTAAAGCAAAGGTGTCTGTGATGCTAATGAAGCTCATTTTTAACAGCACGAGGCACACTCTAAAAATACTAGTTTTAAAAAAGTGGAATAAAAGACATACCGAAGGCTAATTAATTCACCTCAAATATCCCACTTTGAATATTTTTTGGGGAAAATATTGCATATTTTGTGTTTGCCAAATTAAAACATTTCTTTGACAACATTGGCATAAAACAATCAAATGTAATAATAATAATAACTTACAATCAACAGATAGATCTGAAATTCAGCTAGAGATTTGTGTTAAAAAAAAAAAAAAAAAAAGTAAAAAAATATATACATATATTTATTTTATTTTTTTTTAGATATTCAAAGCTCAAATGTCCAGATCAATTGTCAATGTAAAGTTAAAAAAAACACACCAAAAACAATGTTTTATGGCCTTTTTGCCAAAAAAAACCCTATTTTTATGGCAAAAACACAAAACATGCAATAATTTTCCACCAAAAATATTTGATATGCAGTAATTGGAGCAATGGCAGTTTAAAAACATTTAAAATAAATTAAAACTAAAATTATTTTGGATCTAAAAGGGTCCCACTCGTAAAAGTGTTTAAAAAAAAGTCATATATATAAAACTTATTTTATATACACACATACATACTGTACATACTAGGGGTGTAACGGTACGTGTATTTGTATTGAACCGTTTCGGTACGGGAGTTTCGGTTCGGTTCGGAGGTGTACCGAACGAGTTTCCACACGGACATATTAAGTAACATACCGCACGTTGTGTAAACAATGCACACAGAGGCACAACACACGGCATCTAGCAGCGACCGCGCTACTACAACATGTAAAAGCCAGAGCTGGAAGACCCTCCTGCCTCGTTAAGATCTCCCGTTTGGGAACACTTTGGCTGCGCGATACAACAATGGAGGACCGAGGTTGTCCGACATTGTTCAGCAGCTGCTTCTGACAACACGTCAAACATGCTAACCCATTTGAAGCGTCACCACCACATTCAAGCAGCCTCTCCTCGGCGAGTCAGGCAGGGCTAAAGCTATAACAAATGTTTTTATAGCAGCAGATTTAAGACCATATTGCATTATAAACTAGATTTTGACCCACTTCTATGGTGGAAGAACAATAAGCCCATATATCCTCTTACTGCCAAGTTAGCCAGGCTGGGGGGGGAAATAAAAGTTAATCTGAGGCTGAGTTGACTTTAAACTGTTTAATGTTGCACTTTTTATATGTAGAAGAAAAGTTTTGTCATTTTATTTAATCTGAGCAACAACTTAATGCAGTTTAATGTTGATTAACGTGGACCCCGACTTAAACAAGTTGAAAAACAGATTCGGGTGTTACCATTTAGTGGTCAATTGCACGGAATATGTACTGTACTGTGCAATCTACAAATAAAAGTCCCAATCAATCAATCAAAAAAAGCACTTTATATGTAGAAAGGTTTTGTTAAGAAACCATTCTGAGCCTTATCTTATTTCGTTTTTATTTTATATACTGTATGTTGACCACATTAACCCTGGCAATGGACCCTGTGTGTATACAGTATGTATGTTATGCCATTGTTTACAAATTTGTAAATAAATAATCAAAAAACGTATATTTTGTTATTTTCTTACTGTACCGAAAATGAACCGAACAGTGACCTCTAAACCGAGGTACCTACCGAACCAAAATGTTTGTGTACCGTTACACCCCTAATACATACATATACATATATAAATACATACATACATACATACATATATATACACACACACACTTATATACACATATACACACATATACCGGTACATATATATACATATGACCTATTCTTTAACACTTTTACGAGTGGGACCCTTTTATATCCAAAATAATTTTAGTTTTAATTTATTTTAATTGTTTTTAAACTGCCATTGCTCCAATTACTGCATATAAAATATTTTTTGGGGAAAACTATTGCATGTTTTGTGTTTTTGCAATAAAACAGGGTTTTCTTTGGCAAAACGGCCATAAAACATTGTTTTTGGTGTTTTTTTAAACTATAAATTGACAGTTGATCTGGACATTCAAGCCTCGAATATGTAAAAAAAAAAAAAAAGACTTTTTTATGACTCTCCTGGCTACCTGGGACCAAACTTGAGGGGAGCCCTAAAGGTTAAAAAAAAGCATTTATATTGCATTGGTTTTTAAATGTAAAAATATTCAAATGGCCTAGCATGCTTTAATTTTTCAGTGTGTGGCCCTCAGTGTCAGCACTTTTGTCATTATAAAGGGACCTTTGAGAAACTTGGCCTATATTAGTCAAGAGTTATTGGCTTGAGAGGTTCTGCAATGTCAAAATCTCCTTGGTAAAAGGAAGTCCATTAGCATAACATGACTTCATTAAGGAGGCAGTGGAATTAATTAGACAGCACTTTCCTGCAGCCTGGGAACATGCATATAGGAAAGGTCAAGTGGAAAGCTGTTCCTCTTTGTGTGCCAATCCACAAGTGTCACAAAACCAGTCTTTCTTACTCATTGTCGTCAAGGAACATGTCGTAGTAGAAGCCACTCTCGATAGGCGGACCGTAGCAGAGACAACCTCCGTACACTCTCTCCATGGCTTCGCCCATGATGTGGGCACTTGAGTGCCAGTACACCTTCAGGGGTCACAAAAACAACTACTGTTCGAGAAGTCTTAAAGGTTGAAATCAATTTATTTGATTCTGCGGACTCACCGCTTGAGCTTCTTCGTCATCAAACTTGAGCAATTCCAGGCTGCAGTCGTCCTCTAAAGGTCTGTCCAGATCCCACACGTTGTTGTTTACCTTGGCAACCACTGTGTTGTCAGCGAGGCCTTGACTGGACATCAGAGTGGGAAACAAAGTTCATGCAGTGTTTCCCATATATTCCCCAAAGGGAATAAGCGGTAGGAAATGGATGGATGGATGGATGGACATATATATATATATATATTTTTTTTTTTAAGATTTTGCAATACAATAGGTAAAACTTCAGGTCATATACAGTATGTACTATCATTTCCTGCAATTACGTTCCACGAAACATTGACTACATCGTTTGTTTTGAAAATAAGAACATTTTGAGCAGCAGGCTTCCGTAGTTAGTCAGTGTGCTGCAGGAGCAGGAGACTCGTTGAGGATTACAAAGTTAGCGCTCAATATTAGTTTCTACAGAGTTTGGTGACTATGGCCTGTCAGTAAAATTACAGTTGCTGTTTTATGTCAATTTTACGCTGTTCAAACCTCCTTGGATAAACGTTTGTACAAGTTTGCGCTGCTGATTTCCGTTAGCCTGTCAATGAGCTGTTCCATTGTATGTTAACATTAAGCTAGCGGCATTAGAGCCAACCTTCATCCTGTATAATTGTATTGCTTTGTTTTCCAGTTTATTCCAAACTGTAATATTGATTTAACATGCTTCCTCCATGTTTGTGCACTTCATATCTATATAAATGTACTTTCCTTGGTGTACTTAGTTTTACTCTAATTTCATTGTGAAGAATATCTATAAACAACCTCAAACTCTTTTGGGTTTTTTTATCTGTAATTTAAAAGACTGTTTATTTTTATAAAGCAAAGTAAATTCCAACATTTAGGGAGGGCAGAATAATGTATGTCAATAAAGCAGGGGTTTACAAAGGGAAGCTTGTGTTACACTGTAGTGACAAAATAAGCAGCAACAATTGAAACATTTAGCAAAACTATATGAGAAAAAAAAAAAAAGACTAAATATTTTAAAATTATTACATTCTTTAGAAATAAAATTTTTGCATCATGCAATTTATGTACAGTATGACAATGTCCTTTAATATACACTACAGGCCAAACGTTTGGACACACCTTCTCATTCAATGTTTTTCTTTATTTTCATGACTATTTACTTTGTAGATTGTCACTGAAGGCATCAAAACTATGAATGAACACGTGGAGTTAGTGAAATAACTGAAAACATGTTTTATATTATAGTTTCTTCAAAATAGCCACCTTTTGCTCTGATTACTGTTTTGCACTCTTGGCATTCTCTCGATGAGCTTCAAGACGTAGTTACCTGAAAGGGTTTTCATTTCACAGGTATCATAGTTTTGATGCCTTTTGTGACAATCTACAATGTAAATAGTCATGAAAATAAATGAGAAGGTGTGTCTAAACTTTTGGCCTGTACTGTACATCAAACGACATTGTCATTGTGTGCCACTCATTGGCATTAAAGCTATAGACACACAAAAAGGCAATGTTCCAAGCTCGGTTTGTTACATCTAAATTCCAAATTCAGGGGCAGATTTTAGGCAACACATTGTGAATACACAAAATGGTTACACATTGAATCATTTAGGACCGTTAAGTCCAATACAACAGCTGTGCATAAACATAAGTAATGATGCTGAGTTTTGGTTTGGTTTGTTTATTACTGTGTTTACAGCGACTCTGCTAATATCTGACCCCACATATGTAGCAATAGTGACTGACCTGATTCCACACGCCACTTGGTAGGGCGTGGTCTTCCAAGAGTCCGCATCCACCACTTTGCCATCGGGTAAGGTGACTTTGATGGCTCGACTCTCCGTGGAAGCTCTTTGTGCCAGGAGGGCATCATGCTCAGCTTTCAGCTTGGAGTACAGCGTGAGACGCTCGTCTATGTACTTTGGTGCCGGCGAAAGCTGCGCGTCAAGAAAAACAAGAACATGTTGATTTTTTTTTTTATAGGACGCACAACATCCATCCATCCATTTTCTACCGCTTGTCCCTTTTTTGGGGTCGCGGGGGGTGCTGGAGCCTATCTCAGCTGCATTCGGGCGGAAGGCGGGGTACACCCTGGACAAGTCGCCACCTCATCACAGGGCCAACAGATAGACAGACAACATTCACACTCACATTCACACACAAGGGACCATTTAGTGTTGCCAATCAACCTATCCCCAGGTGCATGTCTTTGGAGGTGGGAGGAAGCCGGAGTACCCGGAGGGAACCCACGCAGTCACGGGGAGAACATGCAAACTCCACACAGAAAGATCCCGAGCCCGGGATTGAACCCAGGACTACTCAGGACCTTCGTATTGTGAGGCACATGAACTAACCCCTGTTCCACCGTGCTGCCAGGACGCACAACATAAGTCATATTTTTTTATTTTTTCAAGCCAATACTTGAATACAATATTTGTATTATACAAAGAACTTTCCACTTCTCAAGGCTGATAAATTATTCATCGGTTCTCTTTTTAATGTATCTTTTTGGCTGGTTTTGGAGCAGCTTCTTTAGCAGTCTTTGGGCTTTCTAAACACCGTCTTAGCGATGCTGCCGTTCGGGTGGCTGATGAATTTTGATGTGTTGACACCCAATGTTTTTTTCCGTTTGCAGAACTTTAGGCGCAAATTGCACGCAAAATGTCTTTCTGTGAAATGGTGAATAAGTGCCCAAAATTGGCGCCGTGTTCGTTTACAGTGAGAAAAGGGGAAGTTTGTGTCCAAAGTGTGGCACAATTGTTAAGATTATAATATTAGCATGATAGCTTTTTTTTGCAATTTTTGCAGGTCAACGTCTCAGTGTCAAATATTTTGTTACTTGTTAGTAGGCTAGCTCTTTTAGCTAAATGTATATGTATACACCATATTTTGGTACATGAAGTATGCTAACGTTAACATGGTAGCATTTGACGCATGTTACGTTAGTATTTTAGCATGAGCATGCTTGCTAATTTAGCAGGTATACATGTCAGTGTCATATATTTTAATAGTTCACTAATGCTAACTGTAAGGAAGCTATTGTTAGCATGCTAGATTTTTAGCTCATTTTGCTCATATTTATGTTACTTCACACTATTTGGCCAGCGTGCTAACTTTTAGCATTTCAGTTTGGCTTTAGCTCTTCAGAATTCACACAAAATGTATACAAACGTTGCATTTTCTAATTCTTTGGGGGAAAAAAAGTATATATTGCACTTGTTTTGAAGGTGACAACTACCAAATTGGCCCCCACATCATCTGATTTGTCAGTCTGTGGCACTCAGTGGAAACATTTTGGCCAAGCCTGCCCTAAACCATCTAGTCGTAGTAGAGCTGGACGATTATAACAAAAATAATATACACAATTATTTTGATTGATATTGTAATCCCAATTAATTACACAAATATTCATTAATTTGAAAATATGGGTATTTATTGTACCAAAAAAACTTAACTTTAAATATATAAATTAGTAAGGAATAAACCACAACAAGTACAATAAACTCAGTGGCCTAGTGGTTAGAGTGTCATACCAAAGACTATAAAAATGGGACCCATTACCTCCCTGTTTGGAACTCAGCATCAAGGGTTGGAATTGGGGGTTAAATCACCATAAATGATTCCCGGGCGCGGCCACCGCTGCTGCCCACTGCTCCCCTCACCCCCCACAAGTGTGTGTGTGTGACAATCATTGGTACTTTTAATTTTTTTTTAATAATAGTAATAACAATAAATTTAAAAAATAGCAATATAAAAAAAACCCAATACAATTCAGTTTTTTACGTTTTAATTGGCTTTAATTTCATTTGTTACCTTTTACACTTACTTTACCAGCAAAGAAGGTGTGCTTTTTGTGTCAATTTTTTAAAATAAAATGTTTGTTAATTAAATGCAAACTGTCTGACATTTATTGGTGCAATACATCTTTGGATAATTTTTACCAGTATTTTAGGTCAAAGCATAATAATTGTGTAAATGTATTAATAAGTGCTGTAAGTTCATTATGCTTGTGTAAGGTACTTTATTTAAACCTTTAATTTGTAAGCGCAGTCAGACCGGATGTAGCGCACCGTGCTATTATTGTGAAGGGGGAAGTGCAACTTGAGGCTGTTTATAAAAAAATAAAAAATAAAAAATAAAAAAGAATGCCTCTCAAGTTGCGACTGCTGTCGTGTTTGTAAGTTGATCTTACGTCGATGATGTCGTTCACAACAACACAAGCAGATGAGATGTGTTGTGGGTGTATGGATTTTTCTTGGTAGCTTTAGCTTTGTAGTTTAGTCGCTGTTTCCAGTGACCACCTCGACATAGTTAAGGACGGGGTGGCTGTGTGTTTCGAGGATGAATGAGAGGTACCAGACACATTATTTTTCCAAACAAATGATCCTTCTCCTCACAATGACAACATTTCACTTACATTCATGTCAATTTCTGTGATATTCTGTGTTTAACAGTGGATTTTGTCATATTGGCCAATTTTGTGACTCCGTCTGATGTTACGTCAATGCGGGAATCATATGGCCTTACGTTTTTGATGAGTTTAGGGATTATTGATTTGTCATATTAGCGCTGTGTCAAAAAAAGTAGCAACCATGGTGACATCCCAAACTTCCAGTAGACATGTTTGTTTCCACTCTTTGCTTCTCATCTGAAATTTGCATGCAGGTTGGGCAGCACAGTATTTGTTGTTTTCCAATGTTATATTTTCATAATAATAAGAAGCCATAATCGAAATCCAAATTCGATTCCTTGTCCAGCCCTAAGTCGTAGTTGTATTTTTTTTATTTTAAACATTTTTTACAAAGTTACACCAGAATTGATTACGGGTCAACGTCAAATTGTGATAATGCATGTAAATAACACATTCCAGCTGTGTCTGGCAAATTTGACAGCTACAAACAAACAACCGTGTCCTAAACGTAATGTAGTGTCCTTGCTAGCAGCAAACGTCAAATAAACTATGTATTTTACAAGAAACGTTAGCACTGGAGGATGAAGAATACCTAAACATACTACACTTTGCACCGTGAGTCATGCTAAGCTACAGCTGTTGAATGTAAACAGGTGGGTAGATCGATAGAGATATCGTCAGAAACAACTAGTGACAGTTACAGACATTGTCAGAAACAACTAGTGACAGTATATGGACGACAATACATTGATTAAATTGTTATTTTTATTCTGACAAAAACATTTTTTATTGTTTACAAACTTTGGGAATAAGTCTCTGAACAAAGGAAGATTTTATGGAAAAAACTAATTTAAAAAACAGCCAATAATAGTTGTTTATGTTTGTTATCTTGCACTATTGACTTTATTTTTGCAGAAAATATTGTAAGTACAAGTGAATAAGGAAACAATTAAAATACAAACCCTGTTTCCTTATGAGTTGGGAAATTGTGTTAGATGTAAATATAAACGGAATACAATGATTTGCAAATCATTTTCAACCCATATTCAATTGAATGCACTAGAAAGACAACATATTTGATGTTCAAACTGATAAACTTTTTTTTTTTTCAAATAATCATTAACTTTAGAATTTGATGCCAGCAACACGTGACAAAGAAGTTGGGAAAGGTGGCAATAAATACTGATAAAGATGAGGAATGCTCATCAAACACTTATTTGGAACACCCCACAGGTGAACAGGCAAATTGGGAACAGGTGGGTGCCATGATTGGGTATAAATGTAGATTCCATGAAATGCTCAGTCATTCACAAACAAGGATGGGGCGAGGGTCACCACTTTGTCAACAAATGCGTGAGCAAATTGTTGAACAGTTTAAGAAAACCCTTTCTCAACCAGCTATTGCAAGGAATTTAGGGATTTCACCATCTACGGTCCGTAATATCATCAAAGGGTTCAGAGAATCTGGAGAAATCACTGCACGTAAGCAGCTAAGCCCGTGACCTTCGATCCCTCAGGCTGTACTGCATTAACAAGCGACATCAGTGTGTAAAGGATATCACCACATGGGCTCAGGAACACTTCAGAAACCCACTGTCAGTAACTACAGTTGGTCGTTACATCTGTAAGTGCAAGTTAAAACTCTCCAATGCAAGGCGAAAACCGTATATCAACAACACCCAGAAACGCCGTCGGCTTCGCTGGGCCTGAGCTCATCTAAGATGGACTGATACAAAGTGGAAAAGTGTTCTGTGGTCTGACGAGTCCATATTTTAAATTGTTTTTGGAAACTGTGGACGTCGTGTCCTCCCGACCAAAGAGGAAAAGAACCATCCGGATTGTTATAGGCGCAAAGTTGAAAAGCCAGCATCTGTGATGGTACGGGGGTGTATTAGTGCCCAAGACATGGGTAACTTGCACATCTGTGAAGGCGCCATTGATGCTGAAAGGTACATACAGGTTTTGGAGCAACATATGTTGCCATACAAGCAACGTTAACATGGACGCCCCTGCTTATTTCAGCAAGACAATGCCAAGCCACGTGTTACATCAACGTGGCTTCATAGTAAAAGAGTGCGGGGACTAGACTGGCCTGCCTGTAGTCCAGACCTGTCTCCCATTGAAAATGTGTGGCGCAATATGAAGCCTAAAATACCACAACGGAAACCCCCAGACTGTTGAACAACTTAAGCTGTACATCAAGCAAGAATGGGAAAGAATTCCACCTGAGAAGCTTAAAAAATGTGTCTCCTCAGTTCCCAAACGTTTACTGAGTGTTGTTAAAAGGAAAGGCCATGTAACACAGTGGTGAACATGCCCTTTCCCAACTACTTTGGCACGTGTTGCAGCCATGAAATTCTAAGTTAATTATTATTTGCAAAAAAAAATAAAGTTTATGAGTTTGAACATCAAATATCTTGTCTTTGTAGTGCATTCAATTGAATATGGGTTGAAAAGGATTTGCAAATCATTGTACTCCGTTTATATATACATCTAACACAATTTCCCAACTCATATGGAAACGGGGTTTGTATTTAATAGATTTAAACCACCTTCCTTTGTTTTTTTCTGATAATAATTGGGATCAAAAATATGATCAATCAATGATCTTGACGATTTGAAGTATCAGTATCAGCATTTGTGTGACCGATACTGCCTCTGTAACTACTTGGTATTATTGGATCGATACCCAAATTTGTATTATCGCTCAAAACTAATATTAAGTACCCAAACATCAGAAGAATAAGTGCTTATTACAATTTAACAGAAGAGTAGAGAGAAACATGTCACACCAGAAAGTAATCAGATATCAACAGTAAATTAGCAAGTAGATCAATAACAGTTCTGAGAAAAAAAAATACAATTGGAACTTTCAAACATATGTCAGCAACCAAAGTAAGAGCTTTTTTTCCCGGAAATGGTTATATGACCGTTAATATGCCAAATACAATATTGTGATCTATATTGTTTTTTGTTTTGTTTTGTTTTTTAATTTTATAAACCTTTATTTATAATATGCAACATTTACATACATTTAAGAAATAATAATAATCAAAACAAGTACAGAAACAGTACAAAACAACGCCATGGGGTTGTAAACTCAATAAAGTAACTAAAATAGAATGCAAAATATACATATGTAACAAAATGTAAAGCCATCGGCTCACAGAAGTTCCATAAATAATCCAAATTTGGAGCACAGCATCATAGTTTTTACAGCTTTTTGGTTGTTAGAGGTAAAGAGCGTTTTAAAGTAGAGTTCTAATTCTTTTGTAAAGGCACAAAAAACAGGTCGGGTATTAAGAAACTTACATTTATGAACATAAAACTTGGCCAATAGTATAATGACGTTGCAAAGGTAAAATTCCTTTTCAAATTTTTATTCATACAGTGTAAATCCAAATAGCACATCTTTAAAACAAAGTACAAATTTGTCATGAATATTGTCAAGGGTGAAACGACGGATGCCTGCCATAGTGACGTGATCTATATTGTTATCGCAAGAGGCTGCAATATATATCGCAATATACATGTTAGACCGTATCGCCCATCCCTAATTCACACTCACCTCTGCTCGTCCTCCAGCATCTCCGGCAGCAGTTTTGACCTTCTTCCCTCCACTTGATGCTCTCTCCTGTCCAACAAGTATGATCATTCAGTGATATCAATTTCAATTTGCATGTGTATTAAGTCATTTACGCCTCATCGTAACTTGAGTCTGTGACTAACAAAACACAGGTCAACCAACAACCCGGATGATAGGTCAACCAACAACTTGGAGGATAGGTCAACCAACAACCCAGACGATAGGTCAACCAATAGGTCAACCAACAACCTGGACGATAGGTCAACAAACAACCCGGACGATAGGTCAACAAACAACCGGGACCATAGGTCAACAAACAACCCGTACGTTAGGTCAACAAACAACCCGGAGGATAGGTCAACCAACAACCTGGAGGATAGGTCAACCAACAACCTGGACTATAGGTCAACAAACAACCCGTACGATAGGTCAACAAACAACCCGGAGGATCAACCAACAAACCGGACGATAGCTCAACAAACAACCCGGAGGATAGGTCAACCAACAACCCGGACGATAGGTCAACAAACAACCCGGACGATAGGTCAACAAACAACCCGGAGGAAAGGTCAACCAACAACCTGGATGATAGGTCAACAAACAACCCGGATGATTTTAATGGGGCTCGTTAATTGTTGCCAGTATTACAAAGCTTTTTGAGTAATATTTCGTAATTAGTCCATCGCCGATGTGAAAAGTGTCAATATTAACGTTCTTTTACGTGTCCTAAAACTTGCTAGACATGTTTCAGTGCACACAAAAAAGAAGGAAGTACTGTACGTGGTGTTTTCACAATGGGGTTTTGTAGGTCTTCGAACTAACGTTTCAATTCAGCATTTTAGTGCGAATTAGACTGAAAGCTCAAAAAAGGAGGGGTTTTTAACCATTTCGATTTCATTCCTGTTCACAAAATGTGTGTTAACAGATTTTCAACACCTGAAAACGTTAAAAAATTAAGTTAGCACCTCATTGCTAGGCTATGCTACACAAGCTAACCGGCTAAAATTAATTATTGTCGCCATAAATGAAGAAGGTTTTACCTTCTGACTTCCATTCACATTCAGTTCACTCATCTTCTCCACGACGGTCTGCTGAGCCATAGCAAGTGAAAAGCTGATTCACATGAAACTACTTTTTCCGGTCAGGTTACTACGAGCTAGGAGGAACTGTCAGGATGACCGGTGACGACTGATTACGTCACCCGGAGATGGGGATTCTGATGCAACATTGCTGTGGTGTTATGTTAATGACAGTATAAGAAAAGTAGGAGTTGCATTTATATATAACAATACTTGTGTTTTCTTGCCACAATAACTTTTGCAACTATGTTACACACACACATATATATATATATATATATATATGGGAGTTGCATAGGTCCGGTGGCCATGGATGAAGTGCTGGCTGTCCAGAGCCGGGACCCCGGGTGGACCACTAGCCTGTGCATCGGTTGGGGACATCTCTGCGCTGCTGACCCGTCTCCGCTCGGGATGGTTTCCTGTTGGCCCCGCTGTGGACTGGACTCCCGCTGATGTGTTGGATCCACTGTGGACTGGACTTTCACAATGTTATGTCAGACCCACTCGACATCCGTTGCTTTCGGTCTCCCCTAGAGGGGGGGGGTTACCCACATATGCGGTCCTCTCCAAGGTTTCTCATAGTCATTCACCGACGTCCCACTGGGGTGAGTTTTTCCTTGCCCGTATGTGGGCTCTGTACCGAGGATGTCGTTGTGGCTTGTACAGCCCTTTGAGACACTTGTGATTTAGGGCTATATAAATAAACATTGATTGATTGATTGATTGATTGATATATATATATATATATATATATATATATATATATATATATATATATATATATATATATATATATATATATATATATATATATATATATATATATATATATATATATATATATATTGAGTGTGAATGTTGTCTGTCTATCTGTGTTGGCCCTGCGATGAGGTGGCGACTTGTCCAGGGTGTACCCCGCCTTCCGCCCGATTGTAGCTGAGATAGGCTCCAGCGCCCCCGCGACCCCGAAGGGAATAAGCGGTAGAAAATGGATGGATGGATGGATAGATATATATATATATATATATATATATATATATATATATATATATATATATATATATATATATATATATATATATATATATATATATATATATATATATATATATATATATATATATATATATATATATATATATATATATTAGCTGTGAATCTTTGGGTGTCCCACAATTCGATTCAATATCGATTCTTGGGGTCACGATTCGATTCAAAATTATTATTTTTTTTCAATTCAACACGATTCTCAATTCAAAAACGATTCCGCCCGATTGTAGCTGAGATAGGCTCCCGAAGGGAATAAGCGGTAGAAAATGGATGGATGGATGGATATATACTGTATATATATATATATATATATATATATATATATATATATATATATATATATATATATATATATATATATATATATATATATATATATATATATATATATATATATATTAGGGCTGTGAATCTTTGGGTGTCCCACAATTCGATTCAATATCGATTCTTGGGGTCACGATTCGATTCAAAATCTTTTTTTTTTTTTCAATTCAACACGATTCTCAATTCAAAAACGATTTTTTCCCGATTCAAAACGATTCTCTATTCATTCAATACATAGGATTTCAGCAGGATCTACCCCAGTCTGCTGACATGCAAGCAGAGTAGTAGATTTCTGTAAAAAGCTTTTATAATTGTAAAGGACAATGTTTTATGAACTGATTGCAATAATGTCAATTTGTTTTTAACTATTAAATGAACCAAAAATATGACTTATTTTATTTTTGTGAAAATATTGGACAGTGTGTTGTCAAGCTTATGAGATGCGATGCAAGTGTAAGCCACTGTGACACTATTCTTCTTTTTTTATTTTTTTTTATAAATGTCTAATGATAATGTCAATGAAGGATTTTTAATCACTGCTATGTTGAAATCCATCCATCCATCTTCTTCCGCTTATCTGAGGTCGGGTCGCGGGGGCAGCAGCCTAAGCAGGGAAACCCAGACTTCCCTCTCCCCAGCCACTTCAATATTTATACTTTTGTTGATAATATTAATTTTTGTTTCACTACTTTTGGTTTGTTCTGTGTCATGTTTGTGTCTCCTCTCAATTGCTCTGTTTATTGCAGTTCTGAGTGTTGCTGGGTCGGGTTTGGTTTTGGAATTGGATTGCATTGTTATGGTATTGCTGTGTATTGTTTTGTTGGATTGATTAATTAAATTTTTTTTTTTAAAAATCGATTTTTTAAAAATGAGAATCGATTCTGACTCGCACAACGTGAGAATCGCGATTCGAATTCGAATCAAATTTTTCCCACACTCCTAATATATATATATATATCCATCCATCCATCCATCTTCTTCCGCTTATCCGAGGTTGGGTCGCGGGGGCAGCAGCCTAAGCAGGGAAGCCCAGACTTCCCTCTCCCCAGCCACTTCGTCCAGCTCTTCCCGGGGGATCCCGAGGCATTCCCAGGCCAGCCGGGAGACATAGTCTTCCCAACGTGTCCTGGGTCTTCCCCGTGGCCTCCTACCGGTCAAACGTGCCCTAAACACCTCCCTAGGGAGGCGCTCGGGTGGCATCCTGACCAGATGTCCGAACCACCTCATCTGGCTCCTCTCGATGTGGAGGAGCAGTGGCTTTACTTTGAGCTCCTCCCGGATGGCAGAGCTTCTCACCCTATCTCTAAGGGAGAGCCCCGCCACCCAGCGGAGGAAACTCATTTTGGCCGCTTGTACCCGTGATCTTGTCCTTTCAGTCATAACCAAAAGCTTGTGACCATAGGTGAGGATGGGAACGTAGATCGACCGGTAAATTGAGAGCTTTGCCTTCCGGCTCAGCTCCTTCTTCACCACAACGGATCGATACAGCGTCTGGATTACGTTTGGATGAATTGCTTTAAAGTCAAACGGTCCAAACGAACAACCTCAATGGCGATAACTGCAGCTATTGAAGAAATTACTAATGCACTGGAGCATACAAGATATGCAGTTGGTATTTTTATTGATCTAAAGAAAGCCTGTGATACCATTAATCATTCAATTCTACTAGATAAAATGGGAAGATATGGAATTAGGGGGCTGGCTGGTGACTGATTAAAAAGTTATTTAACAGGGAGGGTACAGTTTGTAAAAATGGGTCAATTTATATCTGACACTCTTGGCATTGCTTGTGGTGTCCCCCAAGGGTCCGTGTTGGGGCCAAAACTGTTAAATGTATATATTAATGATATGTTTAATACATCGAAAGTACTGAAATGTATTCTATTTGCAGACGACACACATATATTCTACAGTAGTGATGACTATAATGAGCTCATAAATACAATAAACACAGAACTAAACATGGTAAAATAATGGATGGACACAAATAAATTATTTTTGAATATAAATAAAACTAAGTAGTGATGTTTGGAAATCGCAACATAACCTCTGAACAGAAAATAAGTACTGATGGTACCCAAATTGAAATCGTAAATGAGAATACATTTTTGGGAGTAATAATTGATAGTAAACTATCATGGAAACCTCATGTCAGACACATTAAAACAAATCTCCAAAAGCCTCTCAATTATAAACAAAGCAAAACTATACCTCAATGAAAATGCACTCCGTACTCTATACTGCACCTTGGTACTGCCATACCTTACATACTGTGTTGAAGTATGGGGGAATACTTACAACACAATTCATCCTCTGATCATATTACAGAAAAGAGCAGTGCGGATCATTCACAACGTTGGTTATTTAGAACATACTCATAATCTGTTTATGCAATCAAAGTTGCTGAAATTTGATTACCTTGTTAAATATAATACATTAATAATCTTATATAAAGCATTTAACAAATTATTGCCGCCTAATCTACAACGTTTTTTTATAAGACGAGTGCAGGCTCATAACTTCAGAGGCTTTGGATATGTCTTATTGCCGAGAGCTCAAACCACTCGTAAACGTTTTTGTGTGTCTGTATGTTGAGTAAAACTATGGAACAAACTGGACTTACAACACAAGCAATGCCAAACTATTAATCAATTTAAACTATTATACAAACATGGGTTCTGGTTCAAATATAGAGATGAGGGTCTTTAATTTGACCTGCTGCTGTACTCTGTCTCAAAGTGTTAACATGTGCTCAATGTTTCCTTACCATTATTGCTATTTTGTCTATTACCATTGTTGGTATATTCATTATTCCTACATTGTTGATACAAATTATTGTTACAGTGTAATAATTATTGTTACCTGTGGTAATGCCACTATGATACAACATCTGTATTATAATCCTTGAACAAAGTAAGAGTGAAACTCATGTGAATAATCACTGAATTGTGAACTGGGGGTGGGATTAAATAAGTTATTTCTTCCCACTCCCTTTCAGGCAAAACTGGACAATCATGCATTACATACTATACAGTACCTTTTGCACTATATTAATTTATATATTATGTGTTGTCAACTTTGTACTTTTTTTATGTAATTGCCTGAAAGAAAGAAATAAATGAAAAAATAAATAAAATAAAAATTAGAAAAGCAGTTTTGTCACTGCAGCTCTGAGTACATGTGAAAGAGTTGTAGCCAATAACTCAGAGCTCACAAAGCGTGGCGAGTCAAATGAACAAAGAGCAGATGATAGCCTTGTGCAGGCTGATTGCAATCATGGCGCTGATAGTTGTGTTACCAGGGACTATCTGAGGGGGTGTTTGGCCTACATTTTCTTTCGAGATGGAAAACCAGGCGCACATTTCAATTAATGTTGAACAGTGGTTTTAAACTCCTCACACTCTCTCAGGGAATTGGAGAAGACGACGAAGCACAGTGTGCAGATTCCATGCTGGATATTTTGGGGACGGGGAGGTCTGAAGTGTTGAATAATTCCCCTTCAAACGCTGGAAAAAAAATTCACACACGGCATGCTAATGTTCTACCTAGTTTTCGCTGTGTTTTTGGCTTGAAACCTTGCTTCAGTGGTTTCTTGTACAAGACCAGGAGTTTTAAAGTCAAAAGATCAACTTTTCTTCTAAGTCAGGGATGTCAAACCCGTTTACATTGAGGGCCACATCGCAGTTATGGCTGCCGTCAGAGGGCTGCTAAAAAAAATTAAAAAAAAAAAAATGTTGTTTTTTTTTAATAATAAATAAATACAGTTAAAAAATACAGTGAATAATGTATGGATTTGCCTCTGGATTTCATTATTAATTATATGAATTGTTTTAAGTAGACTGTCCATTGTACAGTAAAAACTTTCCATTTACAAAATCTTACTGTAAAATAGTGTTTTAAAATTTTTTTTACAACATTTTACGGTAAATGGAAAGACAGTACCACTATTTTTTGGGGGGGGGGGGCTTTATTGGGGTCGGGGGGTTATGAAAAAAGCTGGCCGCTTAGTTGCCAGAATTTTTGTGTTAAATTTACATTTGTTTGTACAACATTATATTGTGAATGGAAAAACAGTACAAGTTGTTTTTTTATTCTGGATACTTAGCTGCCAGTTTTTCTACCGTAAAAAAATAATAATACTGTATTTCCATTTACAGTAACGTTAAAAACAAGATTTTACAGTAAAAATATGGCAGCTCAGTCAACAGAATTTTAACGCAAAAAATTGTAGTTTTTTTCAATATACAGTACTATGCTGTAAAGAACACTGTAAAATGTATTGTCATTTTTATTAATTTGATGGGTAGTTTGCTGTAAAGTTAAGTATTTTTATTAGACAAAAACATGTTTGGAAAGTATAATAATATACTGTAATATTTGTTGCAATATTGGATACTATTAAAGTTTAAAAAGTATGCAATTTCAAGCAGTACATATATTTTTTCTGTCAAAATGAAAAAAAATCAATTACAATTAGTATGTAAATATTAAGTACTTCATTGAAACGTATCATTTGCAGGTGTTTGCGGGCCAGATAAAATTATGTCGCGGGCCAGATCCGGCCCCCGGGCCTTGAGTTTGACACCTGTGTTCTAAGTCCAGTACGTGTTCATCCATTTTTTAGATCAATTATCTTGTTTAGTTACCAGCAGGTAAGCTGGAGCCTATCCCAGATGATGGTGGGATAGGCTCTAGTGGAGGTTATTAATGTTATTGTGGTGGTGTAAATATTATACACCATTAATCAAATCAAACTTAGTTAGGACACATACAA
This sequence comes from Entelurus aequoreus, assembly GCF_033978785.1. Classification (NCBI taxonomy): domain Eukaryota; kingdom Metazoa; phylum Chordata; class Actinopteri; order Syngnathiformes; family Syngnathidae; genus Entelurus; species Entelurus aequoreus. Next base: position 43,488,851 of record NC_084736.1, read on the forward strand.
ATACAAAAGTCCACTATGTTAACCAATACGCTTGTGTATTGTAATGTAAACATTTCAAAATAGTAATAGTTAAGACCGAGTAAGTATATGGATGTAGTACTGTACTACGAAATAGTAATATAAAAGTCCACTACATTAACCATTACACTAGTCAAGGTTATTTTAGTGAAAGTGTTTCCTTTCATTATTGTTTTCATATTACAAAACCCAAAACCAGTGAAGTTGGCACGTTGTGTAAATGGTAATTAAAAAGAGAATACAATGATTTGCAAATCCTTTTCAACCTATATTCAATTGAATAGACTGCAAAGACAAGATACTTAAGTTTGAACTGGAGAACTTCGTTATTTTTTGCAAATATTAGCTCATTTGGAATTTGATGCCTGCAACATGTTTCAAAAAAGCTGGCACAAGTGGCAAAAAAGACTGAGAAAGTTGAGGAATGCTCATCAAACACTTATTTGGAACATCCCACAGGTGAACAGGCTAATTGGGAACAGGTGGGTGCCATGATTGGGTATAAAAGCAGCTTCCATGAAATGCTCAGTCATTCACAAACAACGAAGGGGCAAGGGTCACCACTTTGTGAACCAATGCGTGAGCAAATCGTCCAACAGTTTAAGAACAACATTTCTCAACGAGCTATTGCAAGGAATTAGAGATTTCACCATCTACAGCAGTGGTTCTCAACCTTTTTTCAGTGATGTACCCCCTGTGAAATTTTTTTAAATTAAAGTACCCTCTAACTAGAGCAAAGCATTTTTGTTTGAAAAAAAGACAGCACTATGTCATCAGTTTCTGATTTATTAAATTGTGTAACAGTGCAAAATATTGCTCATTTGTTGTGGTCTTTCTTTAACTATTTGGAAAAAAAGATATAAAAATAACTAAAAACTTGTTGAAAAATAAACAAGTGATTCAATTATAAATAAAGATTTCTACACATAGAAGTAATCATCAACTTAAAGTGCCCTCTTTGGGGATTGTAATAGAGATCCACCTGGATTCATGAACTTAATTCTAAAAATTTCTTCACAAAAAAAGAAATCTTTAACATCAATATTTATGGAACATGTCCACAAAAAATCTAGCTGTCAACACTGAATATTGCATTGTTGCATTTATTTTCAGTTCTTTTTGACAGACATTTAAAAAAATCTCACGTACCCCTTGGCATACCTTCAAGTACCCCCAGGGGTACGCGTACCCCCATTTGAGAACCACTGATCTACGGTATGTAATATCATGAAAAAGTACAGAGAATCTGGAGAAATCACTGCACGTAACATTGAATGCCCGTGACCTTGGATCCCTCAGGCAGTACTGCATCAAAAAGCGACATCAGTGTGTAAAGGATATCACCACATGGGCTCAGGAACACCTAAAAAAAACCACTGTCAGTAACTACAGTTCGTCGCTACATCTGATAGTGCAAGTTAAAACTCTACTCTGCAAAGCCAAAGCCATTTATCAACAACACCCAGAAATGCTACCGGAGCTCATCTAAGATGGACTGGTGCAAAGTGGAAAAGTGTTCTGTGGTCTGACAAGTCCACATTTCAAATTGTTTTTGGAAACTGTGGACGTCGTGTACTCCGGAACGAAGAGGAAACGAACCATTCAGCTTGTTATAGGCGCAAAGTGTAAAAGCCAGCATCTGTGATGGTATGGGGATGTATTAGTGCCCAAGACATGGGTAACTTACACATCTGTGAAGGCACCATTAATGCTGAAAGGTACATACAGGTTTTGGAGCAACATACTGTATGTTGCCATCCAAGCAACGTTTTCATGGACGCCCCTGCTTATTTCAGCAAGACAATGCCAAGCCTTGTGTTACAACAGCGTAGCTTCATAGTAAAAGAGTGCGGGTACTAGACTGGCCTGCCTGTGATCCAGACCTGTCTCCCATTGAAAATGTGTGGTGCATTATGAAGCCTAAAATACCACAAGGGAGACCCCGGACTGTTGAACAACTTAAGCTGTACATCAAGCAAGAATGGGAAAGAATTCCACCTGAAAAGATTCGAAAATGTGTCTCCTCAGTTCCAAACGTTTACTGAGTGTTATCAAAAGGAAAGGCCATGTAAAACAGTGGTAAAAATGCCCCTGTGACAACTTTTTTGCTATGTGTTACTGCCATTAAATTCTAAGGTAATGATTTTTGCAAAAAAAAATAAAAATATGTTTCTCAGTGTGAACATTAAATATCTTATCTTTGCAGTCTATTCAATTGAATATAAGTTGAAAAGGATTTGCAAATCATTGTATTCTGTTTTTATTTACCATTTACACAACATGACAACTTCACTGCTTTTGGGTTTTGTAGTTAAGACCAAGTATATACATGTAAGACTGTACTACGAAATAGTAATACAATAGTCTACTACATTAACCACTACGCTAGTCAATGTTATTTTAGTGAAGGTTTTTCCTTTCATTATGTGTTTTCATATTACATATTGTATTATTATTATTCATTATATTTGCGGTTTTAATAGCATATCTTATTTAATTTTGCCTGTGGTTGTAATGTAATGTAGATGTTTCTAATAATAATAATAATAATAATAAGAAATAGCATTATTAATAATACAAATAATAATAATAGTATTATTAATAGTATTGTTATTAGTGGTTTTAATGTTATATAATATCTAATTATGCCTGTAGTTGTAAATTATGTGGAATGTATTGTAGATAATAATAATTATTGAACAATATACAATTTTTTAAATAGTAATAATGATTATTATAATTATTGTATTTTCATTAATATTTAAACACTTGGATAATGGTAATAACAGTAATAATATTGATGATGATGATGATGATGATATTAGCATTTATTATTGGTTAATGATACCTGGGATTTATATAGCGCTTTTCTAAGTACCCAAAGTTGCTTTACATGTTAAAAACCCATCATTCATTCACACCTAGTGGTGGTAAGCTACTTTCGTAGCCACAGCTGCCCTGGGGTAGACTGACGGAAGCGTGGCTGCCAATTTGCGCCTACGGCCCCTCCGACCACCACCTATCATTCATTCAACATTCATTCACCGGTGTGAGCGGCACCGGGGACAAGGGTGAAGTGTCCTGCCCAAGGACACAGCGGCATGGTAAGAGGCGGGGAGCGAACCTGCAACCCTCAGGTTTCTGACACGGGCGCTCTACCCACTACGCCATGCCGCCCCCAATGATGATTAATGATGATATCAATTAATATTATTTAGCCAATAATACATAAATAATAATGTAATAATTAGAATTAGTGGAGACATTTATATTATGTCAATAACAATATTAATAATATTTTTTGCTGGTAATGACCATCATAACACAGAATATATAATAGTAAGTACAATAATTACTATTGTATTATGCCAATATTAATATTGTGTTATTATAGTAATAAAATTATAATAATGATTA
>NC_084736.1:43497285-43567285 GCF_033978785.1 Entelurus aequoreus
GGGCCGGAGGTCCTGCGCTCTGCCCAGCCCTTCCCCTCCTCTGTGATAATCAGCTTACACCATCCCAGAAAGCAGATGTTGCCAGGCTGCAGCAGCGCTTTTCTGATGCGTTCTCCCCCCAACCCGCCCGCACGAACCTCATCCGACATCACATCGAGACCAGCGGGCCCTACAGGCTGCCCGAACACAAAGGCAAAGTGGTTCGGGAAGAATTAAAATCCATGCTGGAGTTAGGGGTAATAGAGGAATCACACAGTGCGTGGTGCAGCCCCATCGTTCTAGTAGGGAAGAAGGATGGGTCTGTGCGGTTCTGTGCGGATTACCGCTAGGTAAACGAGGTGTCACGCTTTGACACCTACCCAATGCCGCGGATCGATGAGCTCCTGGATCGGCTGGGCACTGCTCGTTTTTTTACGACACTGGATTTGACCAAGGGCTACTGGCAGATTCCCTTGTCTCCAGAGGCCAAGGAAAAAACGGCGTTCTCCACTCCGGAAGGTTTGTACCAATTCGTAACACTTCCGTTCGGCTTGTTCGGTGCGCCCGCCACCTTCCAGCGCCTCATGGACCGGGTGCTGTGGCCCCACGCGGCTTATGCGGCCGCCTATCTGGATGACGTCATCATCCAGAGTGGCGGTTGGGAAGAACATATGCAGAGCGTGGGGGCGGTGCTCGAGTCCCTGAGGTGGGCGGGGTTCACCGCCAACCCGGCAAAGTGTGCGGTTGGCAGGAGGGAGGTACAGTATTTGGGGTACCACTTGGGAGGAGGGCAGGTGCGCCCGCGAGTAGAGAAAACAGCAGCAATTGCGGCCTGCCCGACTCCCAAGATGAAAAAAGTGGTGAGGCAGTTTTTGGGACTGGCAGGTTACTACCGGAGGTTTATCCCCTGGTTTGCGGACCTGACCAGCCCACTAACTGACCTCACCCGATAGGGTGCTCCAGATCTGGTCCGGTGAACGGAGCAATGCCAGCAGGCGTTCGAGAGTGTGAAATAAGCCCTCTGCGAAGAGCCGGTCCTTTACATGACTGACTTTTTCATCCCATTCTGCTTGCAGGCCGACGCGTCGGGCGGTGGGCTGGGAGCTGTTTTGTCCCAGCGGATGTGGGGCATCGACCGCCCCATGCTGTACATCAGCCGGAAGCTCTCTGACGCGGGAGGCGAGGTACAGCATGGTGGAGAGGGAGTGCCTCGCCATCCGGTGGGCGGTCGGGGCCCTCCAGTATTACCTGCTGGGGCGCTCTTTCAGCCTCTGCTCGGACCACAAACACCTCCAGTGGCTCCACCGCATGAAGGATGCCAACGCGCTGATCACCCATTGGTATATAGCTTTACAACCCTACAACTTCCGAGTGATCCACAGACCGGGGGCGCAGATGGCTGTGGCCGACTTCCTCTCCCGCTCTCATACGGAGGTGGGGGGGGGAGAGTAGGCGTGGCCGGACGGCTTCCCGGCCTTAGTCTGGTGGTGGAGGTATGTGGAGGGGGGCGTGGTCGGCGCGCCTCCTGTGGGAAGGGAGTGTGTATGGCCCAGCTGGCAGGTGAGTAAATTGCCCAGCTGGGGTTGGTTATCTAATCACCTGTCGCCTTTATCAGCAGGGAGGAGGAGCGCGGCTGGGAGAAGAAGCACACGAGAAGACCGAAAACGAAAGCACGCTGGCTGAAAAGTCCTGCGCCTTGTATATATGAAAATAAAAGTCTTGCTCAAACCTGTATCCCGGGCTCCCGAAGATCTGTCGGCCTCAGGAGAACCCAAAAACTGAAACCAGACTGAGAGCGGTATATATATATATATATATATATATATATATATATATATATATATATATATATATATATATATGTATATATATGTATATATATGTATATATATATATATATATATATATATATATATATATATATATATATATATATATATATATATATATATACATATATATATATATATATATGTATATATATGTGTATATATATATATATATATATATATATATATATATATATATATATATATATATATATATATATATATATATATATATATATATATACATATATACCGCTCTCAGTCTGGTTTCAGTTTTTGTTGATTTTATCGTACTGCACTAAACAGTTCGAGTCTCTGCTGGTGTATGATCGCCAAGAATTGTTGGTTTTTCGACCACCTATCAAAAATAATTTTTCTTTTGATCTTGGTGGTCCAAATGTTTTGCCCCCGTTGCTGTCAGGAATACCAACTCACCTCTTCCGGGTTCCAGCCCTGAGCTTTCCGCGGAAGCGTCGCCGCGGCACCCGTAGTGGCCGCCGGGTAAAGCAGAGAGTGCTGTTGGCGTGCTCTTCCAGCGCTGCCCGGACGGGAAATGGATTAAGCGGTTCCTTTGTTGCTTGCTGGCCCTCCGTGGATCCATCGGGTTACCCTGTACCGAAAATCGGCCCGGATGAGAGACCCGGGACGCGCCGCGCCCGCACCTGCTCAGCCCGGTGCCGCCAATGTGGGGTGAATCCCTCCAATTTAAAGTTGTTGTGCCGGGATTCACGGTATGCTGCGACGCCGGTCTCATCTCCTGCCAGAATTGGTCTGGTAAACGCCAGATCAGTGGCGAACAAAACGTTTCCACTCAGGGATTTCTTCGAGTCACGCTGTCTGGACTTCATGTGCATAACGGAGACGTGGCTCGGTACCGGTGAGTCCAGCGTTTTCTCCGAACTTCTGCCGGCAGACTGTTGCTATTTTAACTCTCCTCGTGCATCAGGCCGTGGAGGAGGAACGGCGACACTTTATAAAAATGACTATAAATGTAAGCAATGCTTTCCTTCGTCATTTTTTGCCAGCTTTGAATTGACTTTATTTGAGGTGTGTCGCGCTGACGCGGTGATGTGCGCTGTCATTTACCGCCCGCCCAAATACAATAAGGACTTCATCAATGACTTTTCGGACTTTTTAGCAGGAATTATGCCCCGCTATGATCGTGTCCTCATTGTTGGAGATTTTAATATCCATGTATGCTGTCCCGACAAACCACTGGTGAAGGATTTTTTAAACCTTATTGACTCTTTTAATTTGACACAGTTTGTGTCTGGCCCCACACACGGACGTGGTCACACGCTTGATCTTGTCCTTTCATATGGTCTAACTGTGTCTAACTTGGACATTTGTGACAATGTGCTTTCAGACCATATGCCTGTCATATTTGAGGCCAGTTTTAACCGCTTGACAGCTGGAGCGCGCGCTCCTGCGCGTCTCTGTCAAGTATTTAACCCTTCCACTGCTGGTCAGTTTATTACTGCTTTTAACCAGGTTTTTTTACCCTCTGACTCTGTTTTTTCTAGCACAGAGTCTGTTTTTTCTGACACTGAGAAACTCAATGTATTGTTTGACTCCACCTGTGACACAGTCTTGAACTCAGTGGCTCCTTTAAAAATCAAAAAGGCCAAAACTAAATCAGAACCCTGGTTTAATGAGAGAAGCCGTGCGATCAGACGTGAGTGCCGCAAAGCTGAACGCAGGTGGAAGAAGGACAAGCTTCAGGTGTCACTCCAGATTTTAAAGGACTGTTGGCATCGATATCAGAGCACAGTAAAAGAGGCAAAAAGAGAACATTTGGCAAACATTATTGCCTCAAATAGTCTTGACCCTCGTGTTTTATTCAAAACCATTGACTCTGTTCTTAATGCCCCTCAGCCTACATGTTTGGAACCCTCCTCTGAATTGTGCAATGCCTTTTTAAAGTATTTTATTGATAAGATTGCCACAACGAGGGCTCTCATCTCTGTTCCGACCTCGGACTCTTCTGTCCCGTTTAACTACTCTGCTGTTTTTAATCAGTTTGAGCAAGTGACTCTGCGGCAGTTACAAGAGTTAACTAATCATATGAAGCCCTCAGGTTCCCCCCATGATGCTGTCCCTCCTACATTTTTTAAAGAAGTGTTTTCTTGCATAGGGCAGCCTGTTCTTAACATTTTAAATAGCAGTCTGTTTTCTGGTGTGGTTCCTACCAGTTTTAAACACGCCGTGGTTCAACCGCTTTTAAAGAAACCTGGTCTGGACAGTTCAGTTTTAGCCCATTTTAGACCCATTTCTAAGCTGCCTTTTCTCTCAAAAATCTTGGAGAAGATTGTTTCTACCCAGTTAAACACTTTTTTAGAGGACTCTGATATTTTAGAAGTCTTTCAGTCTGGGTTTAAACCCCTCCATAGTACCGAGTCAGCATTAGTAAGGGTTTTTAATGACATCTTTCGAGCAACAGACTTAGGTGATCATGTGATTTTAGTTTTACTCGATCTAACAGCAGCATTTGATACGGTGGACCATAATATTTTAATTAGCCGCCTACAACATCAAGTGGGCATCTGTGGTACTGCCCTGAGATGGCTGAAGTCATATTTGACTAACAGGACCTTCTCTGTAAATGTTGCTGGTTCTGAATCTTCTGTTGCTCCCTTAACATGTGGGGTCCCACAGGGCTCAGTTTTAGGACCACTGCTCTTTTCTATTTATTTACTTCCCCTGGGCTCAATCCTAAGAAAGCATGGTATTTGTTTTCATTGTTACGCTGATGACACACAAATTTATTTTCCGTTAAAGAAAAATCATGCCTCTTCAATACAGCCATTACTTGCTTGTCTTGATGACATCAAGGCCTGGATGGCCCTAAACTTCTTAAACTTCAATGAAAAGAAGACAGAAGTGTTTGGACCTAGTGGTACCTGTGAGCTTCCCCCTGTTGACTTTGGCCCCTTGGCTTTGTACGTTAAGCCCATGATCACCAACCTGGGTTTTCGTATTGACAGTGATTTTAAATTGGACCGTCAGATTGGCACAGTGGTGAAAGCCAGCTTTTTTTATTTACGTCAGCTGGCTAAGGTTAAAAACCTTCTTTCTAGGCAACAGTTTGAGACAGTAATCCATGCCTTTATTACATCTCGGCTGGATTACTGTAATGCTTTATATTTTGGAATTAGTCAGTCCTCCCTCTCACGTCTGCAGCTGGTCCAAAATGCAGCTGCCCGACTTTTAACAAACACAAGAAAAAGAGAGCACATTACTCCTGTTTTAGCCTCCCTCCACTGGCTGCCTGTGTCTTTTTGAGTCCATTTTAAAATTATCTTACTTGTTTTTAAATCCTTACATGGTCTTGCCCCACCTTACCTCTCTGAGCTGCTCCACCTCTATGCCCCCACCCGGTCCCTCAGGTCAGCTGATCAGCTGATCCTGGAGGTACCCAAATCCAAGCGTAAGCTCAGGGGGGACAGAGCCTTCTCTGTTGCGGGCCCCAAACTCTGGAATGATCTTCCACTCCATGTGAGACAGGCCCCTTCTTTGGCTATTTTTAAGACCCTTCTTAAAACCCATTTTTATTCACTGGCTTTTAACCCAGCATGAGACTTTAAACTGTTTTTAACTTTTAACTTTTTTAACTGCTTTTTATCTAACAAAATTGTTCTTAGGGTAATTTTGTATTTGCTTTTTTAATGTGTATTTTACTTCTGTTTTAAATTTTATTTTTTAGTCTGTCCTTTGCCTTTATTTCTTTGTGGTGTACAGCCCTTTGTTTTTCAACTGTGGTTGTTTTTAAAGGGCTTTATAAATAAAGTTGGTATGGTATGGTATGGTATATATATGTATGTACGTATGTATATATATATATATATATATATATATATATATATATATATATATATATATATATATATATATATATATATATATATATATATATATATATATATATATATATATATATACACATATATATATATATATATGTATGTACGTATGTATATATATATATATATATATATATATATATATATATATATATATATATATATATATATGTTTGTATATATGTATATATATATATATATATATGTATGTATATATATATATATATATATATATATATATATATATATATATATATATATATATATATATATATATATATATATATATATATATATATATATATATATATATATATATATATATATATATATATATATATATATATATACGACACACCTGCGGAATACTACAGAACTCAGCAAGCACATTTGGAACCTCAAAGACAATAATGTTGAATATTCAATAACATGGCAAATTCTTGCATTCAGCACATCTTACAACAGTGGTCATAAAAGATGCAACGTATGATTAAAAGAGAAACTGTTTATTATATACCGCCCAGACCTGTCATCCCTCAACAAGCGCAGCGAAATTGTATCAGCATGCCGTCATAGACGGAAACACCTCCTGGGTAACACATGAGCCAATCACCATGCCCCTACGCCTCCCTGTACCTACCCGTTCTGTGCCCTATACAAACCATAATAATAATAATAATACCTGAGATTTATATAGCGCTTTTCTAAGTACCCAAAGTCGCTCTACATGTTAAAAACCCATCATTCATTCACACCTGGTGGTGGTAAGCTACTTTCATAGCCACAGCTGCCCTGGGGTAGACTGACGGAAGCGTGGCTGCCAATTTGCGCCTACGGCCCCTCCGACCACCACCTATCATTCATTCAACATTCATTCACCAGTGTGAGCGGCACCGGGGGCAAGGGTGAAGTGTCCTGCCCAAGGACACAACGGCATGGTAAGAGGCGGGGAGCGAACCTGCAACCCTCAGGTTTCTGACACGGGCGCTCTACCCACTACGCCATGCCGCCCCTATACAAACCATGGTATGTGAATGTTTCTATTAAAATCTCCTGATGATTGAGGGAACCCCTCATGAAACAGGCCTGTAGAGATGAAGTAGTCTTGTGATTTTTTTCCCACACATACATATATTGCGCTCTACCACGGTATCGAGCACTATTTTTTGGATAATCTAATTAAGACATATATATATATATATATATATATATATATATATATATATATATATATATATATATATATATATATATATATATATATATATATATATATATATATATATATATATATATATATATATATATATATATATATATATATATATATATATATATATATATATATATGTAAGCATGTAAGCAAAGGGACATGTAAGCAAATATTAACATTGCTGTATGTATACTTTTGACCCAGCAGATTTGGTCACATTTTCAGTAGACCCATAATAAATTCATAAAAGAACCAAACTTCATGAATGTTTTTTTGTGCTCCAATCACTCTATCACAGAACAAATAAGAGTTGTATAAATTATTGGAAACTCAAGACAGCCATGACATTATGTTCTTTACAAGTGTATGTAAACTTTTGATCGTGACTGTATATATGTATACAAACATACATACTTATATATATATATATATATATATATATATATATATATATATATATATATATATATATATATATATATATATATATATATATATATATATATATATATATATATATATATATATATATATATATATATATATATATAAACACATACTGTTCATACACTTATATATACACACACACATACATATATTGTTTTTTTCTTGACAAGGACAAGCGGGAGAAAATGAATGGATGGATTTAGAATAGGGATGAATGTGAATTGCGATTTGGATGTGAATCGACTTTTTTGTGCACTCCTAGTGCTAACTGTGAGCATTTTGCAGTTCGGGTGCGATAAACGAGGGGCCACTGTATGTACTGCACTCCAAGCTGTACACGGACTAAACTTAGGTCCATGTAAGTTATGTTACTATAGTAATGTTCCTTGAGCTGGAACAAAATGGTCTACTTGTGAGATACCGTCGACTGTTTTTCAGTCGCTCCGCTGAGCTTCCACCAGTGTGGTTCAGACAAAGGTGCGCTATCAGCGAAGACATACTGCTCCTCTGCTGCTGCTGCTGCCTGGTGCACATGAAACGACTTCTGACAAGCAAAGTTGGGAGGAAAAAAACAGTGTTCACAGGCGAGAGACAAAAACAGAAGTGTTGTTGTAGCACCGAGCGCCTCATTGTTGTCTGACAGCGCGCCCATAGACAGATGACATACTCCTGCACGTTATTAGATATTTTCTGCGTGTTTGCCAATATACTCTCAACGAAAAGCAGCAATTTCCCCCAAGACATGCGTGTAAATGCCCGGTGAGAAGGCTGAAATGCCAACAGGATGAATGGAATGATGACTTTAAAGGGGTCAAATTATGCAAAACTCACTTTTCTTGGCCCCTCTTGTTGTGTCTGTTGGATCCCTGTAAGTGCAGAAAATGTGAATTATATATACTAAAAAAATACAGAAAATGTTTTCCATGGTCGTTACCAACTAATTATGGCAATGACTTAGACTTAGACTTAGAAAATCTTTATTGTCCCCGAGGGGCAATTTGGTTTGCAGCAGTAGTCATTAAAAAACAAGGTTCAACAGTAAAATACAAGGTGCAACAGTAAAAACGAAGTACAACAGTAAAATCAAGGTACAACAGTAAAATCAAGGTACAACAGTAAAACAAGGTACAAATACATAAAATACATACAACATACAAACCATCATGAAAGCATTGAGCTAAAAACAAAAAACATTTGTAACACAGTAAAAACTAATCATCACACGTCGCTTCCCACTAAAGTGACTGCATAGCAGCTAAGCTTGTTTAAGAAGCTCATTTATAAAGGAAACAGCTGAGGGAACAAAGGATCTTATGTATCTGTTGTTTTTGGCCTTTCTATTAGTAGGGGCGTACCTGCATCCTGAGGGTAAGAGTCTAAACTCTGAGAAGAGAGGGTGCTGAGGGTTGACCAGAATGGCCTTTGCCTTCTGGATGACTCTGGCCTGATAGATCTGGTTCAGGGGGTTCAAGGTAGTGCCTATGGTCTTTTGGCACACCTTGATTACACCACCCAATCTATTTTTATTAGCCACACTGAGGTTACCAAACCAGGAAGTGATGGAATACGTTAAAATATATTCTATACAAGATGAATAGAACATCCTCATCAGTGTCCTATCAACCTGAAAGCCCCTCAGTCTCCTCAAGAAAAACAGCCTCTGATTGGCCTTCTTACAAATACGGTCAGTGTTGGCATCAAAGGTCAATTTATTGTCTAAAATTGTGCCTAGATACTTGTAATCACGGACTATCTCAACAGCAGAGCCATTAATGAGAATAGGTGCTTTGGCAGGGAGATCACGGCGAAAGTCAATGTACATCTCCTTCGTTTTATCGCCATTAAGCTCCAAGTATGAATCATCGCACCATTTTACGAAGTTCTCCAGAACAGGACCGTGGTCTAACTCTTTGTCCTGCAGGAGGCTGACTATGACAGAGTCGTCGGCAAACTTAATAATGTACCTTAACTGAAGTGTGGCGAAGACAATGAAGTGATAAGTCTGACAACAGTAGATAGTAGAGGGCGTAAATATGATCGATTCTCCCATGAATCACAAATAGAACGTGGACGATTCTGAATCAATGGACAAATGTCTAAATATTTATGTATGTTAAAGTAATACAGACGGTTCTAAAATGCGGCATTAATGCTAATGTTCTCTAAACGTTAGTTCTAGGTTTGGTTCTAACTAACACTGGGAAAAGCATTAGCTAACATTCTTGCAACACTTTAAGCCAGGGGTGTCCAAACCTTTTGACTGGGGGGCCGCCTTGGGCTAAAGAACTGGGCCAGGGGCCGAAACAAGACTAAATGCAAAGTAACTATTTGTGTTTGTGTATATATATATATATATATATATATATATATATATATATATATATATATATATATATATATATATATATATATATATATATATATATATATATACAGGGGCGCCGAAAAGGGGGGGTAAAGGAGACGGATTCTAGGGGCCCATGATGGAGGGGGGCCCAGAGAAGCCCCTAATGATGATGAAATTATAATACAGGGGGCCCTGTAAAGATTATTTTCATGGGGCCCAAAATCCCTAGCGGCGCCCCTGTATATATATATATATATATATATATATATATATATATATATATATATATATATATATATATATATATATATATATATATATATATATATATATATATGTGTGTATGTATATATATATTTATTTTGTCTGCCTTCTAGGGGGAGCTCACGACATAACTTCATTGTCTTGTATGTTTGTGTTTGTGTATATATACATATATATATATATATATACATATACATATATATATACATATGTATATATATATATACATGTATGTATATATATATATATATATATATACCTATATATATATATATATATATATATATATATATATATATATATATATATATATATATATATATATATATATATATATATATATATATATATATATATATATATATATATATAAAACTTCCTTGTCTTGTCTGTTTGTGTTTGTGTATATATACATATACATATATATATATACATATGTATATACATATGTATATAAATATATATATATATATATACACATATGTATGTATATATATATACATATACATACACATATGTATATATATATATATATTTGTTAAAAAAATAAAATAAACGTAGCCTCAGCGCATGCGCATAGCATAGATCCAACGAATCGATGACTAAATTAATCGCCAACTATTTGTATAATCGATTGTAATCGATTTAATCGATTAGTTGTTGCAGCCCTAATATATATATATATATATATATATATATATATATATATATATATATATATATATATATATATATATATATAAATTGTAGGAGTGTGGGAAATTCTAATCGCAAATTCGAATCGCGATTCTCACGTTGTGCGATTCGGAATCGATTCTCATTTTTTAAAAATCGATTTTTATTTTTTATTTGTTTTTTTTAAATTTAATTTTATTTATTTTTTTATTATTTTTAAATTATTCAATCCAACAAAACAATACACAGCAATACCATAACAATGCAATCCAATTCCAAAACCAAACCCGACGTAGCAACACTCAGAACTGCAATAAACAGAGCAATTGAGAGGAGATAATAATTGATGATTATAAAACCCTTGTGCAATCATGTTCAAACTTCTGAAAACAGTTTAGCTCGTTACAGAAGCTACAAAACTGACCTTCCTTTGAGCAGATTGAGTTTCTGGAGCATCACATTTGTGGGGTCAATTAAACGCTCAAAATGGCCAGAAAAAGAGAACTTTCATCTGAAACGCGACAGTCTATTCTTGTTCTTAGAAATGAAGGCTATTCCACAATATTGTTTGGGTGACCCCAAACTTTTGAACGGTAGTGTATATACATACATATACACACATATATCTATATACATACATACATATATATACATATACATACATACCAGTGGCGTGCGGTGAGGTTCATGTCAGGTGAGGCACTGACTTCATCACAGTCAGATTTACAAACATATGAACCCTAAATAGTATCTTATTCCCCATGTGATTGGCAGCAGTTAATGGGTTATGTTTAAAAGCTCATACCAGCATTCTTCCCTGCTTGGCACTAAGCATCAAGGGTTGGAATTTGGGGTTAAATCACTAAAAATGATTCCCAGGCACGGCGCCGCTGCTGCCCACTGCTCCCCTCACCTCCCAGGGGGTGAACAAGGGGATGGGTCAAATGCAGAGGACAAATTTCACCACACCTAGTGTGTGTGTGACAATCATTGGCAGGGGCGCCGAAAAGGGTGGGGGGGGGGGGTGGGGGGGCTGGGGGGGGTAAAGGAGACAGATTCTAGGGGCCCATGATGGAGGGGGGCCCAGAGAGGCCCCTAATGATGATGAAATTATAATACAGAAAAAATAATGGGTGTCCTGTAAAGATTCTTTTCATGGGGCCCAAAATCCCTAGCGGCGCCCCTGATCATTGGTATACTTAACTTTAACTTTACACTTACAAATTGTAGCACACAAAAAAGCACATTTAATAAAAAAAACGTTATTATGGTCTTACCTTTACTTATAAGTGCGGGAACAGTGGTGTTCCTGTTGGAAGAGTTGAAATCCGCGCTGCTGTCTGCAGGTGTACCTAATGTTGTGTCCCTGTTCACGGCTCCTCCGGCGCGCCGCACGAGCATTGTTGTTTTTGCACTTTTTGGCTTCTTGTTAAGTGACTTTTTTTGGGTGGATTCGGTCTTGCACGAGGAGGGTTTGGGTGTGGGCTTTGGTTGGTGTGGCCGCGGCGCTCCCGTCGGGTGGTGCATTCTGTGGCGGAGGTGCTTGGCACCAGGAGGCGGGGTTATGAGACGAGCCTCCAGTTTTATGATCGCTCAGCACAAGAAATACGTTACACACATTTAGTTGTTGACAAAATACACTGTACATTATATACCTCAGCTAACTAAACTATGGAAATGTATAATATAATTCATATAGCAATACGGTCTCACTGCACAGCAGGCCAGCAGTTAGCCCAGTCATTGTGCACAATCCATGTTGAGGCACAAATCAATGACGTGCCTCAACTGGCTGCTGATCACCGCACCGTCTCTTCTCAGTATTTGAACGGCAAATGTGAAGATAAAAATAAAAATAATCTAAAACTGGTGAAGTTAAATGGAAAATAACTTTAGGATAATCACTGGATACATATAACAATTTAATTAATTTTTTTTCTTTTTTACTTTTTTTTTTCTTTCCATGATGGCAGGTGAGGCCGTGCCTCCCCTGCCTCGAGTGACCGCACGCCACTGATACATACATATATACATACATATGCATTCATATACATATATACATATATATATACATATACACATATATACATACATATATACATATATATGCATATAAATATATATGTGTGTATATACATATACACACACACATATATTTATATACACACACACACCTATACATATCCACAAATGTGTGTGTGCGTGTGTGCGTGTGTGTGTGTGTGCATACATGTGTTGTGTGTGTGTGTGTGTGGGTGTACTGTCCACCAAAAACTAAAAGAGGAGCTGTTCTAGTATATAGTTGGGACAGGAGACAATAGTGTGTAACTCATTCAGTGGTCTTTATTGCAACTGATGGCCCGGACGTAAACACAACACACACTTCCTGCTAGCTGCTGGGACATACCATTCTGTTAGGGGTGCAACCCTTACTCGCCTATAACATCTCCCCTTTCTTAGATGAACCTTTCTAAGAACATAAACAACCCGAATATGTATCCCATATTAACACATTACTAAAATAAAACACATTACAGATTCTGTCCCCCTATTTTTTTTTTTTTTTTTTTTTTTTTTTTTTTTTCAAACGTGTGTCAACACAACAATAGTCCAGCCTCAGGCCCAAACCCCAGTCCATAATATCTATAAGTCCAACCTGACCGGCACTCTCACCAGCCTGCCACTGGCCGTCCTCTGCTCCGTCACGGGCGTGGCGTTGCCCGCGGGCTGGTGCACACCACTCCGCCTGAGCGGCCTGGCCCCCTGCCCGTTTGTGTCACTGTCCTCCATATTGCCCGTCGTGCTGTCAGACGGATCGCTGTGTTGCTCCTCAGGCGGGCCGCTGCGCTGCATGCTTTGTTGCTCAGGGTGGCGTCCGATCGCCTCCCCCTCAGCTGGCCGCAGATCCACCCGATTCCGTCGATAGAACGTCCCCTCGACATCCACCAGGTATGATCTGGGGCCCGCCTGTTGCAGGCACACGCCCCTCCTCCACCTGCCCGTCCTGTCGCCAGGTAGTGGCTTCATCCTGATGTCTTGGCCGATACACAGCTCGGGCAAGTCTCTGGCCGACCTGTCATACCAGAACTTGGCTGTCTGGTGTTTCGCCCGCAGCTTCTCCGGGACCCCAGTGACTACGCTCGGCTCCAAGAGCGTGTCGGCGACCGGGAGCGGAGTTTTCAGCCTCCGAGACATCAGTCTTTGTGCTGGGCTGCTGAGCATGCCCTCCGTGGGCGTGTTTCTCCACTGTAAGATGGCTATCCATGGGTCATTGCCTGCGCTGGCTGCTTTCTTGCACAGATTCTTCACTATCTTTACTGCCGACTCAGCCTTTCCATTAGACTTTGGGTGCCTGGGTGAAGACATTACATGGCTAAAGTCCCATTCTTTTGCAAACCTCCTGAATGTCCCGCAGTCAAACTGAGAACCACAGTCTGTAATGACCCGGTCAGGCTGTCCGTGTCGTGCGAATTGGGCCTTGCACCTCAGGACTGTGGTCTCTGCTGACAAGTCTGGGAGCAGCTCTATCTCCCAGAAGTCTGAGTAATGGTCAACGATGATCAGAAAATCCTTGCCTGCTTGCCTGAATAGATCCATGCTGAGAATCTGCCATGGCCGCGTCGGGAGTGCATGTGACATCATTGTTTCTCGCTGTTGGTCATGTGAATATTCGTTACATGCTGAACACTGACTCACATAGTCCTTGACTTCACCTTGCATGTTCGGCCAGTACAGCGTGTCTCTGGCCTGTCTGTAACAGGCATCTCCTCCTACGTGGCTGGCGTGGATGCGTTTCAGCATCTCCGCGCGTAACGACTTTGGAATTATGACCCGCTGGCTTTTGAAGAGCACTCCATCTTGTGCGCTGATCTCGTCACGAATTGACCAGTACTCCCTGATCGCCAGAGGAGTATCCTCACGGAGATCTGGCCATCCCCTGAGCACTGCTGCCTTTAGCATCTGGAGGTTTTCATCCATCTCCGTGTGTTGTCTTATCTGCGCCAGGCGCTGTCTGGTGACATTCAGATAATCAGCCTGATTTATCTGTTCAGTGTCCTCCTGCGCCCTCTGCAGGCTACAAACTGCGTGTTTTGTGTAGCTCGTGTCCGTCCTCTGTAGTGGAGCCGTGGCTCTGCTCAACGTGTCACTGATGTGCATGTCTGGGCCCGGCTTGTACACTACCTTGAGGGTGTAGTTCTGAAGTGTGAGCAGCATGCTTTGGAGCCTCTTGGGTGCCGTGAGGAGAGGCTTGTTGAAAATCGAGATGAGTGGCTTGTGGTCCGTTTCTGTTGTGATCTCTCCACGCCCATACAGGTAATAGTGGAATCGCTGGCACGCAAACACGATGCTCAGACACTCCTTTTCGATTTGTGCATAGTTCTGTTCTGTCTGAGTTAGCGCCCGTGATGCAAACCCGACTGGCTGGCCCTCCTGCATCAGACAGCATCCAAGCCCCTTCTGGCTCGCATCACTCTGGATGGTGACTGGCTTGGTCACGTCGTAGTATCTCAGGAGCGGGGCTGCCGTGACCAGCCGCTTGACCTCCTTGACTGCAGCCTCGTGTTTAGGCAGCCAATGCCACGGGACGTCTTTGTCCAGCAGCCTCCGCAGTGGCTCACAGATGTCGGAGAGTCGTGGCATGAACTTTGCGAGATAGGTGACAAACCCTATGAACCGCTGGACTGCTTTGGCGTCGGTGGGGTGTGGCATGTCCTGGACTGCCCTGATCTTTTCTGGGTCTGCCTTGAGCCCCTCTGCTGACAGAATATGCCCATGAAACTTGACCTCTCTAAGCCTGAACTGCAGCTTCTTTAGACTCAATCTTAGCTTAACTTCTCTGCACCTCTCCATGAGCGCTATCAGTTTTGTGTCATGGTCCTGTATGGCCTCCTCATCTGTCTCCCCACACCCTACCACCAGTATGTCATCTGCGATTGGCTCTACACCAGCAAGCCCTGCCAGCAGCTCATGCTGCTTCCGCTGGTATACCTCTGGCGCTACTGACACACCAAACGGTAGCTTTAACCAGCGCTTCCTGCCCCACGGTGTCCAGAACGTAGTCATGTAACTACTGTCCTCATCTAGCCTACACTGTAAAAAGGCATCACGTGCGTCTACAAGGGTGAATATGCGTGCTTTAGGCAGCTTGTATAGCACATCCTCTAAGGTCGGCATTAGGTAATGTGACCTCTTCAGAGCTTGATTTAGAAACTTGGGGTCTATGCAGATCCTCACCTTGTCTGGCTGTCTGACTATCACCATGTTGCTAATCCACTCACTTGGCTCTGACACTGAGGCTAGGTGCCCATCTCGCTCATATTTATCTAGCTGAGCCTTGACTGCCTCTCTGAGTGCCACTGGCACATTGCGTGGGGGAGCCTGCACCGGGGCTATATCTTTGTCTAGCTCAAAATGAACCTCCCCTGGGACGGATTCGACTGGACTGTTAAAAACATCATCATATGTCATAACAAGGTGCTGCCTAGTTAGTGGCTCTGACCTGCTCTGCCCCACCATAAGCAGCTCCTGAGGGATGGTGAAGCGCATTAGGCCTAGCCGCTCACTGGTTTCGCCCGACAGCAGGGGTCTCTGCTTGCTTCTCACTATCTCGAACTCAAGCTTGTGTGTTTTGCCCCTCACTACACACTCTGTCCTGAATATCCCTATGGATTGCATCGTTTCGCCTGAATACAGTACCAATCTGGTCTGGCTCGGCCCTAACTCCACACCAGGCGCCAGTCTTCTCTTGTCTTGTATACTCATCACATTACAGGTCGCCCCTGAATCTAGCTGGCACCTCTGAGACCCACCATTCACTCTTATGTTAGCAAACCATTTCCTCCCACCGCCCTGGACTGCACCTATGCTCTCTGTTGTGTAGATGTGGGCCTCTGTGCTGTCCCTGACCATATCCTCCTGGACCTCAGCCTCTGCTATGTTCAATTGTCGGGCTTGTCTCCCCTTCAGGCACACCTTGGCGAAATGATTTGCTGTTCCGCAATTGCGGCAGTTCTTCCCATATGCTGGGCAAAGTTCACGTCCGCGCTTGTGCATGTTGCCACAATATCTACATGCAGCACCCTCACTCTGTGCCTGATTCTGAAACTTGCTAAAGTGTTCCTGCTTAGATGTTGGTCGCGGCCGCCGGCCATCTGTCGCATGCACTGCCTCCAGCGGCCTGTCCTGTGCCATCGTCTTCAACCTGATATCCGTCATTTCAGCAGCTCTGCATATTTCGATGGCTGATGTCAGCGTGAGATCCTTCTCTCTGAGCATGCGACGCCGCACACCCTCATCACTGACACCCAACACCACTCTGTCTCTTATAAGTTCCTCTCCGAGTTGGCCATACTCACAGGAAGCAGCTTTTTCCCTCAGCCTCGTTACAAACGCATCAATGGGCTCCCCTTCATCTTGCTTGCAGTTGCCGAAAACGTATCTCTCGAATATTACATTTCTGGCTGGCTTGAAATACGCACCGAGACTCTCGAGGATGACGTCCACGTCCTTCTGCTGGTCCGCCGTGAGTCCCAGGTTATGCTTGTATATGTGGCGGCATTCAGCGCCCATCACTCGTCGCAGGGTTGCTGCCTGCACTTCCTTTGATTTTTCTTTTAGTCCTGATGCCAGAATATAATCCTCAAATTCGGCTCTAAAATTGTCCCAATTACTTGTGATATCGCCACTCAGCTTCATTTCCTCCGGTGGTGGTATGCTGGAAGCCATGGTGAAGCTATCGCTGTTAGCCTAGCTTGTTGCTAACGGCTAAATCTCCCGTCTTCGCCTCCACTGCTCCTTCTTTTTTTTTTTTTTTTTTTTTTTTTACTGCTTTTTTTTTTTTCCGTGTGTGCCGTCAGTGCAGCACGACAACACACAACCCTCAAACTTTGGGTCTAGCCACTTCTGACGCCATGTTCTAGTATATAGTTGGGACAGGAGACAATAGTGTGTAACTCATTCAGTGGTCTTTATTGCAACTGATGGCCCGGACGTAAACACAACACACACTTCCTGCTAGCTGCTGGGACATACCATTCTGTTAGGGGTGCAACCCTTACTCGCCTATAACAGGAGCCTTCTAAACATACTATTATGTAAATAATTTAATGTAATACATTTAGAAAATATAATAATAAAATGCAATACAATAATACTATACAACATTATCGTTGAAGATGTATAAATAATCATTTTATTCTTGAAATGTAGCCCCTGAATGGTCATCGAATCATGAGGTGTCCAAAGCAAATAAGAGCCAACAGGTGCACATCTTAGTGTCAAATATTTTGTTACTTGACGAATGCTACCTGCTAGTAGGCTAGTTGTTTTAGCTAAATTTATATGAAAACACCATAGTCATATTTTTGGTACATGAAGAATGCTAACATTACCATGGTAACATTGTTTAGCACATTTTTCAGTTACACATCGCAGAGTAATATATTTTAATGCTTGAAGCATGTCAGTATTTTAGCATGAGCATGCTTACTAATTTAGCAGGTATTTATGTCAGTGTCATATATTTCAATAGTTCACTAATGCTAACTGTAAGCAAGCTATTTTTAGCATGCTAGATTTTCAGCTCATTTTGCTCATATTTTTTGTTACTTCACATTATCTGGCCAGCGTGCTAACTTTTAGCATTTCAGTTCGGCTTTAGCTCTTCAGAATTCACACAACTTTTCAACAAAAGTGGCATTTTCTAGTTCTTAGAGAAAAAAAACAAAAAACCATACGGTATATATTGCACTTGTTTTGAAGTTGACAACTACCGAAATGGTCCCCACATCATCTGATTTGTCAGTCTGTGGCCCTCAGTGGGAACATTTAGTCGTAGTAGTAACAGAATAATAAGTGTTTATTACATTTTAACAGAAGTGTTGATAGAAACAAATAAACCAGATATTAACAGTACATTAGCAAGCAGATCAATAATAGTTTTGAAGAAATACTACAACTGGAAATGACACAATAACGCATATGAAATGCTTTTATTATCATTTATATAGCAAATAATATACAGTGACACATATTGTTATCGCTACTGCTCGCTAATGTTACATAACTGAGTTATTGTGTAGAAATATGGGGGAACAATTACAAATTTTTGGTGTTACAAAAAAGATCAATTAGAATGATACATAATGTTGGATATAGAGAACATACAAACATTTTATTTACTGAATCAAAAATACTGAAATTCTACGACATAGTGAATTTGCAAACAGCTAAAATGATGTACAAAGCAAACTATAACCTGCTAGCCAAGAATGTACAACAATTCTTAACTAAAGTCAAACCCCGGCCGAGTCATACCAAAGACTATAAAAATGGGACCCATTACCTCCCTACTTGGCACACAGCATCAAGGGTTGGAATTGGGGGTTAAATCACCAAAAATGATTCCCGGGCGCAGCCACTGCTGCTGCCCACTGCTCCCCTCACCTCCCAAGGGGTGATCAAGGGTGATGGGTCAAATGCAGAGAATAATTTCGCCACACCTAGTGTGTGTGTGACAATCATTGGTACTTTAACTTTAAAGGAGGAATATAAATTTAGAGGAAAATCTCATTTAAAACATTTGTACGCACGTACAACACTTAAAACTTTTACCATATCCATATGTGGAATTAAATTATGGACTGGATAAAGCACCAATATGATTCAGTTTAACAGACTATTCAAACTACAAATGTTCACAAAGTACACAGAAGAACATTTATGATGAACATCTTGAACCCTTTTTTTTTAGATAAAGATTATTTATGTATTTTTTATTACATTTTTTATAGACATCCAGCATCAGACATTCCTATCCATTACATCATATTTGCATACATCATACATATATTGTCTGCCCTAAATGTCAAAATTATTATTTTTTGTTTATATCCCAACGATGCCACCCCCCCCAAAAAAGAGAAAAACGGCAAAAAAAACCTAAAACAAAACAAACCAAAGTAATAATAATATTAACAGTAGGACAATAAAACAAATTATAGTTGTCATGATCTGTGGTCTAGATCATGTTTTGTTTAGTTATGTTCTGTTAGTTTTGGACTCCTGTAGTTCCTGTTTGTGCACCTCTCTGAGTTTGTTTTGGTTGCCATGGTTGCTAATTATGTTCACCTGTCTCTGATTAGAGTTCAGCCGCTCACCTGCTACCCGAGCACTAATCAGAGGCATTATTTAAGCCTGCCATTGCCGGTCAGTCGGGCTGGCGTCATTGTTTCATGCAATGCCACAGTTTATGCTGTTTGTTCGCTTCATGCCGTGTCCACGTGAGTTTTATTTGCTTCATGCAAACCTGCTACCTAAGTTGTTTGTTTCATGCCAAAGATACGTGTTTATTTCTTGTCCATAGTCCATGCTAATAGTAGCATTAGCTTCGAGTGCGACTTGTTTTTCCGATTTTTTGTACTACTTTGATATTTTGTGGAATAAATAATGTTCCAACCTGCACGCCATGTCCGGAGTGGTCCGTCTGCATTTCGGGAGAACAAACCCCGCAGCAAGCTGCGACCCCCTCGTTATGACAATAGTAATATTAATAAAAAAATAAAATAAAATAATATAAACATAATGAAAAACAATTAAAAAACAACAACAACTATAGACATATAGGGAGTCATCTTTTTTGAACAGTACAATCACTAATTTGAGAAAATAAAATCCGGCTTATAGGGTGTGACATGAGTGACCCAGTTTTCCCAGTCTGAAGTAAACTTCCACAATTTATACCTAATAATTAAATAAGTTATAAATTATTTATGTATTTAATAATAATAATGTAATAAAGTAATGTATTTATTTACTATGGTATTGTGGAGGGGGGCGTGGTCTGCGGGCCTGCCGCAGAGCGGGGTGTGTAAGGACCGGCCTCAAAGTCAGCGGCAGGTGAGTAGATTGCCCAGCTGGGGCTTGTTATCTAATCACCTGTCGCCCTTATTAGCAGCAGCCGGAACGAGAGACGTGGTTGGGAGTTGCTAGTGAGCAGAGGCATGAGAGGGAGAGACATTTTGCTGGAAAGCAAAACCACACTGCTTATGAAAATAAAAATACTTGTTATCTCAGACTACTGGGCTCCCGAAAGATCTTTGTGTCAGAAGAACCCACAGGAGGGCAACCTCCACATTTTGGCGCCCAACGAACCTGACCAAAGTTGGCAGCGTCCGACCCCCTGGCGGCGTTAGGGCAAGTTTTGACGGAGGTGACGGCGGCCATCCAGCGGCAAGGGGAGGCGCTCCGGCTTCAGCTGACCCAGCAGAGCAAAGTCCTACAGGCGCTGGTGGACCGGGTCGGAGCGGCGGGGACAGCGTCAGCGGCCGTGACCACCCCGCGGATGACGGAGAAGGAGGACCCCCAGGCCTTCGTGGACATTTTTGAGGCCACGGCGGCGGCGTGCGGATGGCCGGAAGAGGAATGGGGGTTGCGGCTTCTGCCGCTGCTTGCAGGAGAAGCGCAGCGGGTGGCGCTCAGCCTACAGGCGGCATCCCGCGTGCGCTTTCCGGACCGGAGACGGGCAGTGCTCAACCGAACCGGCAGCACCAACGAGGACCACTGACGCCGGTTCCGGGCGCTGCGCATGGGGGCGAAGGATCATCCGTTCGTGTTGGGGCAGCAGCTCTGGGATGCGGCGACGCACTGGCTGCAGCCGGGCGAAGGCGACGTCCAGGTGGTGGAGCGGCTTGTCCTGGAGCAGTTCCTGGAGGCAATCCCAGCGCGGACAGCGGCCTGGGTCCGCTACCACCCGCCCCAAGACCTGGCAGTAGAAGTGACGCTAGCAGAGGACCATCTGGCGGTGCACCGTAAGGCGTGAAGGGAGGAGAGGACCATGGAAGCAGCCGAGCGCCCAGCACTGGCGCAGCGAGAGGAGGCGGCACCGCCGGTCTCACGGCGCCGCGCAATTGACTCTTTTTCTTTTTCTGCTACGCAGGTCTCGACGCCGCGCAGGTTGCGCGCGCCACAGGCCGTGCTTCATTGCAGGTCCCGGCTGCTGCGGATATAGTGCTTCCCGTGCAGACGGCCCCTCAAACGCCTGGGCAGTCGTGCTGGAGGCGTGCTGGAGGCGTGGGCAGCCCAGTCACGTGCGTCAGGGACCTCCACGCATGGAGGTGAGGCAGGTGATCCGGGTTGTCGGCCCTCTGGCGCCCTCCCCCGGCCCGGGTGAGACGTACTGTCTTCCGGTAAGGATACAAGGGAGTACACACCGGACGATGGTGGATTCGGGCTGCGAGCAGTCCATGATCCACCAGAACTTGGTTCGACCCGGGGCTTTGAGGCAGGCAGCATGGTTGAAAATTAGTTGTGTTCATGGGGATGTGCACGAATACCCGGTGTTGCCGGTGGAAATTTGATGTGGCAAACAAAAATATAGTGTCAAGGTTGCTGTAAGTGTGCACCTTACGCACCCCTTAATCCTGGGTACCAATTGGGCGGGGTTCAACAATTTAGTGACGGAATGTGCAGGGGTGCGTTCACGACCAGTAGGAAAGGGGAATATCTGCGCGGTTCTCAGCGGCGACGCGGGTTCATCCGACACTGCCGAGGGAGAACCGGCGGGGACTTCGCGGGAAGGCCCCCCGGGTCCCCACTGGCACCCCACGGAGGATCTCCCCCTGAGCAGTCTCGGAATAACACTCTGCTTTCGGCCTGGGACCAAGTGATTTCTATTGATGGTCAGCTGGTGCGCCCGGGAACAGCGCGGGTATTCCCTCACTTTGCTTTAATTAGAGATAGATTATACAGAGTGAGTCGTGACACTCAAACAGGAGAGGAAATCACCCAGTTGTTAGTGCCGAAACGCCGTCGGGAAATGGTTTTCCAGGCGGCGCACTTTCACCCCATGGCCGGACACATGGGGTATGATAAAACACTCCACCGGGTAATGGTCCGTTTCTATTGGCCAGGCATCCGGGCAGACGTGCGCCGCTGGTGCGCGGCCTGCCCGGACTGCCAGCTGGTCAATCCAGCGGCCACCCCCAGGGCACCCTTGCGCCCATTACCACTCATGGAGGTCCCGTTTGAGCGGATTGGCATGGACCTGGTCGGACCATTTCACCCGAGCACACGGGGATATCGTTTTGCGCTAGTCCTGGTGGATTACGCAACTTGCTATCCCGAAGCAGTGCCGCTGCGGTCCATCTCTGCAAAGAGTGTAGCACAAGCGCTGTTTCAGGTCTTCTCCCGTGTCGGAATCCCGAAAGAGATTCTGACTGACCAGGGCACGTCCTTTATGTCATGCACGATAAAGGAGCTGTATGGATTATTGGGGATCAAATCCATTCGGACCAGCGTCTACCACCCGCAGACCGACGGGTTGGTGGAGCGGCTGAATAGGACCTTGAAATCCATGATCCGGAAGTTCGTGCACGAGGACAAACCTAATTGGCATAAATGGTTGGATCTCCTGTTATTTGCAATGCGAGAGGTTCCCCAGGCCTCCACAGGGTTTTTCCCCTTTGAATTAATATAAGGCAGGAAGCCGCGCTGGGTTTTGGACCTTGTTAAGGAAAGCTGGGAGGAAGGTCCAAGCCCCATCAAAAATGAAATACAATACGTTATAGACCTGAGAGCAAAACTCCACACGTTGGGTCACTTGTCACGCGAGAATTTGCTCCGGGCCCAGGAACGTCAGCAGCGCCTGTATAACAGGGGGACGCAGCTAAGAAAATGTTCACAGGGAGAGAAAGTGCTTGTATTACTACCGACATCCAACCCTAAATTACTTTTACATTACTTTTACCATCTCAACCTCCTGAAAGCATGGAAAGAGGCGGAGCCCGTTTCCATGGTGACGGCGGTCGAGGAGGGGGAGGAGTTCGGGCCGGAGGACCCGCGCTCCGTCCAGCCCTCCCTCCTCCTCTGTGATAATCAGCTTACACCAGCACAGAAAGCAGATGTTGCCAGGCTGCAGCAGCACTTTTCTGATGTTTTCTCCCCCCGGCCTGGCCGCACAAAACCTCATCCAACATCACATTGAGACCAGCCCGGGTGTGACGGTGCGGTCTCGGCCCTACAGGCTGCCCGAACCCAAACGCAAAGTGGTTTGGGAAGAATTAAAATCTATGCTGGAGTTAGGGGTAATAGAAGAATCCCACAGTGCGTGGTGCAGCCCCATCGTTCTGGTAGGGAAGAAGGATGGGTCTGTGCGGTTCTGTGTGGATTACCGCAAGGTGAATGAAGTGTCACGTTTTGACGCCTACCCGATGCCCCGGGTCGACGAGCTCCTGGATCGGCTCGGCACTGCTAGTTTTTTCACGACACTGGATTTGACCAAGGGCTACTGGCAGATTTCCTTGTCGCCAGAGTCCAAGCGAGACGGCTTCCCGGCCTGAGTCTGGCGGTGCAGGTATGTGGAGGGGGGCGTGGTCTGCGGGCCTGCCACGGAGCGGGGTGTGTAAGGACCGGCCTCGAAGTCAGGGGCAGGCGAGTAGATTGCCCAGCTGGGGCTTGTTATCTAATCACCTGTTGCCCTTATTAGCAGTAGCCGGAACGAGAGACGTGGTTGGGAGTTGCTGGTGAGCAGAGGCATGAGAGCGAGAGACATTTTGCTGGAAAGCAAAACCACACTGCTTATGAAAATAAAAACACTTGTTACCTCAGACTACCGGGCTCCAAAGGATCTTTGTGTCAGAAGAACCCACAGGAGGGCAACCTCCACAGGTACTGTATATTGTTTAATTATTCACTGTTCTGTTACAGAGAACAAGGAAATGGGATACAATTGCTATGATATGAAAAAGGGTTGGAGTAAATAAGCTCTGCTTCTTCCTACTCCTTTTTGGACATGCTGTAATGAAACAACTGGAAACATGTGTTGCGTTACATTGTATCGCATGCATGTTCCAAATCAACTGAAATGCTTGAAATAAAGCGTGGCCTGGCTCTCTTTGCTGCATGCAAACAGTAAACAGCACCTGCTAATGTCACACAGCAAGAGGACAGCTTTATAAAGGTCAAAGCTGCTGTGCTGGCAGCAGTGCTGCTTCTTACCCTGCATAAGAAGTGACATTTGGCCACATGGAAGAATGAAATGTAAAAGACAAGGAGGTTTATGGGCGTCCTCCCCCTGCCGGGCGGGGTAATGGCGGCTCAAGAAGAGTAGCAGTGTCGCGTGGAAGGATTAGGCTCCTTATCATTCACTTCAGTGTGCTGGCTCAGCAAATTGAAACTAACAGGATCTTCTGGAGCTACTAGTCATATGCCAGGCTGTCATTAAAGGATTACACTCCATGCTGCCAAAGTAAGCACCATCCCCTAAACAAAAATCACTTTGAGCATTCGTTAATATGAGAATCCACCTACTGGAAGTAGAAGTATGGATAGTACAAGGACGACTCGTGCTCGGGTAATTTAAAAGTGTAATGCTGTGGGTGAGTGGGGTTCGGAATGTAAAGGCACTGGAAAAAGCTTCCCGACGGCTAAATCACAACATGTATTGACTCATTGCATCAGCGCACGCTCCTCGTTCAGACGACATTTGTCGTTTCGCTGGTGAACTAAATCGCTAACAGCACACTAGCATCAACACAATATACAAACCTCGTTTCCATATGTGTTGGGAATTTGTGTTAGATGTAAATATAAACAGAATACAATGATTTGCAAATCATTTTCAACCCAATATGCTACAAAGACAACATATTTGATGTTCAAACTGATAAACATTTTTTGTTGTTGCAAATAATCATTAACTTTAGAATTTGATGCCAGCAACACGTGACAAAGAAGTTGGGAAAGGTGGCAATAAATACTGATAAAGTTGAGAAATGCTCATCAAACACTTATTTGGAACATCCCACAGGTGAACAGGCAAATTGGAAACAGGTGGGTGCCATGATTGGGTATAAAAGTAGATTCCATGAAATGCTCAGTCATTCGATAACAAGAATGGGGCGAGGGTCACCACTTTGTCAACAAATGCGTGAGCAAATTGTTGAACAGTTTAAGAAAAACCTTTCTCAACCAGCTATTGCAAGGAATTTAGGGATATCACCATCTACGGTCCGTAATATCATCAAAGGGTTCAGAGAATCTGGAGAAATCACTGCATGTAAGCAGCTAAGCCCGTGACCTTCGATCCCTCAGGCTGTACTGCATCAACAAGCGACATCAGTGTGTAAAGGATATCACCACATGGGCTCAGGAACACTTCAGAAACCCACTGTCAGTAACTACAGTTGGTCGCTACATCTGTAAGTGCAAGTTAAAACTCTCCTATGCAAAGCGAAAACCGTTTATCAACAACACCCACAAACGCCGTCGGCTTCGCTGGGCCTGAGCTCATCTAAGATGGACTGATACAAAGTGGAAAAGTGTTCTGTGGTCTGACGAGTCCACATTTCAAATTGTTTTTGGAAACTGTGGACGTCGTGTCCTCCGGACCAAAGGGGAAAAGAACCATCCGGATTGTTATAGGCGCAAAGTTGAAAAGCCAGCATCTGTGATGGTATGGGGGTGTATTAGTGCCCAAGACATGGGTAACTTACACATCTGTGAAGGCGCCATTAATGCTGAAAGGTACATACAGGTTTTGGAGCAACATATGTTGCCATCCAAGCAACATTAACAGACGCCCCTGCTTATTTCACTAAGACAATGCCAAACCACGTGTTACATCAACGTGGCTTCATGGTAAACGAGTGCGGGTACTAGACTGGCCTGCCTGTAGTCCAGACCTGTCTCAGATTGAAAATGTGTGGCGCATTATGAAGCCTAAAATACCACAACGGAGACCCCCGGACTGTTGAACAACTTAAGCTGTACATCAAGCAAGAATGAGAAAGAATTCCACCTGAGAAGCTTAAAAAATGTGTCTCCTCAGTTCCCAAACGTTTACTGAGTGTTGTTAAAAGGAAAGGCCATGTAACACAGTGGTGAACATGCCCTTTCTCAACTACTTTGGCACGTGTTGCAGCCATGAAATTCTAAGTTAATTATTATTTGCAAAAAAAAAACAAAGTTTATGAGTTTGAACATCAAATATCTTGTCTTTGTAATGCATTAAATTGAATATGGGTTGAAAATGATTTGCAAATCATTGTATTCCATTTATATTTACATTTAACACAATTTCCCAACTGATATGGAAACGGGGTTTGTACAACACTGAGGTATACACCTGCCAAAAAGCTAAAATGCTAATAATAAGATGTTTGATACTGAGGTATATACAAAACCCAAAACCAGTGAAGTTGGCACGTTGTGTAAATAGTAAATAAAAACAGAATACAATGATTTGCAAATTATTTTCAACCTATATTCAATTGGCTGGAATGCAAAGACAAGATATTTAATGTTGGAACTGGAAAACTAAATTTTTTGCAAATATTAGCTCATTTGGAATTTGGAATCAACATTTCTCAACGAGCTGTTGCAAGCAATTTAGGGATTTCACCATCTACGGTCCGTAATACCATCAAAAGGTTCAGAGAATCTGGAAAAATCACTGCCTGTAATCGGCTTGCCCGTGACCTTCGATCCCTCAAGCGGTACTGCATCAAAAAGCGACATCAGTGTGTAAAGGATATCACCACATGGGATCAGGAACACTTCAGAAAACCACTGTTAGTAACTACAGTTGGTCGCTACATCTGTAAGTGCAAGTGAAACACTGGACTATGCAAAGCAAAAGCCATTTATCAACAACACCCAGAAATGCTGCCGGCTTCGCTGGGCCCGAACTCATCTAAGATGGACTGATGCAAAGTGCAAAAGTGTTCTGTGGTCTGAAGAGTCCACATTTCAAATTGTTTTTGGAAACTGTGGACGTTGTGTCCTCAGGACCAAAGAGGAAAAGAACCATCCAGATTTTTATAGGCGCAAAGTTGAAAAGCCAGCATCTGTGATGGAACATACAGGTTTTGGAGCAACATATATTGCCATCCAAGCAACGTCTTTTTCATGGACGCCCCTGCTTATTTCAGCAAGACAATGCCAAGCCACATTCTGCACGTGTTACATCAACGTGGCTTCGTAGTAAAAGAGTGCATGTACTAGACTGGCGTGCCTGTAGTCCAGACCTGTCTCCCATTGAAAATGTGTGGCGCAAATGAAGCGTAAAATACTACAACGGAGACCCCGGACTGGTAAACAACTTAAGCTGTACATCAAGCAAGAATGGGAAAGAAAATTTCACTTCAAAAATGTACAACATAAAATAGCAAGAAACACATCAATAATGAATAAAGCAAAATACGTTATGGATCAAAAATCACTTCATATTCTCTACTGCTCACTAATGTTACATATCTGAGTTATTGTGTAGAAATATGGGGAAAGAACTAAAAATGTGTGCTTCATTCACTAACGGTGTTACAAAAAAGATCAATTAGAATAATACATAATGTTGGATATAGAGAACATACAAACCCTTTATTTATTAAATCACAATTTTTGAAATTCAACGATTTGGTGCATTTGCAAACAGCTAAAATGATGTCTAAAACAAACTAAAACCTGCTATCCAAGAATGTACAATATTTTTTCTCAACAAAAGAGGACAAATATAACTTTAGAAGAAAATCTAATTTTAAAAATTTGTATGCTCGTACAACACTTAAAACCTTTAGTATATCCGTATGTGGAATTAAATTATGGAACAGATAAAGCAAATAAAAAAAATAAAAACGCACTAATATGATTCAGTTTAAGAGACTGTTCAAACTACAAGAGTTCACAAAGTACACAGAACAAGAATTATGATGAATATCTTGAACATTTTTTTTTCTTATTGAGACAAAGATTATTTATTTATTTAATATTTGTTTGCTTACTATTGTATATTATTTATTTGTTCATTGTTATGTTACAGACAACAAGGAAATTGGATACAATTGTTATGTATGAAAAGGGGTAGGATTAAATAAGCTCTGCTTCTTCGTACTCCTTTTCGGACGTGCTGTAATGAAACAACTGGAATTGTGTGATGCATGGCATTGTATCGTATGCATGTTCCAAATAAACTGACAATGAAACTGAACCTCAAATGTCCAGGATGAGTGGAATGTGTTGAAGGTGGAATGGTTTGAATAGGTTGAAAAATGTGGAAATGGTGAAAGTTTGAAAAATGGCCAATTCATTTTGAATGGGAAAAATGTCCCGGAAAACCTAGAATCCTGTGAAATCTGGGAATTTTTGGAATTTGTTAAGAAAAAACCGGCAATTCCCAAATAGGCGGAACAGTTTGAAGTTAGAACGGTTTGAATCGGGTGAAATATGTGGAAGGTAGAGCGTGCCAAAATCTGGAGAAGAAGAAGAAGAATAAATAGATGAATGTGGTGTGAACGTTTTGGAGGATTCACACAATTATTGTAACCTAAATGATCGTTGTTATTATTATCACCGCATTGTTGAATTTGCTCAAAAATACTTCAAGTAACATCTTTTAAACAAAATGCATTTAAAGAATACATGAATAAGAGCACAATCATAGCAGGGATTCTCAAACTGTGGTACATGTACCACTAGTGGTACGGGAGCTGCACCTAGTGGTATGCCAACGAATCACCTGATTAAAGTACATCCATCCATTCATTTTCTACCGCTTGTCCCTCTCGGGGTCGCGGTTTGGCTGGAGCCTATCCCAGGCGGCGGTACACCTTGGAAAAGTTATTAAAGTACAATGCTTTATTTTCCTATTTTCAAACAGTGTTTTCATTCAAACTGTGCGTAATGTTAAAGTGGCCAAAAGCATTAAATATACTACTTGTTTTTAATGAATACTTAGGCTGACTATGCTACTGTATTTAAATGTTGGTAATTATGGTGGTAGTTGGAGAGCCAAATGTTTTCCGAGGTGCTACATGATGAATAACGTGTGAAAATAACTTGTGCACAAATGAATAGCTTATTTGCTCAGACAACTATTTTATCATAGAAAGCTAGCTAATAATAATAATAATGGATTAGATTTGATATCGCACTTTTCTATTATTAGATACTCAAAGCTCTCACAGAGAAGTGGGAACACATCATCCATTCACACCTGGTGGTGGTAAGCTACATTTGTAGCCACAGCTGCCCTGGGGTAGACTGACGGAAGCGAGGCTGCCAGTTTGCGCCTACGGACCCTCCGACCACCACCTATCATTCATTCATCATTCATTCACCAGTGTGAGCGGCACCGGGGGCAAAGGTGAAGTGTCCTGCCCAAGGACACAACGGCAGCGATTTGGATGTCAAGAGGCGGGGAGCGAACCTGCGACCCTCAGGTTTCTGGCACGGCCGCTCTACCCACTACGCCATGCCGCCCTAGCGATTCACAGCACTCTCGATTAGCGGCGTTAGCTTGCTTCTCCAGGAAATTAGCAGCATTTATCAATCTTAACTTTCCGATCATTTTAGTTTGAAAACTTATACAAACCGTCTTAAGTTTTACCACGGTTTTTCATTGGCACAAGCACTCATGTAAACACTTTAGGGCGCAACAAAAGACATGACTGGCACATTCAAACTTAATGGCAAAGACTACTTCCTGGCTACAGCAACTAGTCTATGCACTACTGCCATCTAATGTCTTGGGATTGTAACTGCATGCAAAGAGGACGATATAATACTTGCAATTGAGACTCAGACTAGCTAGCTAGTGACTCAGGGCGCTATGGGCACTAGCTGCTGGCTCTCGATTAGCGGCGTTAGCTTGCTTCTCCAGGAAATTAGCAGCGTTATCCGATCATTTTAGTTTGAAAACTTATACAATCCGTTTTAGGTTTTACCAAGGTTTTTCTTTGACACAAGCACTCAGACAGTGTGTAAACACTTTAGGGCTCAACAAAAGAAAAGACTAGCACATTAAATTTAATGGGAAAGACTACTTCCTGGCTACAGCAAGTGGTCTATGCACTACTGCCATCTTATGTCTTGGGATTGTAACTGCATGCAAAGAGGGCGATATAATACTTGCAAATGAGACTCAGAAGTATAAAAAAAAACAGATATTACAATTTGAAACTTTTAGTAAACACTCAACTAAATAATTTGTCAGCTCGTGACACACACACACACACACGCACGCACACGCACGCACGCACACACACACACACACACACACACACACACACACACACACACACACACACACACACACACACACACACACACACACACACACACACACACACACACACACACACACACACACACACACACACACACACAGCCGTAACAAAAGCAACCTAATTACACAAGAGCGCATTGCAAGTAAAACTCATTTTAAATTCCAAACATACGCTGGATTTGCTCGCTTCCAGAGTGTAAAATAAGCCTCTGGAGATGAGGCACCTCATTAAAAGCATAAAAACGCTAAAAACATTAATTGACCCAAGCCTGACTTTTTTTTCCTTTTTTCCCCCCCCCTGCACCTTCTGTGAGTGAAAAGAAGCGCTGGTTATATGTATTACTGTAATCTCCCCATCGCTCAAATGTTCCACATTAAAATGCAACACTCATCTACTCAGGACATATTTTATTCAAATATCTCTAAACAGAACATCTTCTAAGGTTGCTTTCAGAATATTTGACTAAATGTACTTTGTTGTAGTTTTGGTTGTCGAGCATGAACCTCTGATCCTGTCTTTTGGTCATTTAACTTTTGCACAATCTGTTGTTTTTGTAGAACAAACTCAACCAGTTTCCATTCAACTCTGTAGAGGAGTAAGGCGTACAGTGCATCCGTAAAGTATTGGTGGTGGCAGCATCATGGTGTGGGGATGGTTTTCAGCGGCAGGAACTAGGAGACAAGTCAGGATAGAGGGAAAGATGAATGCAGCAATGAACAGAGACATCCTGGATGAAAATCAACGCTTACTATCCAACCTGATGTAGCTTGAGAGGTGCTGCATAAAGGAATGGTGTGCCAAGCTTGTGGCATCGTATTCGAAAAGACTTGAGGCTGTAATTGGTACATCGAATTATTAGACTTGGACTTAGACAAACTTTAATGATCCACAAGGGACATTTTTCCACACAGTAGCTCAGTTACAAAGGATGGAAAGGGTAAGGATGGAAACAAAAGGTAGAAAGTAGACTAAAAATGTACCATAGTAGCAATATAAAATAGAATATATATGTAATATTTACATATTATATATAAAGTATATAATATATACTGATATACTATATTATTATATTATATTATTATATTATATTATTATATAATATATACAATATATAACAAATCTCAATTACCATGTACAATATTACAGTATATGTAACAGCTTCACCAAAAAAAGGGCAACATAAAATAAAGAGTAAATCCAGCAGAAAATATACATTATAAACAAAGAGAGGTTGCTAACATAGAAGCATTTGAGCAAATGCTGTGAATACTTAAGTACATGTGATTATTTTTATTTTTTTTTAATAATATTTGCAAAAAAATAAAATACAACATTTTTTTAATATTGTCATTATGGGGTATTATGTGTAGAATTTTGAGGACAAAAATGTAACGTAGCAAAATGTGGAAAAAGTGTTGCACTGTGAATACTTTCCGGATGCACTGCATGTCGGGTAGGAAACCCTTAAAATGTGGTGCAGGTCCAGACAAAGTATTGTGTTTTTGAAAAAGACATTTACCATTGTCTCTAATCAAACACTTGCACCAGTACAATTCAATATGAATACTATTTACATCATTTCTGAGATTTGTCCAATTTTAAAGGATATTTCCCCCCAAAATGTTGGTAGATTGCACGACATTGTCTTTTCTTCTATTTTAGTCAAGTCATTTAAAAAAAGGTAAACATGCTAGGCTATAGGCTACTAGGAGCTAGCAGCTACACAACAACTAAGCATATAATAGCACACAAGCTAGACATACGTAATAATTATTTGAACAATATTGCAGTATTGCATTAGTCAATACAAACAAATATCAAATAATTATAGTTGCATATTACTTACACATACAAAGTCTCCAAGGCAGAAGCGTATTGGAAAGCATCCAGTATCAAACATTTCCGCATCATTCAATTTAGGGTCATGGTCTTAATTTAATGAGTTACTGCGACCACCGGGTGTCGCCAAAACACAAATTACCAATCCACTTAATGAGGTAAGAGTTTTCAAAGCCACTAATTTGGACTTGATCAAAGCTTTTCTGGCATCGCACACTTCAAAATAAAAGTGTGTACTATAATTCCTGCTAATAACATATCAGGCTAGTATTGGCTCCAAAACGTGTATTGTTGCATCCGGACGCCGCTGCTGCCAACAACTGATCCACGTAATCCATCGGACATGTATCACGATATCGTTTCTGCCCAAACAAACAGTATCGCATCATTTCCCCCTCGCCCACACTGCAATGAATCATTTTATTTAGATTATTCCGAAAGTTTGTGATTAGACGCG
Source organism: Entelurus aequoreus (assembly GCF_033978785.1). Lineage (NCBI taxonomy): Eukaryota > Metazoa > Chordata > Actinopteri > Syngnathiformes > Syngnathidae > Entelurus > Entelurus aequoreus. The sequence continues at coordinate 43,530,256 of NC_084736.1, forward strand.
TCTTGATATTTTTCCGAGGGGAAATCACACGCGCATAAAAGTGCAGATGGAAGACAGTATCGTGCGACGGGACGGGCCGGGGGATTGGAATAACGCGGCGGAAGGAGCGAGCGCCATGAATAAAGCAAGAGGGAGATGGATGTGGTGCCGTGGGTTTAATCGGGCTCACCTCGCCGCGCCTCTGATGGATGACCCCGAGCCGTATGTGCGACGGCCGCATCTCTGCTTTTGTGTTCTTCAGCCCTGAAGATAACGAGGAGTGTTTGCAACTCTTTTAATTATGGCGTCCCACTACTGTGCCTGCCTTGTGTCGGGGGGGTGGTAATCAAGTTGAAAGCCGCGAGTGCTCAGCACGCTTTTAGTGCCTCTTTTTGACATTTGGTCTTACATAGCACACAGCTGGAACACACCCCTGCCATTCCTTTTCCCCGACGTCACGTCGTGCTGATTGACTGCTTTCCCGCCATACGTCTTGTTTGTTTAAGAAGTGGCCAAGGCTCAATTTAAATCTATTCCAGTCATTCTCAAACTACAGTACACGTAACACTCAAAATAATCACATCAGTAAATAACCGAAAACGGTGTTGCTGTTCAAACTGTATGTACCGTATTTTCCGGACTATAAGGCGCACTTAAAATCCTTTTTTTTCCTAAAAAATCGACAGTGCGCCTAATGTACGGAGTAATTCTGGTTGTGCTTACCAACCTCGGACCAATTTTATTTGGTACATGGTGAAATGATAAGTGTGACCAGTAGATGGCAGTCACACATAAGACATATGTGTAGATTGCAATATGACTCAAGTAAACAACACCAACATTTTATATGTTCCATTTAAAATATAGAACATTACACACGGTGCTCAAAAATCCATCATGTTTTAGTACGACTTTGGTAAGATATGAAGCCGCACCGCTTGATGGATTGTACTGTGCTTCAACATAGGAGTATTATTATGGTGTGTGTATAAGGTAAGACATATTATCTGGTGTTTTGTTTCACAATATTATGCAAAACCAACTTTTCTTACCTTCTGGTACCTGCTGATCTGTATTTTGGAGCTGCATAAGTCCAGAAAAATTGCGCGGGTTCGCCTTTGTAGTCGGTGACGACGTCGTAGTTGATACTTCTTTTTCTCTATCTTCTTGTTATGGGACATTGATCCTCCACTGCTGCCATTTGTAATATAAAGTAATGTAAAGTTCTTACTTATATCTGTCAGTAAACTCACCATGAAAGCGCTAAAACATACCGGTGTAGTGAGTTTACATTATTCACCCAAGGAACTTTAGTTAGTTTAGTTTAGTTTATTAAGGATCCCCATTAGTCTACACCGCAGTGGAGACTACTCTTCCTGGGGTCCAGGAAGAGTAGTTAGAAGAACTGTTCCGGTCGGACAGTTTTTCAAAGGAGACACATTTCCGGTGTGGTTGTTTCCGGATGAGGAGATGCTGCTCCGTTATTGATTGAAGTAAAGTTTGAATGTCATTAAAACAGTTAGCTCCATCTTTTGACACTTCTTCCACTCTCGTCCTTGCACGCTACACCACTACAACAAAGATGACGGGGAGAAGACGCCGTTGAAGGTGAGCCACGTAAATAAGACCGCCCACAAAACGGCGCTTACTGAAGCGACTGTTGGAAAGCTACTTGAAGATGATCTGTAAAACATCATCTATGCAACATTTTGCCCAAAGAACCACCATCACATGTTATGTAGACCACATAATATGACCCCTTTAATGCGCCCTATATTCCGGTGTGCCTTGAATATTAAAAAAGACCTATAATCCGGTGCGCCCTATGGTCCAGAAAATACGGTAATGTGGCATCCACTCGTCAAATAAAAACTTTGCCTTGTTTTTAATGAACATTTAGCAGTGATCGCCGTTTTTTTAAAATTAGTAACGAGTATGGTTGTACGGTATACCGGGACTAGTATAGTAACGTGGTACTAATGAATCAAAAACGATACTATACTCTGTTTGAAAAGTACCGGTTAGCCATATTTTTTTGCTGGTTTTACGAGCAGAGGAGCATGTTCGGCAGCGCACGCACACAGAGTACTTACAAGCAGACACAGTGTGTAGACAGAAAAGGGAGAACAGACGCATTTTGGCCTAAAAACTAAAGATAAAGGTGAAGTTATAACACTGAAACACCCTCAGGAAGAGGTACTTTGAGACATGGCTGGCTAGTTAGCGGCTAAAGTCCATCCGCCGTCGGTAGTGTTTTAGCTACTTCTAAATCCCGAATCCTGGCCTCCATGGCGACAAATAAAGTAAGTTTCTTACAAGTACCATTATCACTGCAGGACGAGGAATAGCTAAACATGCTATTCAATAGCTCACCGGCGTCACAATGTAAACCAATGCCATGGGTGGATCTACACCTGACATCCACTGTAACGATACCAAATACAAGAGCATATGTAGTCGATACTGCTATGATTACATCAATATTTTTTATCGTCACAATACCTTTTTTATTTTTTTATTTTTTTATTTCATATTATGTTTATAAACTTAGGAAATACGTCCCTGGACACATGAGGACTTTGAATATGACGAATGTATGATGCTATAACTACTTGGTATTGGATCGATACCTAAATTTGTGGTATCATCCAAAATTAATGTAAAGTATCCAAACAACAGAAGAATAGGGGATTATTACATTTTAACAGAAGTGTAGACAGAACATGTTGAAACAGAAAATAAGCAGATATTAACAGTAAATGAACAAGTGGATTAATAATCATTTTTTACAGCTTGTCCCTCATAATTTTGACAAAATAATAGAATGATTAATGACACAATATGTTACTGCATACGTCAGCAGACTACTTAGGAGCTTTTGTTTGTTTACTTACTACTAAAAGACAAATTGTCTAGTATGTTCACTATTTTATTTAAGGACTAAATTGCAATAATAAACAAATGTTTAATGTACACTAAGATTTTTTGTTAAAATAAAGCCACTAATGCAATTTTTTTGTGGTCCCCTTTGTTTAGAAAAGTATCAAAAAGTATCGTAAAAGTATCGAAATACATTTTTGTACCGGTACCGAGACAACCCTACTAACAAGTAATCTAATCAATTACTTGGAGGTCTTCTACAACGCCGTTAGCAATAGCTTGATGTAAAGTAGAACGCTACTTTTGATGTGGTTTTATGTCGACAAGAAGTTCAATGCAGGAAATAACTTTTTTTACGAGTGAAAGCAACTACAATGAACTTGATATCAAACAGGAAGAGGCAACATCACACCGTGACACAGCAGACAAAAATGATTGAAAGGACAAACTTGCCATCCAAGCAATACCCCGTTTGTTGACAAGAAGATATGATCGCCATCGAAGCACATCTCTTTATTAAGCAGAGGTAACACAATCCGGTAAAAAATATTCAAAAGAGCTGCTAATTGCATCTGTCGGAAACCCTCGACGATGTCACACCTCACTAGGCAACAGGCCCCGCCTTTTAAAGGCACACACATGGACACTGTGCTCTCATTTCAAAACGTCTCAACTGCATATGCAAGATGTTTGAAGTTTTTTGTTTTTTTAAGTAATACATTAATTACTTTCCCTAGTAATTTATTACATTTATCATAGAGTAATTCCGTTAGTGATTCAATTACTTTTTTGGTAAAGTAACGAGTAGGTATAATAAATTACTTTTTAAAAGTAATTTTCAGAACATTGATATTTAGGCTTACTACGGTACTGTATTTTAATGTTGGTCATTATAATCCAATCCAATCCAATCCACTTGATCTATATAGCACATTTAAACAACAAAATGTTTCCAAAGTGCTGCACAACAATATTAAAAAAAATTAAAAACAATATAAAATAAGTATGATTAAAAACGATTTTAAAGGGTAAAACCAATTAAAACAGTAAATAGAGATCAAAATTTTAAAAACACAGAGGACAACAGAGGACCACCCAACTCACGTAGTGTTAAAAGCCAGAGAATAAAAGTGGGTCTTAAGACGAGACTTAAAACACTCCACTGTGGGAGCAGTTCGAACATGGAGGGGAAGAGTGTTCCAGAGCTTAGGGCCGACCACAGAGAAGGTTTTAAGTCTCGTCTTGGGCACCACAAGCTGGAGCTGGCTCTCGGACCTCAGAGCGCGTGCAGGATTGTAAGTTTGTATGAGGTCCGAGATATAATGAGGTGCCAGTCCATGCAAAGCTTTAAACACAAACAGCAAGGTTTTAAAATCAATTCTAAGATGAACAGGGAGCCAGTGCATACTCTCAAGGAATGGGGTTATATGCTGGCGTTTCCTGGCCCCTGTTAAAAGACGCGCTGCCGCGTTCTGGACTAACTGCAACCCGGAGAGAGCTTTTTGGCTAATGCCAGCATAAAGTGCATTGCAGTAGTCCAGGGGACTTGAAATACAAGCATGCACGGATTATTCAAAAAGGTTAAAAGATAAAAACGGTTTTACCTTTGCTAAAAGACGAAGATGATAAAAACACGATTTTAAAACGCCATTGACTTGTTTGTCAAGTTTAAAATCGCTGTCTATAGTGACGCCAAGGCTGGTGACTTTGGGACGCACATAATTTTGCAATGGTCCCAAGTCATTGAGGGCCGGACCAAAAACTAAAATTTCCGTTTTTCCCTCATTCATTATTAAAAAATTCTGGGCTAACCAAGCCTTGACGTCGCATAGACAGTTGACAAGGGGTGTCAGGGGGCCACAGCCTTTTGAAATCGGCATATAAATTTGGCAGTCGTCTGCATAAAAGTGATAAGACACTCCATGCCTCTTAAAAATCTCTCCAATCGGGGGGAGATATAGAGCGAACAGGATGGGGCCTAGAATAGATCCCTGGGGGACACCACAGTAAAGCGGAGCAGAAGAAGAGGTGGCGTCCCCCAGCCTGACAGAGAAGGACCTTTCTGACAGGTAGGATCTGAACCACTCTAATGCAGTCCCCCTGACACCCACACAGTCTCTCAGGCGGTCTAAAAGAATTGTGTGGTCGACTGTGTCAAAGGCAGCTGTAAGATCTAAAAGCACTAAAATGGCAGAGCTGCCAGAATCAGACATTAAAAGCAAATCATTAAAAACCTTTAAAAGTGCAGATTCAGTACTGTGCAAAGCTTTGTATCCAGACTGAAATGGATCTAAAGTGCTATTTTCATCTAAAAAAGGCTGCAGTTGCGCCAAAACACATTTCTCCAAATTTTTTGACACAAAAGGTAATTTAGAAATGGGCCGATAATTTGACAAACTTGTAGGATCAAGACCTGTTGTTTTTTTTTATCAAAGGCTCAACAACAGCTCCTTTACAAAAAGAGGGCACACTGCCAGAAATCAAGCTGCTGTTGATGATGTCTCTAACATACAAGTCAATAGAGTCCCAGTCCCCCCCTTCTTTAAAAAAGCGAGGGGGGACTGGGTCTGTGGGACAGGACGAGGGTTTTAGTTTGTCACCTATTCCTGTAAGCTCAGGCATCGACACAGGCTCAAACTGACAAAACACAGCCGAGCACTGAGTGGCCACATTGAAACTAAATGGAGAAGGAGAAAGGTTTGCCCGAATAGTAGCAACCTTGTCATTAAAAAAGGAGAGACATTTTTCACAAGTTTCACTTGTCATCTCCAGTGAAGTGGCTGGATTCGGATTAAGAACAGAACTAATAGATTTAAAAAGAACACGTGGCTTGTTGACACTATTTGAAATTAAGTCTGACAAATATTTTGTTTTTTCAGCTTTAACCACACTTTGATAATTCTGACAGCTTTCTTTTAAAATTTGATAAGATACCTCCAAGTGATCCCCTTTCCACTTACGCTCCGCCCTTCGCCACTCACGCCGAGCTGTGCGCGTGGTGTCATTGAGCCAAGGCTCCTGTTTTGACTTTGGACGTATAGCTCTGAGGGGCGCTATACTGTCCAGAATCTCAGAACATGTGGAAATAAAAGAGCACATCAATTGTTCAGTGTCTGCAGAGTGTGATATACTCTGCATGGACACAGTGAACAAAGGAGAAAAGGCGGCTGCAGTGTCAGTACTAATAACACGCCCATGACGCACGGCAGGCGGTTTTACATCAGGGTCCAAACTTAAATTGAACATAACAGGACTGTGATCGGAAAACACAGCATCACAAACAACTACATTGTCAACATTGAAACCATAAGACAGTACAAGGTCTAGAGTGTGTCCGTGTACATGCGTTGGGGCAGTAACATGCTGAGCCAAATTAAAACCTTCGATCAAGTCCAAAAACTCTCCGGCCATGGGTTTAGAAGGACAACAAACGTGTACATTAAATCCCCGACGATTAAAATCTTGTCGTAGCGCACCAGACTTAAAGCAATGAAGTCCGAAAAGTCCTTGATAAAGTCTTTGTTGTGATTTGGTGGTCTGTAGATTACAGCACAGAATACCGGATCAGTCTATCGCGGCTCGAAACAGCTCAGTTCAAAGGAGGGAAAAGACCACTCCACGATCAGCTTGTGATGAACGCTTTCCTTTAAAACAATAGCTAAACCCCCGCCACGACCGCTTGCTCTCGGCGTGTTAATGAAAGTACAGTCTGGAGGTAATAGCTCTGAAAAAGCAGCAGACTCACCGGTGCCGATCCAGGTTTCTGTCTAGAACAGTATATCCAAAGAGCGTGATGAGAAAAAGCCCTGAAGAACGAAAGTCTTATTCATCACGGATCTCGCTTTCACAAGTGCACACCTCGTAGACGTTGTTGTAGCCACGTACGGTGCCCAGCTCAGTGGCCGAAGATTAGCCAGGGACACGCCACCTGAGCCCGGGTGAGATGAGCGAAGAGGGCGCAGCGCACAGGGATTCCCCAGCTGTCCGATGATTGGCACCAACCAAGACCCGACCAGTCGAAGCGCGGGTCGTGACAAATAGCGACCAAAACAGTCGCTGTACTCCCGGGAAAGTGCCGATGACCTCACCGCGTCAGGATACAGTGCCAACCAAGCTTTCACCTTTAACAGTCGGCCGGATCGTACTCCTCGGCGTTTCTGCTTCCTGGGCAGCGGCGCGTTCACCCGACGGAAGCACTCAGGTAGGTTAGCATGGAAAAATGAATCAGAGTCTCTTGCATTGTAAAATTCACATGACCGTACTGACTCCCCGATCCTTAACAACTCCTGGCGTTCATACACTAGAAGTGAGTCGATGGTCCTCGAAACACACGTCAAAAAAACCACAAAACAGACAATAGTGATCATAGACAAGCGGCGAACCAGACACATCGGCGCCATCTTGTTTTCCTAATGGTACTTGGAGAGCCAAGTGTTTTCTCTGGTGGTACTTGGTGAAAAAACACTGATCTATTCACTTACAGAGATTCATTTGTGACTTTATTGGGGAAGCTATTTTTGGACACTGAATTTATGTAACGTAACTCAATTTTTTGCTCCCCTCCCCTCCCAGGGGGTGGAACAAGGGGATGGGTAAAATGTGAGGGTAAGTTCACCACACCTAGTGTGTGTGCGTGACTATCAGTGGTACTTTAACTGTAGGCAGTTAATAAACATAATATTTTTTGGATTTTGTGAACAGAATTTTTTTTCCTGACAATTTTATTGAATAGAATTTTGTGAGCAAAATGTGTGTTTAAAACTTCATTCAGTCAGTGGGTAAAAAAAAAATCAGTGTACAAAAAACAGAATATAAGAATTTAGTATAAAAAAATTTCAGTGCAGAAAAATTAGGGCTAAAAAAAATTCAGAGCGAATTTTGCTTACAAATTTTTATTTTTATGAAATTATCTGCATAATTTGATGTGAAAACAATTACTACACAACATTCAAACACAAATACAGTGTTAAAAAATGTGGTCATATCTCGACCAAAATTCTACAACACAAATATAACGTTGAAACAACATGGTTTTTGATGACGTTTAATCAATGTTGGGTTGTGACGTTGATTTAACCATTGAATTTTGGTCATTTTCCAACCAATATTCTACAACACAAATATAACGTTGAAACAGCATACTTTTTGACAACGTTTATTCAATGTAATGTTGATTTGACCATTTAATTTTGGTCATATCTCAACCAATATTCTATAACACAAATACAACGTTGAAACAACATTATTTTTACATGTATTCAATGTCAGGTTCTGACGTTGATTGGACCATTACATTTTGGTCATTTCCCAACTAATATTCTACAACACAAATACAACGTTGAAACAACATGCTTTTTGACAACGGGTAGTGGGTTGAGGCCATTCCACCACCGCCTTCACCTTCTTGGGGTCAGCCTTGATATGTCCTTTTTCTATAACGAATCCGAGAAAATCCACAGATGAGGAGTGAAACTCACATTTCTCTGCTTTGCCGAAGAGGCGGTTCTCCAGTAATCGTTGTAGGACGAAACGGACGTGTTGCTGGTGTTCCTGAGGGTTCTTGGAAAAGATGAGTATATTGCCAAGGTAAACGACCACAAATCGATCAATCATATCTCTGAGGATGTCATTTACGAGGGCCTGGAAAACAACGGGAGCATTGGTCAGTCCAAAAGGCATCACTCTATATTCAAAATGTCCTGACGTTGATTAGAGCGTTTAATTTTGGTCATTTCCCAACCAATATTCTACAACACAAATGCAACGTTGAAACAACATGCTGTTTGACGATGTTTATTCAAAGTCAGGTTGTGACGTTGATTTGACCTTTGAACTTTGGTAATTTCCCAACCAATATTCTACAACACAAATACAACGTTGAAACAACATGCTTTTTGACAACGTTTAATCAATGTTGGGTTCTGAAGTTGATTTGACCATTGAAATGTGGTCATTTCCCAACCAATATTCTACAACACAAATTCAACGTTGAAATAACATGCTTTTTACGAAGTTTATTCAATTTTAGGTTGTGACGTTGATTGGACCATTGAAATTTGGTCATTTCCCAACCAATATTCTCCAACACAAAAACAACGCTGAAACATCATACTTTTTGACAACGTTTATTAAATATAATATTGATTTGACCATTTAATTTTGGTCATATCTCAACCAATATTCTACAAAGTTAAAAAGTTAAAGTACCAACGATTGTCACACACACACTAGGTGTGGTGAAATTTGTCCTCTGCATTTGACCCATCACCCTTGTTCACCCCCTGGGAGGTGAGGGGAGCAGTGGACAGCAGCGGTGGCCGCGCCCGGGAATCATTTTTGGTGATTTTACCCCCAATTCCAACCCTTGATGCTGAGTGCCAAGCAGGGAGGTAATGGGTCCCATTTTTATAGTCTTTGTTATGACTCTCAACCTACCGATCTCTAACCTCTCTAACCATTAGGCCACAACACAAATACAATGTTAAAACAACATGATTTTTACATTTATTCAATGTCAGGTTCTGACGTTGAGTGGACCATTGAATATTGGTCATTTCCCAACCAATATTCTACAACACAAATACAACGTTGAAAAAACATGCTTTTTGACAACGATTATTCAATGTCAGGTTCTGAGGATGATTTGACCGTTGAAATTTGGTCATTTCCCAACCAATATTCTACAACACAAATACATTGTTGAAACAACATGCTTTTTGACAATGTTTAATCAATGTTGGGTTCTGACTTTGATTTGACGATTGAAATGTGGTCATTTCCCAACCAATATTCTACAACACAAATGCAACGTTGGAATAACATGCTTTTTATGGAGTTTTTAAATTTTAGGTTGTGACGTTGATTGGACCATTGAAATTTGGTCATTTCCCAAACAATATTCTCCAACACAAAAAACAACGCTGAAACAACATGCTTTTTGATGACGTTTAATCAATGTCAGGTTGTGACGTTGATTTGACCATTGAATTTTGGTCATTTCCCAACCAATATTCTACAACACAAATACAACGTTGAAACAACATGCTTTTTGACGACGTTTAATCAATGTCAGGTTGTGATGTTGATTTGACCATTGCATTTTGGTCATATCTCAACCAATATTCTACAACACAAACATAACGTTGAAACTACATGCTTTTTGACGATGTTTATTCAAAGTCAGGTTGTGACGTTGACTTGACCATTGAAATTTGGTCATTTCCAAACCAATATTCTACAACACAAATACACAGTTGAAACAAAATGATTTTAGACAACGTTTAATCAACGTTGGTTTCTGATGTTGATTTGATCATTGAAATTTGTTCATTTCCCAACCAATATTCTACAACACAAATACAACATTGAAATAACATGCTTTTTACGAAGTTTATCCACTGTCAGATTGTGACGTTGATTGGACCATTGAAATTTGGTCATTTTCCAACCAATATTCTACAACACAAAAACAACGCTGAAACAACATGCTTTTTGACGACGTTTAATCAATGTCAGGTTCTGATGTTGATTTGACCATTGAATTTTGGTCATTTCCCAACCAATATTCTACAAAACAAATACAACATTAAAACAACTTGATTTTTACATTTATCAAATGTCAGGTTCTGACGTTGATTGGACCATTGAATTTTGGTCATTTCCCAACCAATATTCTACAACAAAAAATACAACGTTGAAACAACATGCTTTTTGACAACGTTTAATCAATGTTGGGTTGTGATGTTGATTTGACCATTGAAATTTGGTCATTTCCCAACCGATATTCTACAACACAAATACAACGCCGAAACAACATGCTTTTTGATGACGTTTATTCAATGTCAGGTTGTGACTTTGATTTGACAATTACAATTTGGTTATTTCCCAAACAATATTCTACAACACAAATACAAAGTTGAAACAACATGCTTTTTGACAACGTTTAATCAATGTCAGGTTCTGACGTTGATTAGAGCGTTTAATTTTGGTCATTTCCCAACCAATATTCTACAACATAAATACAACGAGGAAATAATATGCTTTTTGACCACGTTTATTCAATGTTAGGTTGTGACGTTGACTTGATCATTGAAATTTGGTTATTTCCTAACCAATATTCTACAAAACAAATACAACGTTGAAACAACATGCTTTTTGACGACGTTTATTCAATGTCAGGTTGTGACGTTGATTGGACCATAGAAATGTGGCCAGTTCCCAACCAACAACGTTGAGCCAACGTTAAACATCAACATTGTCCTAATTTGCAAATTGTTGCACTTGTAGCGTGAAAGCAAGACAACTTGAAGTATCGTTTGACACACAAAAACGTGTGCATCGTTTATTCCTCCAACAACCAGAATGAATGAACGCTTACGTCACAAACCCTCCAAAATGGCGGGAACAACAAACCCCCACCTTTGGGAGAATTTCCTGACGGCCACTTAAAAAGGCCGCACTGAATTACTCACTCTTAACTGCATATATGAATGTAAACAAGAACAACATTGTTATGTGCACAATAGAACAATGGCAGTGAATAATGAGGACAAAGTCAAGTAAACAGGTGTGGTGAATTATGTCCTTAAATCAACCGCTACACACGTCCCCCCAGAATTCGCCATCACAAAGAAAAACAAACAAACTCACACATACCATTGACCTGTGGGTGATACGCCGTCGTGTGGTGGAGTTTCACTCCCAAGCTCTCTGCCACAGCGGACCAGAGTTCAGAAGTGAACTGAGAGCCCTGGTCGGATGATATGTCTGACGGGGTACCGAAACGGGCAACCCACGTACCAATGAACGCGCGCGCCACCTCTGCGGAGGTGGTGGACGTCAGAGGTACTGCCTCCGGCCAGCGGGTGGTCCTGTCAACCATCGTAAGGAGGTATGTGCAGCTGCTTGAGGATGGGAGAGGCCCGACCAGGTTCACATTGACATGGTCAAAACGGCGCTCCGGAACCGTAAACGGTGCCAGTGGAGCCCGCGTGTGGCAGTGCACTTTTGAGCGCTGGCATGCCACGCATGTGGAAGCCCGGTCCGTAACGTCTTTTTTCAGTCCACGCCAGACAAATTTTGCAGCTACCAGCCGCTGGGAAGGTTTCCTCCCAGGGTGGGAAAGGCTGTGGATGGAGTCGAACATGCACCGCCTCCAAATGGCGGGCACAAGGGGCTGTGGCCAATCGGTAGCGACGTCACAAAGGAGCGTAACCCCTGTGTCCTCAAATGGGACCTCAGACAACCGTAGCCCTGTAGCTGCAGCCTTCAGCGCTCGGATGTCCGGGTCGTCGGCCTGGTCAACTGCCATTTGTGCAAAATCGAGCCCCACATGGACAGCGCCCGTGACAGTTTGGGAAAGGCAGTCAGCAACAACATTGCTCTTACCAGCAAGGTGCTGGATGTCCGTTGTGAACTCTAAAACGTAGGAGAGGTGCCTCTGTTGCCGAGCCGACCACGGTTCAGCCGTCTTGGCCATCGCAAAAGTGAGGGGTTTGTGGTCCACAAAAGCTGTGAAAGGTCGGCCTTCAAGCAACGAACGGAAATGACGTATGGCCAGATAGAGGCCGAGGAGCTCACGGTCAAATGTGCTATATTTCTGCTCGCAGGGGCGCAACTGCCTGCTAAAGAAAGCCAAAGGTTGCCAAGTGCCACCCACCCACTGCTCATGCACTGCACCTACAGCATAGTCTGACGCGTCCGTGGTGATTGCAATAGGAGCATCGGGTAATGGGTGTGCCAGCATGGTAGCGTTAGCGACAGCAGACTTGACCCCCACAAAAGCACTGTGCCACGTGTCAGACCAGTCTACCATGTGCTTGGGAGCAGCCCCTTTAAGAACATCATACAGCGGCCGCATGAGGTCAGCTGCCCCGGGGATGAAACGATGGTAAAAATTTACCATGCCAAGGAACTCCCGAAGAGCCTTAACCTTGAGTGGGCGGGGGAAGTTTGCGATGGCAGCAACCTTCGCTGGGAGGGGAACTGCCCGGCACTTTGTGACACGATGTCTGAGGAAGTCGATTACAGACAACCCGAACTGGCACTTAGCTGGTTTAACAATGAGCTGCTAAGGCGCTGAAAAAGGGACCTGAGGTTGGTCACATGCTCGGCCTGAGAGGTGTTGTGATGTCGTCCAAGTAGACAAACAGAAATGACAAGTCACGTGAAACAGAGTCCATCAACCGCTGGAAAGTCTGTGCGGCGCTCTTAAGGCCAAAAGGCATTCGTAAAAATTTGAACAGTCCAAATGGGGTGATGACCGCTGTCTTCGGGATATCAGAGGGGTGGACCGGCACCTGATGATAGCTCCGGACGATATCTACCTTAGAAAACACAGTTTTCCTAGCCAGGTTGGCGGAAAAATCTTGTATGTGGGGGACCGGATAACGGTCCGGGGTAGTCGCATCGTTGAGTCTCCGCATGGCCGCCAACTACCTCCGGGCTTCTCCACCATGTGGAGGGGCGACGCCCACGGGCTGTCTGAGCAGCGAATGATCCCGAGGCGTTCCATGGTCTAGATTTCAGCTCTAGCGATGGAGAGCTTAGCAGGGTCCAGGCGCCGGGCTCGTGCGTGCACAGGGGGCCCGTGGTGGCAATGTGGTGTTCCACACCATGCTTGGTGGTAGAAGACGAGAACGTGGGCTGCGCCAGGGTGGGGAACTCAGCGAGGAGGCGAAGAAAAACGTAGCATGCTGGAAAGCCTGATGGAGTCCGTCGGGCTGAGACTGCACTTGTACGAGCAGAACGTAATCGCATCCACCAAGCGCCTGTTTTTTACATCCACAAGGAGGCCGAAAGCACAGACAAAATCTCCACCGATAAGCGGCACCGTCACTTTAGCAGTCACAAAGTTCCAACTGAAACGCTGTCCACCAAACCACAGTTCCACGTACCGTATTCCGTAAATGCGGTTAGGGCTGCCATTGGCTGCTTCCATGGGGGGGGGCCATGTGACTCAGACACATACTTGCCAACCTTGAGACCTCAGATTTTGGGAGGTGGGGGGGCGTGGTCGGGGGTGGGGCGGGGGCGGTGTTGGGGGCGTGGTTAAGAATGGGTAGGAGTATATTTACAGTTAGAATTCACCAAGTCAAGTATTTCATATATATATATGTATATATATATATATATATATATATATATATATATATATATATATACATATATATATATATATATATATATATATATATATATATATATATATATATATATATAGATATACATATATATATATATACATCCTGAAAATATGCAAACAAAACTGTGTTTAGATAATTGATACTTCAAACTTGCATGAATAAATCTTGAGGAATATAACATAACTTGGCTTCTGAGAGCTTCAAAATGTAATTAATAAAATGCTAAGGTTGCTGATAAACAAGCAATTATTTTAATAATTACATATCCATCCATCCATCCATCCATCCATCCATCCATTTTCTACCGCTTATTACCTTCGGGGTCGCGGGGGGCGCTGGAGCCTATCTCAGCTACAATCGGGCGGAAGGCAGGGTACACCCTGGACAAGTCGCCATCTCATCGCAGGGCCAACACAGATAGACAGACTCACACTCACATTCACACATTAGGGCCAAAGTGTTGCCAATCAACTCATCCCCAGGTGCATGTCTTTGGAGGTGAGAGGAAGCCGGAGTGCCCGGAGGGAACCCACGCAGTCTCAGGGAGAACATACAAACTCCACACAGAAAGATCCCGAGGCCGGGATTTAACTCACGACTACTCAGGACCTTCGTATTGTGAGGCAGATGCACTAACCCCTCTGCCACCGTGCTGCCCATCATTTAAAATTAATTATTTGAAATTGTTTATTTTAATGTATAATTCTATTGCTGGATGTAATAAGGTGTCAGAAAAAATAAAATAAAAAATACAATTAATTTTGATGTTTTTAGCAAAATATAGTAAAAATGTATTTAGTTTTTGTTTTTTTATTAATAAATATATTTATTTTAATGTAAGATAAACATAATAAAACAATTTATCTCTAGTCTGGATGATTTAGTTCTTGTCACCCTGTTGTCCTCCCGTCTCTTCCCCAAGGATGGCTCCATGAGCTGGGCAAACGCCTGGAGATGCCCTACGTCAGTGGTCCCCAACCTTTTTGTAGCTGCGGACCGGTCAACGCTTGAAAATTTGTCCCACGGACCGGGGTGGGGGTATTTTATTTTTTTCATAAAGAAATACAATCATGTGTGCTTACGGACTGTATCCCTGCAGGCTGTATTGATCAATATTGATATATAATGTATATATTGTGTTTTTTTATGTTGATTTAATAAAAAAAAAAAATATATATATATATTTTTTTAATTATTTCTTGTGCGGCCCGGTACCAATCGGTCCGCGTGGGGACCACTGCCCTATGTCAACAACACGGTCGGCGGCCCGTCGGTGCGCAGCTCGTACATCGCTGCCCTCTACTTCAACCTCAGCAGCCTGACCAGCGTCGGCTTTGGCAACGTGTGTGCCAACACGGACTCCGAGAAGATCTTCTCCATCTGCACCATGCTCATCGGCGGTATGCCGGACGCCTCGTATGGAATAACGTGATTGGGCAGGCACGCTGTTTATATCGTGGGAAAGCGGACGTGAAAAAAGGCTGTCCTCACTCAGGTCCGCATGGAGCTGGAGGGGCGTGGCCTCCAGGGCCGTCTGAAAATCGGGAGATTTTCGGGAGAATATTGGTCCCAGGGAGGTTTTCGGGAAAGGCGCTGAATTTCGGGAGTCTCCCGGAAAATCCGGGAGGGTTGGCAAGTATGCTCAGACAGCATGTCCAACCTTGATGCTGGCAGGACGCTCCTCTGCGCGCCGGTGTCACACAGGAACCGTCGTCCAGAGAGGGAGTCCTGGATGAAGAGCAGCCTGCCAGTACAGCAGACGCTCATGGCCACTGCTGAGCGCCGGCCTCAGCGTTTCCCGGCTGCGGTCCACTAAAACTGCACGGGGGACTGCATCGCCTGGTTTTGGTCCCGAACTTTGCGTGGAAAAAACATAGTCCAGAATACGGTTGCCGCCTGGGGGGCGTAGCAGCAGCAGCAGCAGCGAAAGTGGAAGAATCTGCCATGGGTCTTTCTGTCTCAGCCGGAAGGAAATCAGCCACATAGGTCGGTTGGGAGGCTAAAACTAACTTATCAGCTTCAGCAGCTAGTTCGCGGCAGTCCAAAATGGCGGTGTTGGCTAAAGCAGCCCGCACCTGAGAAGGCAGGAGTCTCAGGAAAAGCTGCACGAAGAGGAATCCTGGTCTGTGCTCACCTAGCATTTTGTCCTTTAGTTCAGAGGGCTTGCAATCGCCAAGCCCCTGCAACGAAAAAAGGCGGCTAGGTCGCTCCACGTCGGGAAGTTGAAATGTCTTTAAGAGGTGAGCCTTCAACGTGACGTACTTGTTCCTCTCCAGTGGGTGCGTAAGGACGCTAACCACTCTGGTCGTCGTCGCGCTCCCGAGGGAGGACACGACATAATACAACTTAGTGTCGTCCTCGGTGATACCACGCAGGGCAAACTGTGCCTCGGCCTGGGCAAACCATGCAGTCGCGGAAGTTTCCCAGAACTCGGGCAGCTTTAGAGAAACCGCATTCACCGTCATGGTCGATAATATTCACTGAATCTGTTCAGTGAAGCGTCGGGGTCACCAGTGTTGCGCTTGTAGCGTGAAAGCAAGACAACTTGAAGTATCGTTTGACACACAAAAACGTGTGCATCGTTTATTCCTCCAACAACCAGAATGAATGAATGCTTACGTCACAAACCCTCCAAAATGGCGGGAACAACAAACCCCCACCTTTGGGAGAATTTCCTGACGGCCACTTAAAGGGGCCGCACTAAATTCCTCACTCTTAACTGCATATATGAATGTAAACAAGAACAACATTGTTATGTGCACAATAGAACAATGGCAGTGAATAATGAGGACAAAGTCAAGTAAACAGGTGTGGTGAATTATGTCCTTAAATCAACCGCTACAAAATACAACTATTTTGTAACGTTGTTTGAAAGTCAGTTTTAAAGGACATGTACGTATAGATTCGGTGACCACAGTTGAGACCCAGGGTGGACCACTCATCTGTGCATCAGTTGGGGACGTCTCTGTGCTGCTGACCTGTCTCCTCTCAAGATGATCTCCTGCTGGCCCCACTATGGACTGGATTCTCACACTATTATGTTAAATCCACAATGGACTGGACTCTCACACTATTAAGCTAGATCCACTCGACGTCCATTGCACCGGTCGCATGGGGGGCGGAGGGGGGGTCCCCACATCTGCGGTCCCCTTCAAGGTTTCTCATTGTCATCCCATTGGGTTGAGTTTTTTCTTGCCCTGATGTGGGATCTGAGCCGAGGATGTCGTTGTGGCTTGTGCAGCCCTTTGAGACATTCGTGATTTAGGGCTATATAAGTAAACTTTGATTGATTGATTGATTGATTGATTGATAATCAATGTTGTACCAATGCCTTGTGCCAGCTGGGTAGCAACCTAAATTTTCAAGCACGCACATTTTGCTCACAAATCTTTAAAGGCCTTCTGAAACCCACTACTACCGATCACGCAGTCTGATAGTTTATATATCAATGATGAAATCTTAACATTGCAACACATGCCAATACGGCCGGGTTAGATTAGTAAAGTGCAATTTTAAATTTCCTGCAAAATATTCTGCTGAAAACAACTTGGTATGATGACGTTTGCGCGTGACGTCACGGATTGTGCGGACATTTTGGGACACCATTGTGGCCAGCTATTAAGTCGTCTGTTTTCATCGCAAAATTCCACAGTATTCTGGACATCTGTGTTGGTGAATCTTTTGCAATTTGTTTAATGAACAACGAAGACAGCAAAGAAGAAAGCTGTAGGTGGGATCGGTGTATTAGCGGCTGGCTACAGCAACACAACCAGGAGGACTTTGAGTTGGATAGCAGACGCGCTACCGTGAGTACGACGCTTTGGCTTCCAAACATTTGATCGCTTGCCCGTACGTGCGTGCCGCTATGTGCATGTCACGTACGTAACTTTGGGGAAATATATGTGCTGTATGAACTTTACGGAGGTGAACAATACTTTGTGCTGTGGGATTGAGTGTGTTGTGCGGGTGTTTGATTTGTATTGGCAGGTTATGTGGACGGGAGGGGGGAGGTGTTTGTTATGCGGATTAATTTGTGGCATATTAGATATAAGCCTGGTTGTGTTGTGGCTAATAGAGTATATATATATATATATATATATATATATATATATATATATATATATATATATATATATATATATATATATATATATATATATATATATATATATGTCTTGTGTTTATTTACTGTTTTAGTCATTCCCAGCTGAATATCAGGTCTCACCCGCCTCTCACAGCATCTTGCCTATCTGAATAGCTTCCACTGCCCTCTAATCCTTCACTCTCACTTTCCTCATCCTCGAATCTTTCATCCTCGCTCAAATTAACGGGGTAATCGTCGCTTTCTCGGTCCGAATCGATCTCGCTGCTGGTGGGAATGATTGTAAACAATGTGCAGATGTGAGGCGCTCCACAACCTGTGACGTCACGCTACTTCCGGTACAGGCAAAGCTTTTTTATCAGCGACCAAAAGTTGCGAACTTTATCGTCGATGTTCTCTACTAAATCCTTTAAGCAAAAATATGGCAATATCGCGAAATGATCAAGTATGACACAGAGAATGGACCTGCTATCCCCGTTTGAATAAGAACATTTCATTTCAGTAGGCCTTTAATTAATGAAATCGACAGCATATTTTTGATGTGGAAAAAAATCAGTTGACAAAATTCCAATACAAGAAGTTTAGTGTTTAAAAAAAGCTTTGGTGATGAAGACATAAATGAGCCACTATATTCACTTCTTCAAGGGCTGCAGGTGTAACGCCAATAAATAATGTACGATGAAAACAGCTGATCAAACAGTCTGGGAGTTGGCTGTATGCGACTTGTCGCCCGAATGACAACTTTTACCTCAGAGCTTCTCCGCTCGTGTCTTATCGGGAGTTGACAGCTGCTGCGGATCAAAGAGTGTGTGAAAGTGTGCCGTGTGTTACAAAGCCCAGAGAAAGATGCGCCTCGTTTTGTCTGCCAGAATAAGTCACCTGCAGCGTGCAGAATGAGCTCACCAGCAGATTTAATTATTGGTTTTCTCGCCTTACATAGTCCATGGTTAGGATGGCCTTCCCAGGTGATGATTTAGAAAAGGCCAAAGTGCCTTCAATTTCAATGAATAATTTTATTGTGTGAATGCTTCAAAGCATTCACACATATGGTTTTCTACACCAAAATGTATCTATTTCTTCTTCTTATTATTATTAATATTATTCTCCAGATTTTGGCGCTCTCTACCTTCCACATTTTTCATCTGATTCAAACCAGGCTTTCCCTTGACAAATTCCAAAAATTCCCAGAATTCCAGGTTTTCCGGGACATTTTTCCCATTCAAAATGAATTGGCCATTTTTCAAACTTTCACCATTTCCACATTTTTCAACCGATTCAAACCATTCTACCTTCAACACATTCCACACATGCTGGAAATTCAAACTATAATGTTTCCAAGTTTTAAAAAATTCTAGGAATTCCCAGACTTCCCTTTTTTTCAACCCTTTTTTGACCCTTTTTTCTGGCCACTACTCCTTCCACATTTTTCAACCCACTTCAACCGTTCCACCGTCAAAACTTTTCTCTAAATTCCCAAATTTCCATGAAATTCCCATTGAAAAGAATAGGACATTTTTTCAAAGTTCCACAACTCCCAAATTGTTTTATCCGACTCAGACTGTTTCAACTCCAAAATATTCAGCCTGTTCAAAATGGTGTGCTTTCTTTCAACAATTTTAAAAAATTCCCGGATTTCCAAGAATTTCCAATTTTCAGGGACATTTTCCCCATTCAAAATGAATGATCCATTTTTTAAACTTCCACAATTCCCACATTTTTCAACCTATTCAAGCGATTCCAACATTAACACATTCCACTCATCCTGGACATTCAAACTAACACTTTCCCAAGTTCCAAACCAAACGGCTGCTTTCAGAGGCCCGCTTTTTAAAAAAAAATATTTTACATTATGCATGCGGGTAATAACCTGTGATTAATCATGATTAATCGAAATGCGTATGCATGTGATTATTAGATTTTTTTTATGTATAACTTGCTTTAAATTCATAAATAAAGGTGACAAGCAGATATTTAACTATTTGTTTTTATATCACAAAAATAGTTTTGCAATACAGTATATAATAATATAATTGGCATGATCAGATAATATTGAAGTTTAAAATATGTATTTTTTTCTCTGTCAAAATTTAAAGAACGAATGCATTTAGTAAAAAAAAAAAAAAGTTTTTATTGAAACCCATTTTTTCCAGGCTTTCCCGGGCCACATAAAATTATGTAGCGGGCCAGAACTGGCCCCCGGGCCTTGAGTTTGACACCTGTGCGCTAGCTTGATGCTAGTATACATTGACTTTGCTATTGACATGCTACTGATTAGGATTAGCAATTTTACATGGCAATTTAAACACCTCCAAATATGCTAATGAAAACTACAACTAAGGTACACATTACAAACAGCTGGTGCGTAATAACTACAATACTTACAGTATTAACACTTCTTAGGGTGCAACAAAAATAAAAAATAAAACAAATTATACACTACTGCCATCTGACGTCTTGGACTTGCAACTGTAATTCCAACGTAATGTCATACTTGCAAATGATAATATGATGATAGTCACGACATGGTCCTTGGGGTTTGTTTTTCCGGAAGGCAACGGGAAGTTGGCGCGGACAAGACGTGAATGTGAGTACATGATTTTATTTAACACTATCAAAAAAGAACAAACGAAAGGCGCGCACAATGGCGAAGGTACAAAACTTGGCTAATGAAAACAAAAGACTTGCACAAAGGCAAAAAACTATAAACATGAAACAAAAACTTACTTGGCATGGGACTGTGAACATGGCATGAAGCAGAGTGATGATAACATGTGATGTCTCCAGGCAGACTAACTGAAAACAATGGACTTAAATAATACAGACATGATTGACAACAGGTGTGTGAGACCGAACGTGAAAACAGGTGCAACTAATCGGTCGTCATGGTGACAAAACAAGAGTGCACAAATAGTCCAAAAACAAAACCGAACATAACTAAAACAAAACATGATCACACAGACATGACCAGTGTTGGGTTAGTTACTGAAAACCAATAACTAGTTACAGTTACTAGTTACTTAATTTCTAAAGTAACTCAGTTACTAACTCAGTTACTTACACCAAAAAGTAATGCGTTACTGTGAAAAGTAACTATTTAGTTACTTATTTTTTTCCCTTTTTTTAAGGCTCCCATTAATGCCCTTTTAGCCTTCATTTCAGTACTGTTATTGCACTGGAGAATGATACAATCTGTTGATCAACTTGACATGCATTTTCATCACTGAACTCTGCTAAGCAATGTGGTCTACATACAACACACAAAGACAAAGATATGTTTCAAAGGGCCAATTTATTTCAGGCCAGAACAAATTGACAAAACTATTTTAAATAGCTGCAACATAATGGCCCTTTAACTTTAACTTTAAGTAGATAGGATCTTTGATCCAAGACACAACTTACATTTAACTAAAATGTTATTTTCTTTGTACTCGACAAAAGAAAAGTATTGAGATTGTCTCCATGTTAAAAAAACTCGACTTCTGGCTTCGCTATGATGTCTTGTTAGTTGTTATGAGAGTAGCGTGTGTGTGTGTGTGTGGCCCTTTAAGATATGACAGCATGTGAGGTGAGTGACGTCAATGAGTGAGTGGGCGAGAGAAGTGAGGGAGCGGCGACAGTGAGTGCGTGCAGGTGCTCTAGCTTGGTGGATGGCTGCGTCCAATAAAGTCACAAAGTTGCGACAAACTGCCGGCCTCGTCATTCACCCTCAGCTGTAAAGACCCACTGCCGGGTAAAGTGAAGGTTGTTAGCCCCGATTCCGAAGTACATTGGCCCAGGAGGAACGTCTCCCCTGCGCCCCTCAACTACGGTATGGGAGTCCCCCCCCGCCCTTACCCACAGAAAGCACGCCTTTTCTTTTCCACCGCAGCGCTGCAATAAAACACACTCAGAACTTCTGTTTCTAGCCGATACTACATAAAAAATAACGTAAAATAACGCAGTAACGCATGATGTAGTAACGGGAACTGAGTTACTGAATATAAAAAATAACACGTTAGATTACTAGTTACCGCCGAAACTAAAGGCGTTACAGTTAGTTAGTTAGTCCCAACACTGGACATGACAGAGCCCCCCCCTTACGGACAGATCCCAGATGTCCCAAAACAAAGAAAATGAACAAGAGATGGCTGCTGGTTAGCGCCTTGCATGGCAGCTCCCGCCATCAGTGTGTGAATGTGTGTGTGAATGGGTGAATGTGGCAATACTGTCAAAGCGCTTTGAGTACCTTGAAGGTAGAAAAGCGCTATACAAGTATAACCCATTTATCATTTATAAGAGTCATGGGAGGGCGGGAGGGGGACATGGCGGTGGGTCGCCAGACCAAGTGCCCCCGAATCCACGAAGCATAGTCATGTGGCGGCGGCGAGTGGAACGCCGCTGCAGCAGGCGAGGCGGGCGACCCGGGAACGGCCACATCCGTGGCCGACGAGAAGATGGGCGCACTTGGCGTGGCAGATGACCAGGTAGTGGCCACATCTGTGGCCGACGAGAAGGCAGGCGCGTCGTCATCGTGGTAGGCGTGGAAACAGCAGACGAAGCAGTCACGGGTGCCGTAGACGAAGCAGGCGGCGGGTCTTGGCGTGGCTGGTCTTGGCGTGGCTGGTCTTGGAGCGGCGGGTCTTGGCGTGGCGGGTCTTGGCGTGGTGCATCAGGCGGCGAAGCTTGGCGTGGCGCGTCAGGCAGCGAAGCTTGGCGGGCGCGTCAGGCGGCGAAGCTTGGCGTGGGTCTTGGCGTGGGTCTTGGCATGGCGGGTCTTGGTCTTGGCGTGGCGGGTCTTGGTCTTGGCATGGGTCTTGGTCTTGGCTTGGGTCTTGGTCTTAGCTTGGGTCTTGGTCTTGGCTTGGGTTTTGGCGTTGTGGAGCTGCGACTGGCGGCACTTGGCGTCGTAGAGCTGCGACTGGCGGCACTTGGCGTCGTGGAGCTGCGACTGGCGGCACTTGGCGTCGTGGAGCTGCGACTGCCGGCACTTGGCGTCGTGGAGCTGCGACTGGTGGCACTTGGCATGGTGGAGCTTGGCGTGGTGGAGCTAGGCATGTTGGTAGCCTTGGAGCAGGGTGTGGAGCAGGTGGAGGTGGCCTAGCTGGGGGTTGCGGCTTGGCAGGCCGAAAGACCGGTGGTGGTGGCCGAACCGGAGGTTGCGGCTTAGCTGGCCGAAAGACTGGTGGTGGTGGCCCTGCTGGAGGCTGTGGCTTGGCGTGGCGATGCTGAGCCACCCCACCTGAACAGTTCCCAGCCCTAGCCCCCCTCTCAAGGACCGGATACCAGACGCGCTCCCCGCTGTCTGGAACAGTTTTTTCTGGTGGGTGGAGGGAGGTTAGGAGGGGGGCAGAAACCTCCCCTTTAAATTGTCCAAAAAGTATTTTTTTCTTCTACCTGGGACTTTGTGGGTGAGAAAAAAAAAAAATGTGACATGGGCGTGGCTTGAGTCCTGGGGGGCAGGGCATAGAATTTGGGTGGCTTGGATTTACAAGATCTAATTTGTAAAAACATGTCCTGATAATGCTGGATCTTAGATTTGAAGTATTTTCTTGGGGCCGGGTGATCGAAAGGAAAAATAATTCAGAAAAAAATAATCCTGGTCTGTGATGTCATCCTGGGGAAGCCGGGCAGGCTGCGGCCCATTTCCGCCCGGAGGAGGAGGAGCTTGCGGGAGCACCATGTGCTGTCCGCTCGCCTTCCCTGACGTCCTCGGTCTGGAGCGGCGCTTCCGGGACTGCGGTGACGCAGCGCCGTCCTGGGACCAAATGGAGTCTCTGCGCTCCACGGAGGAGTAGCGCAGCGTTTCCTCCTCCATGACGCGGAAGACCTCCCACGCTGCCTCATCCAAACTGTCCAACTTTCGTGCGGAAAAACTGTTATGCTGGCGACATAATGTCACGACATGGTCCTTGGGGTTTGTTTTTCCGGAAGGCAACGGAAAGTTGGCGCGGGCAAGACGTGAATGTGAGTACATGATTGTATTTAACACTATCAAAAAAGAACAAACGAAAGGCGCGCACAATGGCGGAGGTACAAAACTTGGCTAATGAAAACAAAAGACTTGCACAAAGGCAAAAAACTATAAACATGAAACAAAAACTTACTTGGCATGGGACTGTGAACATGGCATGAAGCAGAGTGATGATAACGTGTGATGTCGCCAGGCAGACTAACTGAAAACAATGGACTTAAATAATACAGACATGATTGACAACAGGTGTGTGAGACCGAACAAAATAATCGGTCGTCATGGTAACAAAACAAGAGTGCACAAATAGTCCAAAAACAAAACCGAACATAACTAAAACAAAACATGATCACACAGACATGACAATGAGAAAACATCTGGAAATATCGTAACCAACTCATTTTTAAAGTTGTAAAAAAATACGATATTACTATCAAAAGCCATTAATGTTTATCAATACCGAAAATTGCTATTGGTATTTTTCAGGTACTGTATCGTTTCAAATGTGAAAAGTACCCATCCCTAAATCATATATAATATAAATTGTGACGACCGGGTCGCATGGTGTTGCGGGGTTTGCTCTCCCAGGATGCAGACGGACTTCGGACACAGTGTGCAGGTAAGAAATTATTTATTTAAGAAATAAATCAGACGGGAACAAACAAAAACGTGCTCAAAGCACGGAAGGCAAAAACCAAATGGGCTAGCGTAGAAGCTAGCAACAAACAGAGCCTAGCGTAGAAGCTAGTATACAGGTAGCAGGAATCAAAAGTCGTCAACTGTTGCGTGTAGCAAATTAGGAAGCCAGACTGACTGACCGGAAAAGGCAGTATTAAATAATGCTACTGATTAGTGCTCGGGGAACAGGTGAGCCTCCCGAACACCAATCAGAGACAGGTGGAAACAATAAGCACCCATGGAAACAGAAAACAACCCCAGGGGTGCACAAAAACGGGAACTGAGGGAGTCTAAAAACCAACTGAACATGATCTCCGTAGCGGATCATAACACAAATGATAATTGAACTAATACAAAATGCGGTGCAAAGGCTCCTAATTTAGCTGCGGGCATATGCAGTAACATATTGTACAGTTCGGGATGGGCGATACTGACCTAAAATCAATATCACAATATATATTGCAGCCTCTTGTGATCACCATCTGCATCACAATATGATGTTTGGCATATAAATAGCAACATAACCAAGTTAAAATACTGATACTTTATACAACATTGTAACATGTTTCTACCTAAACTTCTGGTAAAATATGATAACCATCTGTTGTTTGGATACTCCACATTAGTTTTGGGTGATACTACACATTTAGGTATCAAATAGTTAGAGGGGCAGTATTGTTCATACCAATGCTGATACCGATACTTCACATTTTCTACACTATTGAAAGATAACCACAATTATAATAAGACAAAAACACAAAATCGTAATGTAACAATGTCAAATTAATATGCAAATCCTTTTCCTGTATCAAATCCTTTGGTTTTTGCCTTTAAGTCCAGGAACTTATTCCCTGAGTTTATCTTAATAGTAACAAAAACAACGAAAAATGTATTGATAGCAAAAATATCAATCTAATTACTTTGGTAACAGCCATATAGTGATACTATACTTGGTATCAGTATCATCAATATTGATATTGATCCATCCATCTTTGTTTACAGTTCCACTAGCATATGAAGTTAAAGTTAAAGTACCAATGATTGTCACACACACTAGGTGTGGTGAGATTATCCTCTGCATTTGACCCATCAACCTCACCCCCTGGGAGGTGAGGGGAGCAGTGAGCAGCAGAGGTGGCCGCGCCCAGGAATCATTTTGGTGATTTAACCCCCAATTCCAACCCTTGCTGCTGAGTGCCAAGCAGGGAGGTAATGGGTGCCATTTTTACAGTCTTTGGTATGACTCGGCCGGGGTTTGAACTTACGACCTACCAATCGCAGGGCGGACACTCTAACCACTAGGCCACTGAGCAGGTTATCCCCTGTGGTGTAGTGTAGCGCTTAACACACTTAGACTTAGAGAAACTTGATTGATCCACAAGGGAAATTGTTCTGGTGTCAAACTCAAGGCCCTGTTTTCCTTCTTTGTGTTTTGACTGAAAACATACTTGTACTGCACGCAATTGTACATACTGTATATTAAACTTTAATACTATCTAATAATGTAAGAAATATTACATTTATCAATGAATCTGTAGTAATAATGTTAATGTTAATGTAATGTTGGTTAAATTGGTATGAACTTAGGTTTGAAAGTAGTTAGAATCTGTAATAATACAAACTATTAGTTATTATTTGTGTTTCCTAATAATGCAAATAATATATTATCATACATTACACAATTTAAAATAAAATAAATATGTTATTGACTTATACATTTTAAAGTGAGTTATCCATTTAATTGTACACTGTAAAAATGACAATAGATAAAAAATTAAAACTGTCTGCTTTGCCGCCAGAATTTTGCCGTAAAAAAACAGTTTTCCCATGTACATTAATTCATCATGAAACAACAACAACAACCGTATATATGAAAATATGGTCTCTCACAGTGGTACCATTTTTTCATTTATAGGAATTTGCTGTAAAAAAAAACACCGTAAATTCTACGCTAAAATGATACATAGAATGTAAAAAAAATTATATAATGATCAAATGCATGTGCAATTGTATAATAATATCATGAGGTGAATCCTCATACATGTATGTTCATTTATTACTCCCTGTTACAAGTGGCCCTCTGAGGGCAGTCACAACTGCCATGTGGCCCTCAGTGAAAACCAGTTTGACATACCTGGCATAAGAAAACATTTGGCTCTCCAAGTACCAGCACAACGACCAACATTAAATCACAGTAGTGCAGTAGGCCTAAGTATTCATTAAAAACAAGGCAGCGATAAACAAGTATATTTAATATTTCTGGACCAGGTCCTATATTATGCTCCACATGTAGTTTTCTCAATGTTTACCAGATGATGTGGTTTCCCATGGCCTTGAAGGCAACATTGTTACGTGAAGCTTCCTCTGCTAATTTTCGGCGCACATTTTTTTACTATCTATTGCATTGGTAATTTCTTCTGTAATTTCAATTAAAGCCATCAAAGTTGAAACATTAGCTCTGTATCCATATTGGTTCTCAGCGAGTATTCTATTTTTGTTTTTGAAATTCTCTAATCTGTTATTGTACAGTTTTTCAACGATTTTAGAAAATTGTGGAAGTAAAAAAACAGGTCTATAATTTGTAAATTGGTGTTTGTTTCCAGTCTTATAAATTGGTGCAACTTTAGCTATGTTCATGTGTTCCGTGTGTTTAGCCACATTAGCTTGATAGCGGACTTATTGACTCGCATGCGCTCAATCTAGGTTTTGGACCCAGGTTTCTTACAAAATACAGACTAATAATGTATCGGAAATTTTGTGACAAGTACTCGCCGACGCCAATACCTCCAAAAAGTGCCGTATCTGCACAGGAACATCACAATATTTAATTAAGTGATTATTTGACGTACCACTAGATGGAGCCAGCATACCACTTGCTTTGAGAATCACTGGTTTAGCATGTTGAGCTATTCCTCGTCCTCTAGTACGTGTAAGAAAGTTTATTTCAGGCGAGGGTTACTAACTTTGAAGACATGTTAACCACGAGCAAGAATGCTACATTGCGTTGAGGACCAGCTTGTTTGCCTTGTCAACTAGAACGTGTCATCGTTGTAGGCCACCAATGGGTGTTGAGATGGCGTTTTTGTCTTGTTTGTCTGCAGGCGTATGTGCACAATACGTACTATAAATTGCTCATTTTTTTTTTTTTTTTGTTGAGTTCTACTTTTGTTGCTGTATGTAGAAAGGGCGCCGCTGAAGTGGTAGCTAGTTGCATCAATTTTTTTTTATATTGACTTATTCCCAGCAGGCACAAGACATTAAAACAATGTTGAATTAGGTCCTGACATTGAACAACACAAACATAACTTTGAAACAACATGCTTTTTGAGGACATTTAATCAATGTTGGGTTCTGACGATCTGACCATTGAAATTTGGTAATTTCCTAACCAATATTCTACAACACAAATACAACGTTGAAACAACATGCTTTTTGGCGACATTTAATCAATGTTGAGTTCTGACGTTGATTTGATCATTGAAATTTGGTCATTTCCCAACCAATATTCTACAACACAAATACAACGTTGAAACAACATGCGGGGGGTGCTGGAGCCTATCTCAGCTACAATCGGGCGGAAGGCGGGGTACACCCTTGACCAGTCGCCACCTCATCGCAGGGCCAACACAGATAGACAGACAACATTCACACTCACATTCACACACTAGGGCCAATTTAGTGTTGCCAATCAACCTATCCCCAGGTGCATGTCTTTGGAAGTGGGAGGAAGCCGGAGTACCCGGAGGGAACCCACGCAGTCACGGGGAGAACATGCAAACTCCACACAGAAAAAGATCCCGAGCGCAGGATCGAACCCAGGACCTTCGTATTGTGAGGCAGACGCGCTAACCCCTCTGCCACCGTGCATTGAAATTTGGTAATTTCCTAACCAATATTCTACAACACGAATACAACGTTGAAACAACATGCTTTTTGACAACGTTTATTCAATGTCAGGTTGTGACCTTGATTTGACCATTGAAATTTGGTCATTTCCCAAACAATATTTTACAACACAAATACAACGTTGAAACAACATGCTTTTTGACAACATTTAATCAATGTTGGGTTCTGATGTTGATTTGATCATTGAATTTTGGTCATTTCCCAACCAACAATGTTGTCCCAATTTACAAATAGAACTATTTCGCAACATTGTTTCAAAGTCCGTTTTTAAGGACATGTACGTATAATCAGCGTTGTATCAATGTCTTGTGCCTGCTGGGTTGTAAGGCCTACTCTGCTGGCAAAAGTACTTAACAAATGTAACAAGTTTAGTCACGTTATTCTGAAGCAAATACTTACAATTATGTTGCATTAAAACTACTCTGACAAGTGCAAGTCATTCTAAAAGTGACTTACCTGGTGTAGCCCACCAGTTGAGTATCGCAGCTCGAGACAACTTCAAATAAATGTAAGTCACGGAGAAATTGTAAGAATGCATGTCGACTGAGATTGTTCAATAAAACAGGGACATGTTTTGGAAAGAATTGATACGTACAATTAGAGATGGGATTACCGTATATTACCAAATAAACGCCCTTGGGCAAATAACCGCCCATGTCCTGATAGTCGCCCGGGGTCTGATCCCATTTTGTGAATTAACCGCCTCTTCCTAATAACCGCCTATGTCCAAATAGCCGCCCATGGGCTGTTATTTGCATAAATGCTACTGGGGTTGCGTTTGCTGCAGTATTATTGTTTTGATGGTTTTATAGAGTACTTGGTACCATAATTGTATTTTTCCTGTATGCTGCTTTATTTAAAACTTGGAGTACTGTAGCCTTTATTTTATTTAAGTGACAGTGTTATTGTTCTGTTTTGATGGTGGGTTTTATACTTGAGTACTTGGTACCATAATTTTATTTTTCCCGGTAGGCTGCTTTATCTAAAAAGTTTATTTATTTTTAGTATTGGTATTCTATTTGACAATTGTTGCACTACTGCCATGTTGAGGCTTTGTTGATCTCTTGTCTTTTGATAGCCTACCTCATGTTGATCTCTTGTTTTTTTGTTTGTATGTTTACAATAGCTTTTACATTTAACGTTTTTTGTACGAAAAAAAAATACTGGACAGTCACCATTATAACCAAATAATGGCCTGGTGCAGGCTGGTGCAAAAATAAATAAAAGCCTGCTTCTTTTAAACACCTGTCTCCAATATCAATTTTGTGAAATAAACGCCCGGGCTACTGTTTGGTAATATACGGTAGTTATATACAAAATGTTTTTATACATCTGTAATTATTATATTGTTAATACATTGTACATTATTACATATTGTAAATGTATTGCAATTAATTATTAATATTGTAATATGTCTACAAGACATTGGCTACATCCTATGCAGTATTGCATCATTATATATATATATATATATATATATATATATATATATATATATATATATATATATATATATATATATATATATATATATATATATATATATGTATGTATATATATATATATATATATATATATATATATATATATATATATATATATATATATATATATATATACATATATATATATATATATATATATATATATATATATATATATATATATATATATATATATATATATATATATATATATACACTACCGTTCAAAAGTTTGGGGTCACATTGAAATGTCCTTATTTTTTAAGGAAAAGCACTGTACTTTTCAATGAAGATAACTTTAAACTAGTCTTAACTTTAAAGAAATACACTCTATACATTGCTAATGTGGTAAATGACTATTCTAGCTGCAAATGTCTGGTTTTTGGTGCAATATCTACATAGGTGTATAGAGGCCCATTTCCAGCAACTATCACTCCAGTGTTCTAATGGTACAATGTGTTTGCTCATTGGCTCAGAAGGCTAATTGATGATTAGAAAACCCTTGTGCAATCATGTTCACACATCTGAAAACAGTTTAGCTCGTTACAGAAGCTACAAAACTGACTTTCCTTTGAGCAGATTGAGTTTCTGGAGCATCACATTTGTGGGGTCAATTAAACGCTCAAAATGGCCAGAAAAAGAGAACTTTCATCTAAAACTCGACAGTCTATTCTTGTTCTTAGAAATGAAGGCTATTACACAAAATTGTTTGGGTGATTATTTTTTTGTGATAGAGTGATTGGAGCACATACTTGTTGGTCACAAAAAACATTCATGAAGTTTGGTTCCTTTATGAATTTATTATGGGTCTACTGAAAATGTGACCAAATCTGCTGGGTCAAAAGTATATATACAGCAATGTTAATATTTGTTTACATGTCCCTTGGCAAGTTTCACTGCAATAAGGCGCTTTTGGTAGCCATCCACAAGCTTCTGGCAAGCTTCTGCTTGAATTTCTGACCACTCCGCTTGACAAAATTGGTGCAGCTCAGCTAAATTTGTAATTTTTCTGACATGGACTTGTTTCTTCAGCATTGTCCACACGTTTTAAGTCAGGACTTTGGGAAGGCCATTCTAAAACCTTAATTCTAGTCTGATTTAGCCATTCCTTTACCACTTTTGACGTGTGTTTGGGGTCATTGTCCTGTTGAAACACACCCAACTGTACCGAAGACCCAACCTCCGGGCTGATGATTTTAGGTTGTCCTGAAGAATTTGGAGGTAATCCTCCTTTTTCATTGTCCCATTTACTCTCTGTAAGCACCAGTTCCATTGGCAGCAAAACAGGCCCAGAGCATAATACTAGAACCACCATGTTTGACGGTAGGTCTGGTGTACCTGGGAGTAAAGGCCTCACCTTTTCTCCTCCAAACATATTGCTGGATATTGTGGCCAAACAGCTTAATTTTTGTTTCATCTGACCACAGAACTTTCCTCCAGAAGCTCTTATCTTTGTCAATGTGATGTCAGATGAAACACAAATTTAGCTGTTTGGCCACAAAAAATATTCAGTCAAAGGAGAGGGTCCAGACTGAGGCCAAGGAAAAAAAAACTCATAGCCATAGCACATATAAACATATTACATAGAATCAACAAAACTTGCAACAGAGGGGAGGGAGTAGGAGCTACGGAGGCCGGCTGCTGCTGTATAAGCGCTACTTAGCCGTCCATCGCACCTAAGGGGAATCAAGCTGTGGTGAAGGCTTGGGGTGGGGGTGGGGGTGGGGGCGGGGGTGGTGTGCATATGCCCATTGTCCAGAATGTATATGTGTGTATAGGTCTGGAGCCGCTCTGCAGGCAGTGCAAGCAAAGTTCAACTCCCAAGTGTTGTTGGCAACAGGCACCGCCTTTTAAAAAGCACACACTCTGCTTTCAGGAAACGTCTTTCCACTGCATATTGCAGATTTTTTTTTTTTTTTTTTTTTTTTTTTTTAATGTAACGCAGTAATTACTTTCCCTAGTAATTAAGAGTAACTCCATTACTAATTCAATTAGTTTTTTGGCAAAGTAACAAATAACTATATTATAACATTTTGAAAGTAATTTTTCCAAACACTGCGTATAACATCTTTTTCACAATATAAAGTAAGACAACCTGCGTGCTAGAAAACGCTGTTACAAACCACTACTTTTTACGAAGAATCTGCACTTCAGCTCAAGTATGGGACTACGGTGCGACCACAAGCAGTCCTATTTCCCATTTAAGTGGCCATGCCTTTGACAGACTCTGACCTTTAGCGGACAGGAGGCACTTAAAGCCTTTTTCAGGGGCTTTGGGGGGAAATGGAAGTCGTTTAAGCTAATATCTAGCTCGGCGCACTCACTAAATCCAATAAAGCAGAAGGTTAGAAAAGTGTCCGTTCTAGTCTCCCGCTGGAGGAGCCCTTTTCTCGTCGGAACCCCAAGAAAGTCAAAGAGAGTGGACGGGTAAATAACAGCTGTCGGTTCCCTCGGTTCATGTCGGAGCACAGAACCCCTGCTGTGGTTCTACACTTGGGAATATGTCCAAAGTGTGCAGGAACACTTATCTCACGACATTCAATGTCCTCCTATTCATCAAAACTGACTATTTAATGACATTTTAAAAGTAACAATGTGTCCTTAGAGCCTATTTATTAGCACCAAATGTCAAATCTGTCATCTCACGCGCTTGTTTACTCCACTTTTGAGAAAAGAGCAGTGCCTCCTCAAAAAATTGTGTTTTTGTTTTTTTCCAGTAACACCGAATCAACTTTCAATTTAATTAATTTAAATCAACTTAACCTAAAAAAAAGCCCATGATTTTAACAACAAATAAAAAAGTAACACCGTATTGATGTTTTACTTGTTTTATACCACACTGACTTCAAAGTAGACACTAGATGGCAGTAAAATCACATACTCAGAGCTCATTGTCAAATTACTGTACGGTTTTAATTAATTAATTGTAATTACATAAAGAAACACAATCAAAGGCTTCCTTTTTGCAGACAGTTTATTTGACGCTTGGAAAGTGTTGGTCCATCTTAAAAATTAATTCATGTTCCAACACATTTACACCTGCACGTTAACAGCATTTGTGAACTGTTGAGAGCCATTTATAGCGCTAATTGTTGTTGGTAAATGAGAGACGGTGAAAGATTATCGTCACACGTCAACATCTTTAACATGTAAATGCTCTTTGCTAGGTTTGCATTGAAAATCTGTTTTTAATTGCCTTACTTTGGATAAATAAAGGTTCAATAAATATACATATATAAACATATATTTATATAAGTATATATATATACATATACACTACCGTTCAAAAGTTTGGGGTCACATTGAAATGTCCTTATTTTTGAAGGAAAAGCACTGTACTTTTCAATGAAGATAACTTTAAACTAGTCTTAACTTTAAAGAAATACACTCTATACATTGCTAATGTGGTAAATGACTATTCTAGCTGCAAATGTCTGGTTTTTGGTGCAATATCTACATAGGTGTATAGAGACCCATTTCCAGCAACTATCACTCCAGTGTTCTAATGGTACAATGTGTTTGCTCATTGGCTCAGAAGACTAATTGATGATTAGAAAACCCTTGTGCAATCATGTTCACACACCTGAAAACAGTTTAGGTCGTTACAGAAGCTACAAAACTGACCTTCCTTTGAGCAGATTGAGTTTCTGGAGCATCACATTTGGGGGGTCAATTAAACGCTCAAAATGGCCAGAAAAAGAGAACTTTCATCTGAAACTTGACAGTCTATTCTTGTTCTTAGAAATGAAGGCTATTCCACAAAATTGTTTGGGTGACCCCAAACTTTTGAACGGTAGTGTATATACACATATATACTGTATATAGATTGACATCTACATATATATATACATATATACATATACAAACATATATATATATATATATATACATATACACATACATACAGGGGCGGCGTGGCGAGGTTGGTAGAGTGGCCGGGCCAGCAATCGGAGGGTTGCTGGTTACTGGGGTTCAATCCCCACCTTCTACCATCCTAGTCACGTCCGTTGTGTCCTTGGGCAAGACACTTCACCCTTGCTCCTGATGGCTGCTGGTTAGCGCCTTGCATGGCAGCTCCCGCCATCAGTGTGTGAATGTGTGTGTGAATGGGTGAATGTGGAAATACTGTCAAAGCGCTTTGAGTACCTTGAAGGTAGAAAAGCGCTATACAAGTATAACCCATTTATCATTTACATATATATATATACATACATATACATACATACATATATATATATACACATACATATATATACATATACATACATATATACATATACATACATATATACTTATACATACATATATACAAATACATATATACATATATACATACTGTATATAGATATACACATGTATACAAATTATACACATAAACACATATATACATATATACATAAACACATATATACACATACAGTATATACATATATACATACAATACATACTGTAAAAATAAATCAGTGACGTGCGGTGAAGTTCATGGCTGGTGAGGCACTGACTTCATCACAGTCAGATTTACAAACATATGAACCCTAAAGAGTATCTTATTCACCATTTGATTGGCAGCAGTTAACGGGTTATGTTTAAAAGCTCATACCAGCATTCTTCCCTGCTTGGCACTCAGCATCAAGGGTTGGTATTGGGGGTTAAATCACCAAAAATGATTCCCGGGTGCGGCACCGCTGCTGCCCACTGCTCCCCTCACCTCCCAGGGGGTGATCAAGAGGATGGGTCAAATGCAGAGGACACATTTCACCACAACTAGTGTGTGTGACAATCATTGGTACTTTAACTTAACTTTAACTTTACACATACAAACTGTAGCACACAAAAAAGCACATTTAATTAAAAAAAACGTTATTATGGTCTTACCTTTATGTAATATATTGGGTTGGAGGCAATAACCAGGCGAGGTGATGAAGTACGTCTCTTTACTGTAGACTTCAGAACAGACTCAACACACTTCAGGTGCGCAACACCACGTAAATCGTTGGCCAACCAAAAAGTAACCCCAGTACGCTACAGCCAACATTAACCAGGAGATGGTAACAGACAAACATAGATCACTCTATTACATTCCTCCCCTTTTAGAAATGTAGAAGTTACTCAAAATAAATAAACAACCCAACCAAAAAATGCAGCAGCTCAATAAGAAGCCAAAAAGTGCAAAAACAATAATGTTCGTGTTGGAGGAGTTGTGAATGAATGAAATATGAAATCCGTGCTGCAGTCTGCAGGTGTACCTAATGTTGTGTCCCTGCAGTCGTTCACGGCTCCTCCGGCGCGAGCATTGTTGTTTTTGCACTTTTTGGCTTCTTATTGAATAACTTTTTTAAATAGATTCAATCTTGCACGTGGAAAGTTTAATTGTGGGCTTTTGTTGATATAACACTCCCGTCAGCGGGTGCATTCTAAGGCGGGGGTTCATTCTCTACCACCAGGAGGCGGGATTACTGTGAGCCTCACACAGTGTGTCTTCGCAGCAGTTTTATGATTGCTCAGCACAAGAAATACATTACACACATACAGTTGTTGACAAAATACACTGTACATTATATACCTCAGCTAACTAAACTATGGAAATGTATAATATAATTCATATAGCAATACGGTCTCACTGCACAGCAGGCCAGCAGTTAGCCAAGTCCGCAATCCATGGTGAGGCACAACTCAGTGACGTGCCTCAACTGGCTGCTGATCACCGCACCGTCTCTTCTCAGTATTTGAACGACAAATGTGAAAATTCAGCGATTTTGAATAAAAATAATCTAAAACTGGTGAAGTTAAATGGAAAATAACTTTATAGTATAATCACTGGATACATATAACAATTTAATTATTATTTTTTTCTTTCCATGATGACAGTTGAGGCCCCGCCTCACCTGCCTCTATTGACTGCACGTCACTGAAATAAATACATGTAACCTTGGAAGTCACGACAACGGTTTGTTGCTGAAAGTTTTTATACTACATTACCCAGAGGGCCTAGCGCTGTCAGCATGAACAGGAAGTAGGTCTGAGCTATGCGGGAGGACGACAATTGTGTCGGTGGAGCAATAAAGAGTTGACATATTTTTACCAGTCTTTGGAAAAGTGCTCTTAAAATTTATTATTTAAAAATGTAATTGTATCACTCTAATGAATGTGATTAATTACTACGAAAAGTAATTACCTGAAAAAAAACCTTCAAAGATCTGGCATATACAGTTGAGAGACATTTCATGAGAGCAGAGTGTGTGGCTTTAAAAGGCAGAGCCTGTTGCCAAGTGACATGTGATGTCAGCATGAGCGTGCCCAGAGGAGCATTTTAGCATGTCATCTTAACAGTGGCAGTTTGCCAGCAATGACGTTAGCACAGTGAACAAAAAGACTGAATGTGCTTCGATGGCTTTAGTCTCCTTGTCCACAAACGGGGTATTGTAGAATTGCAAGCTTGTCACTTCAATCATTGCTTTGTTGCTCATTATCCCCTCGTAGTAGTAGTAGTATAGTGTGTGGGTGTGTGCATGTACTCAGCCTCCATGTTTGTTGTGTGATGTTGCCTCTTCCTATTTAATATCAAGTTAATTTTAGTGTGGTGCTGGTAGTCGCTTTCTTTAATAAAAAAGTTACTTCCTGCATTGAACGTGCTGTGCTTTTGACACTGTCTTGTTGACATACAAACACTTTCAAAGTAGCGTGCCACGTTACATTAAATGCATCGGTAACGACGATGTAACTTACGTGAAAGTAATTTGATTATTTGTTACTAGTATGGTTGTACGGTATACCTGTACTAGTATAGTATCACGGTATTAATGAATCAAAAATGGTACTATACTCTGAAAAGTAACGGTTCGCCATATATTTCTTTTTGACAGGCATGACGGCTGGTTTAACGAGCAGAGGAGCATGTTCGGCAGCGCAC
>NC_084736.1:43572285-43694785 GCF_033978785.1 Entelurus aequoreus
GGTCCATAATAAAACTGAATCCCATGATCGGCCATTGACATAAAGACTGACCATGGTATGTTATAAAACTGAAACACATGATTGGCCAATGACAAAGACTGACCATGGTCTGTATTAAAACTGAATCCCTTGATCGGCCAGAGACAAAAACCTGAACATAGTCTGAATTGAAACTGAAACACATGGTCGGCCAATGACAAAGGCTGACCATGGCCTGTATTAAACTGAAACACATGATCGGCCAATGACAAAGACTGACCATGGTCAAGTTTTAAAGTGAATCACATGCTCGACAAATGACGTGAAGACTGACGATGGTCCATATTAAATCTGAATCCCATGATCTGCCACTGACATAAAGACTGACCATGAGAGAAGTAAGTCCCTGGCTTGTGTCAAAATTAATTGATTTATGACCGTGACGGTTTTGAGTGATTTATGACCCGTGACTAATTGATTTATGACCCGTGACTAATTGATTTATGACCCGTGACGGTCAAAGGTCAAAGGTCAAGTTCAAGGTCAAATGTCACGGTGTTAAATGATTTATGACCCTAGGGGTCAAGTTCAAGGTCAAATTTCACCCGGAAGCGGTTAAGACCGGAACCGGAAGCTAAAACCGGAACCGGAAGCTAAAACCGGAATCGGAAGCGGCTAAGACTGGAACCGGAACCGGAAGTAGCTAAGACAGGGGAGAGAAGTAAGTCCCTGGCTTGTGTCAAAATTAATTGATTTATGACCCGTGACGGTTTTGAGTGATTTATGACCCGTGACTAATTGATTTATGACCCGTGACGGTCAAAGGTCAAGTTCAAGGTCAAATTTCACGGTGTTAAATGATTTATGACCCTAAGGGTCAAGTTCAAGGTCAAATTTCACCCGGAAGCGGTTAAGACCGGAACCGGAAGCTAAAACCGGAACCGGAAGCGGCTAAGACCGGAATCGGAACCGGAAGTAGCTAAAACAGGAAGTAGCTAAAACCTGAAGTGGCTAAAACCGGAAGTAGCTAAAACAGGAAGTAGCTACAACCGGAAGTAGCTAAAACCAGAAGTGGCTAAAACCGGAAGTAGCTAAAACCGGAAGTAGCTAAACCGGATGTTGTTAAGACAGGAATTTTGAACACGAATGGGTGTATTGTTGACGTGTGAGAAGCATGTGGTTGGGGGATGCAAAAGAGGAGGGGTGCACACGAAGGCAATTGACGAGTAAAGACTTTGTGAGTACGCTACGGAAATTCATTCATTACAGTCATGATTAGCGAAACTCCGGTGACCATCTATAAAAATAGCGAGTCGAAAACTTACCTCGACGCCCCGCAGAAAAGCAGGATTTTTCTGAGTCGTACTCAAATGCCGGCATCCGAGTCTTTGCGTGAGAAATGGGGTTTGGAAGCTCACGGGATGGATGGATCTTTTGGATACGTTTTCAGATACCAGACGGGGGATCTCTGTTTGTTTCAGCTGAAAGAGAAAAGAGACGAAACCCCTTTCGCGAACGTTTCATCGCAGCTGTGTTAAGTCTGGCGATGGACGATTTCCAGTGGCGTGATCCTTCTCCGGTCGATAAACGCGTAAAAGGAAGCTTGTCTACTTACCCGACGATGGCTGAGTTGAGCGAGAGAAGAATTCTGTTCAGCGCTACTTGGGAGACGAAATCTTCGGCCTCGGGTCGTTGGTTTTTCCGAGCCAGTCTTCGTGCTCCTAAAAATACGTCGACTGAGCCCGACGTCTTTTCCCTGGACACTTTCAACTCCGAATGCGGTGTGTTTACACCGGTTGTGGTCGTCCCCATCGTGGCATGGCGTGAGCGTATGGGGGAAATGAAGGACAAGATAGACAACCTGTTTCGAAGCGGCCGGAATTGGAAAAGCATGCTGACGTTGAAAAGAAAATTGTCCTTTGAAGACATACCCCCGGCGGAGGATGAAAGGACCACTCCCGCTGCAGTTTCGCCCAATCCCCTTTGATTCCAACACAGAGACCAAGCCACATCAGATCTCCCGCTTTTTTTTTTTGGATCGGTAAAGAAAATGCCAAATAAGACAATTAGACGCATAAAGACCAGCCTTATAGCACAGACGGACAAACTCGAACCATCCATGAACATGACTAATGAACCATCCACTTCCCTCACGAACCAATAAATTTAGATTGGGGTATGTTGTTTCTTTATGGGCAAAAATGTTAATGTCTCTTGTTTTTACGTTAGAATTTCAGCTTACGTGCTGGAACCAGTCATTCCGTGCAGTTATCAATAATTTTCATTTAGAACGGTAATACTAACCGTTTTACCACGGTTATCAATTATACCCTTTATTGTTACATCCCTAGTGTCAACTAACAATAAAGATAGCAACTTTGTTTACAAATATTTATTCATACCGTAAATGTGCTGTTCATTACGCTGTTACATGAATACTAATTACCCTTAAAGTTTTGTCCATTTTAGAGCAATGAAAAGTGCTGATAAAAAACTAGTAATCAATGTTTTGAGGACGGTTGAAATAGCGGCAATAAATACAAACAACACCAAAGCATTATTTTTTTTGACGCAACAGTACATGCACATAGCTTTAAGAATCCATCAGGAATACAAAACACATTAACGTCTTACAAACAACACGTGTTTTGCCTCTAACAATAAACGTTCTAAAACCTTTACAAATTAAAACATATAAAGAAAAACATATTTTAAAACTCTTTGTTGTTTTTTTTATGGACAAAAATGTTAATGTCTCTTGTTTTCACGTTGGCATTTCAGCTGGCGTGCTGGAACCAGTCATTCCGTGCAGTTATCAATAATTTTCATTTAAAATGGTAATACCAACCGTTTTACCATGGTTATCAATTATACCCTTTATTGTTACATCCGTAGTGCCAACTAACAATAAAGATGGCAACTTAGTTTAGAAATATTTATTCATACCGTAAATGTGCTGTTCATTACGCTGTTACATGAATACTAATTACTCTTAAAGTTTTGTCCATTTTATAGCAATGAAAAGGGCTGATAAAAAAAATAGTAATCAATGTTTTGAGGACGGTCAAAATAGCGACAATAAATACAAACAACACCAAAGCTTTCTTGATGTGTTAAGAAATGTAGACACAATTAGCCGGCGGACTTTGACTAAAAGTTTGTTTTTTTGGTTGTTTTTTTTGACTCAACAGTACATGCACATAGCTTCAGGAATCCATCAGGAATACAAAACACATTAACGTCTTACAAACAACACGCGTTTTGCCTCCAACAATAAACGCTCTAAAATATTTATAAATTAAAACATATAAGAAAAACATATTTTAAAACTCATATAATAGTAGAACAATATTTATAATGTTTGTTCTGCTAAAGAAAGTATATTATATAGGTGTGTTGCTAATGTTTTATACATGTGTTTATTTATTTTAAATAACACCTTGTTAAAATATTTCAAGGTATTAGTTATTTTTGAGCACATTTGACAATTGATGATAACCGTGATATTTTGGTCACAATAACTGTGATGTGATTTTATTTTTTAACATTTCTAATTCACATAAACTTGTTGCAATGCCTCCATATTTGTTTTGTGTTTTAACATTAGGGAACGTCTATATTGTTTATTATTGTTGTTTGGCACAGTTTATTCCCAACACGCTAAGCGTTTTATTGAAGTACATCACAGATTAACGCTCGGACATGTCCGAGAAGGAGTATGAAGAAGCGTAGCTAATTTACTGTTTTTGACCAAATTGCAAGATTTTGTGCCATTCCCTCCCCTGGCGACAGACCCGTGATGAGCTGACATGGGCTACATTCTATATGTTAATGTGCATGGTGTGGTCCATCATCCTGTGTAGTAATCTGGCCCATAATATTTCGGGGTAGATGTAAAAATGACAGAAAATAACACTGCGCTACAATAGGAAAATTCAATAAGACATAAAGGAATGCTGAATAAATGTAGAATGTATTTTAATTTATATGTTGAGAGAGTAAATGGAGTACAGGGGTTGGGGGGAATCCAACAGTTATGTTTATTGTGTAGAAATTTTTTTTTTTTTTAAGGAGTAGCTGATGCCCCATCTGTGTTATGTTCTCTGAAGAGGCTTACTGTGCCAACCCCTGATCTACCGGTATACTCTTTTGAACTCTCCTGGAAGTTGAGACATTTTAGTCCACAACTTCTTCTAAATTCTTAACTCTGAAGGCCCCGATTTAATGAGTTTAAATACACGAACACCTTGCTCTCCGTCGCTAACACTTAACGATGGCATATTTTGCTCATGTATAATTTTTCATTTAAAACCGCTAAATATGTTTGGACCGTGGACCAACCTAAATCAAGATGACTAATAGCCGCTCCACAGACAACAGCGGTGCCAATCCCCAGAAGCTCACCGCTGTCATGGGATGAACAATGAACTTTTTGTTTAAGTTTTATGGACTTTTGTGAACCATGATGTCTTTAACAGAATCTGTAAACAAATCTAACCCCTTTTTCCCCCCAGTAACACATTAATGACATCCTACGGTATTCACACATTAAAACCGGGTTTTTCAGATAGCAGGTTGGGAGGGGAGTTTTTCTATCGATCCGTCTATTAATGAATAGAAAAAACACACCGTCTAGCCTCAATGTGACTTTTAGGGTAAATTGTCGACATAAACAAAGATTTTTTTTTTAATGACCGTCATTCTCCCCTGGGATACTTTCCCCAGGGGAGCTTCACTATATATTACTTATATTAAAAAGAAAAAAGTTTTTAAAAAACCCGGTGGAACCAGATGCACATGAATCAGGTAATAGATACGTTGAAGAAAGAACCAAACCAAACAAAAAGACAAAGTACGACGAATTGAGTTACAATGTATTCAACAATTACCCATACGCACATTTTAAAAAAGGTATTAATTGGAGGAGTGGTGTTGGATTTTTTATGAATCGAATGAATCAATTTAATCGACGAATCGTTGCAGCCCTTGAGTTTTTAATTATGTTTGTGTTAGAACAATACACAAGACAGCGGCTATGTGGTAACAGTGGTCAATATAATCAACAGTCTGCCTGTTCTACCCGGTAGAAGTGGTAAGTACACGGGAGCTAACATAGGCAAAGAGATGAAGAATGAAAAGAAAAAAAGGAGTTGTCGTCAGCAGAAAACAAAACAATTGACGGTAACCAGAATGAAAAGACCCGGAAGTACGACAAAGCATACATAGCCTTTCGGATTTACCATAAGTAAGTAGGAAGTGAGGAAAGGCGGGTGTGTGTTTTATACCATCTACTACACTTTGTATCATCCGATCTCTTTGAGATGCCTTTTTCTACTGTTGCTGCAATAAAAACAGTACAGATCTAATCTTAATACAGAGGACGATACAACAGCGTTTGGTTCAGGAGAGAACACGCAGAAGCTAATACAAAAATTAAGAAAAGAAATACCGATAGTTTGACAAAAACAGACTATCCTTAAACCTCGGTAAAACTAAAATAATCTTATTTGGTAACGGTATAAGGAAAGTAAAACACAAATACAAATAGACGGAATAGACGTTGAAAGAGTAAATTAAATTAAATTGTAGGTGTAATGATTGATGATAAAATGAACCGGAAATCTCATATAAAAATATACAACGTAAGGTGGCAAGACATACATCTGTAATGAATAAAGCTAAATATGGTTTGGACCAGAAATTACCGCTAACCCCTGAAATCAATTACTATAGAGAACTTGATAGTATTTATGTATTTACCTGTGCAATACACTACTATGTGGGTTACATTTTTTATATAGTACATTTATTATTAAAGTAGATAAATTAAATGAGCTGAGATCACATCACCAACAACTTAAATCAATGTGTAGGTTAAGTTTATTAACTCATGTTGTAACATTCATTTAATTAATTTTCGTTAATTTATTTATTTCAGGCAATGACATAAAAAAGTACAAAGTTGACAACACATAATAATATAAATGAATATAGTACAAAAGGTAGTGTATAGTATGTAATGCGTGATTGTCCAGTTTTGCCTGAAAGGGAGTGGGAAGAAGATAACTTATTTAAACCCACCACCAGTTCTCCATTCAGTGATTATTCACATGAGTTTCACTCTTACTTTATTCAAGGATTATAATACAGATGTTGTATCATAGTGGCATTACCACAGGTAACAATAATTTGTATCAACAATGTAGGAATAATGAATATACAAACAATGATAATAGACAACATAGCAATAATGGTAAGGAAACATTGAGCACATGTTAACACTTTGAGACAGAGTACAACAGCAGGTTAAATTAAAGACCCTCATCTCTATATTTGAACCAGACCCCATGTCTGTGATTTTCAATACACGGAAAAAAGTGCAAATAATTTAGTAAGTTGTGCACTTCTTTAAACATAACACAGTAGCATTGAAATCGTTTAAAAGCTGTAAACATTTATTAGCTTATACGGCTTATTCTTTTTCAAAAAGAGCTGTTTTTATTTTTATTTTGTTTAATGCAAAATGTTTACTAATATAGCTTATATTGTAGCTTATCCTACAGGATGAATGTGCATCTTTGCATTTACTTTCCCTGAACATTTAATTTTTTCAAAATATAATTTTAAAAAGCTTGACCCATGAACATTTTAAACAGGCACTGCATTAGTTTGAGCATTTTTTAATAAAACCCAAATTACAATTTAAATAATTATTTTAAACTTTTTTAACAGTGTTTAATTTATAGAAACATATTTATTTGTATGAACATATTCATTATGAATGCAATTTGCCGTTGAAATAATGATTTTGATTGTACTTAGTTTAGTCTGCAGTGAACCTTTTTGCACTGCACATGCTTTCATTTTTATTTTTTTTATTTTTATTTTTTTGTCCTGTCCAGCTTCTCAGGCAAATCATATAGTTGATGTAGATGCCCATATCGGCTGTTCAGATTTACTTTATAAAAGAGAAGTGTAGGATACTTTTCTTGTTGCCTTATTTGTATTTGACTTTATTAAATGTATTTATATTATCATTTGGTGCAGCCGGGCCGGAGCAGGAGGGAATAGAAAGAGAAAAAAAGGAAGACAGAGGGGTACAAGTGGGGGATTAGACAGAGAGACAAAAACAACAACAGCAAACACAACAACAACAATAGAGCAACATCAGCAAATAGGATGTGTACAAATATGATGGTAAAAGTAATAGCAAAGAAGCAGTTAGCAAAATAAATAATAATACAAAAATGACAATGAGCATTACTACACTACAAATGGATCAATACAAATACCAATAGAAATAGCGCTATTGATAATGAACAATACCAATAATTTACCTTTATTATTAACAATACAATTGTTTAAATGCAACAATACATATACGTAATGATAACTTGAGATACAAAAGAATACCGAAAAATTGAGGAAAAGAAAGAGAAGCAACCTATATTAACCTTGTAGATTGTCATAGTAACAATAGGTTAAGCTTTGTCAGTGTGCCATGTGTTACCCAGTTTACCCTAGGGCAACAACGTTAATTTA
The DNA here is from genome assembly GCF_033978785.1 of Entelurus aequoreus. NCBI lineage: Eukaryota > Metazoa > Chordata > Actinopteri > Syngnathiformes > Syngnathidae > Entelurus > Entelurus aequoreus. Next base: position 43,579,807 of record NC_084736.1, read on the forward strand.
TGTTTAATAAAACGTGATTATGTGTATGAGTGTATGTACGTATATGTATTTGTATATGTACAGTATGTGTATATGTATGTTTATACAGTAAATGTACATGTACAGTATGTGTATATGTGTGTTTGTACAGTGAATGTGTGTGTGTGGATGTACAGCCTTTGAGTATGTAGGTATGTACTGTATTTGTGTATGTATGTGGGTGCGTAGGTACCTATGTATGTATGTACCGTATTTTTCAGACTATAAGTCACAATTATGAACACATTACCGTAAAATATCATATAATATTATTTAGCTCATTCACGTAAGAGACTAAACATAAAGGTTTCTGCACATGCTTTTAAATTTGGGCTTTAAACCTGATATTGAAACTCCTAACTCTTGCTATGTTTATGGTTAAAGTTTATTTTGAACATGCATACAATTACAACATGATACATTACAATGTTTAGTTTCCCTTTACAACATGCTCCAAAAGGAGTAGGAAGAAGCAGAAATTATATAACCCTACCCCTTTTCTATTACATAGCAATTGCTAACATTTTTGTTTACTTCCTGTTCTCAATGTATTTACAATATACTCTATAAATAATAACATTAAAAATATATACATACATGAATAATAAATTGTGAAGTAAGTTGTATTTCATATTAAGATTAAGATTAAAGTACCAATGATTGTCAGCTCTTGGGAGTGTAGAGCGATTTGGCAAAAAACACCCGTCATTTCTGTCAATTTCATGGCTGGCTCAAAGCGTGAACACTCTGTGATCACATACGACCGACAGACAATTCTGGATGTGGATGGATCGGGTCGTTATAGACTGAAAGATGCATGTACAGTGGACCTCCTCGCTAGCATGGGAATACTTCATCGAGCGGCCTTTGTAGCAGCGGAGTCAAGTGCTAGCGGTGACCGCCAATGGAGACGACATAAGCGGTGCGAGCGGAAGCAGAAGCGGGGATGCCGAGCTGGGCTAACAACAAAGAGAAAAGCTAACCAAAGAAGCGTGGAGTCTCCGGGTAAGAAGCCATTTAAACTAGAACTAGCCGGCGTCAGGCTGGATGATCCCTGCACACATAGCAATTCTCTTAGAATAAAACACAACTCGCATAATGTTTTTTCTTTTGTGACCGTGTCAGAGGCAGACATACATTGTACTGAGGTAGCTAACTATGATGCGTTCAGTTTATCGCAACATCAAGCAAACAATCTGAATATCCCCGTTGTATCAATTCCTAGATATGGTCGAAACTATTTAAAGTGCAATACACATAATAAACGCAACATTATTAATATTGCTACTTCGGATAATTTCAACAAACAATCCTCAAAACAGCCCACTACCTATAATATGGGCTTTTTAAACATAAGATCATTATCTTCCAAAACGTTATTAGTTAATGAAGTCATTAGAGACAACAAACTTGACGTCGTTGGTCTCGCCGAGACCTGGCTCAAACCAGACGATTTTTTTGCGCTAAATGAGGCATCTCCTCCTAACTATACCAATACACATGTTGCCCGACCTCTTAAAAGGGGAGGGGGTGTCGCACTAATATACAATGAAAACTATAATCTTACACCTAACCTAAATAATAAATATAACTCGTTTGAGGTGTTCACTTTGAGGTTTGTCACACCGCTGCCTCTCCACCTGGCTATTATCTACCGCCCCCCTGGGCCCTATTCGGACTTCATCAGTGAATTCTCAGAGTTTGTTGCTGATCTAGTGACGCACGCCGACAATATAATCATAATGGGGGACTTTAATATCCATATGAATACCCCATCGGACCCTCCATGCGTGGCGCTCCAGACTATAATTGATAGCTGTGGTCTTACACAAATAATAAATGAACCCACGCATCGCAACGGTAATACGATAGATCTAGTGCTTGTCAGGGGTGTCACCACCTCTAAAGTTACGATACTCCCGTACACTAAAGTAATGTCCGATCATTACCTTATAAAATTCGAAGTTCTGACTCATTGTCAACAAACTAATAATAATAATAATAACTACTATAGCAGCCGCAACATTATTGCTGCCACAACGACGACTCTTACTGACCTACTGCCTTCGGTAATGGCACCATTCCCAAATTATGTGGGCTCTATTGATAACCTCACTAACAACTTTAATGACGCCCTGCGCGACACCATTGATATTGTAGCACCGCTAAAGCTAAAAAGGGCCCCTAAAAGGCGTACCCCATGGTTTACAGAAGAAACTAAAGCCCAGAAATTATCATGTAGAAAGCTGGAACGCAAGTGGCGTGCGACTAAACTTGAGGTTTTCCATCAAGCATGGTGTGATAGTTTAATAACTTATAAACGCATGCTTACCTCAGCTAAAGCTAAATATTACTCAAATCTCATCCACCTCAACAAAAATGATCCTAAATTTCTGTTTAGTACAGTAGCATCGCTAACCCAACAAGGGACTCCTCCCAGTAGCTCCACCCACTCAGCAGATGACTTTATGAATTTCTTTAATAAGAAAATTGAAGTCATTAGAAAAGAGATTAAAGACAATGCATCTTAGCTACAACTGGGTTCTATTAACACAGATACGACTGTATATACGACAGACATTGCCCTCCAAAATAGTTTCTCTCTCTTTGATGAAATAACATTGGAGGAATTGTCAAAATGTGTAAATGGGACAAAACAAACAACATGTTTACTTGACCCAATTCCTGGGAAACTTATTAAGGAGCTTTTTGTATTACTAGGTCCATCAGTGTTAAATATTATAAACGTATCACTTTCCTCTGGCACTGTTCCCCTAGCATTCAAAAAAGCGGTTATTCATCCTCCACTCAAAAGACATAACCTCGATCCTGATCTCCTGGTAAACTACCGGCCGGTGTCCCACCTTCCGCTTATCTCAAAAATCCTCGAAAAAATTGTAGCACAGCAGCTAAATGAACACTTAGCGTCTAACAATCTCTGTGAACCTTTTCAGTCCGGTTTAAGGGCAAATCACTCTACGGAGACAGCCCTCGCAAAAATGACTAATGATCTATTGCTAACGATGGATTCTGATGCTTCATCTATGTTGCTGCTTCTTGATCTTAGCGCCGCTTTCGATACTGTTGTTCATAATATTTTATTAGAGCGTATCAAAACGCGTATTGGGATGACAGACTTAGCCTTGTCTTGGTTTAACTCTTATCTTACTGACAGGATGCAGTGTGTCTCCCATAACAATGTGACCTCGGACTATGTTAAGGTAACGTGCGGAGTTCCCCAGGGTTCGGTTCTTGGCCCTGCACTCTTTAGTATTTACATGCTGCCGCTAGGTGACATCATACGCAAATACGGTGTTAGCTTTCACTGTTATGCTGATGACACCCAACTCTACATGCCCCTAAAGCTGACCAACACGCCGGATTGTAGTCAGCTGGAGGCGTGTCTTAATGAAATTAAACAAACTAACTTTTTGCAACTCAACGCTAAGAAAACGGAAATGCTGATTATCGGTCCTGCTCAACACCGACATCTATTTAATAATACCACCTTAACATTTGACAACCAAACAATTAAACAAGGCGATTCGGTAAAGAATCTGGGTATTATCTTCGACCCAACTCTCTCGTTTGAGTCGCACATTAAGAGTGTTACTAAAACGGCCTTCTTTCATCTCCGTAATATCGCTAAAATTCGTCCCATTTTGTCCACAAGCGATGCTGAGATCATTATCCATGCGTTCGTTACATCTCGTCTCGATTACTGTAACATTTTATTTTCGGGCCTCCCTATGTCTAGCATTAAAAGATTACAGAAGGTACAAAATGCGGCTGCTAGACTTTTGACAAAAACAAGAAAGTTTGATCATATTACGCCTATACTGGCTCACTTGCACTGGCTTCCTGTGCACCTAAGATGCGACATTAAGGTTTTACTACTTACGTATAAAATACTACACGGTCAAGCTCCTGCCTATCTTGACGATTGTATTGTACCATACGTCCCGGCAAGAAATCTGCGTTCAAAGAACTCCGGCTTATTAGTGATTCCCAGAGCCCAAAAAAAGTCTGCGGGCTATAGAGCGTTTTCTATTCGGGCTCCAATACTATGGAATGCCCTCCCGGTAAAAGTTAGAGATGCTACCTCAGTAGAAGCATTTAAGTCTCATCTTAAAACTCATTTGTATACTCTAGCCTTTAAATAGACTCCCTTTTTAGACCAGTTGATCTGCCGTTTCTTTTCTTTTCTTTTCTTTTCTACTCTGCTCCCAACCCGGGGTGGACCGCTAACCTGTCCATCAGATGGGGACATCTCTACGCTGCTGACCCGTCTCCACTCGGGATGGTTCCTGCTGGCCCCACTATGGACTGGACTTTCGCTGATGTGTTGGACTTTCACAATATTATGTCAGACCCACTCGACATCCATTGCTTTCGGTCTCCCCTAGAGGGGGGGTTACCCACCTATGCGGTCCTCTCCAAGGTTTCTCGTAGTCATTCACATTGACGTCCCACTGGGGTGAGTTTTCCTTGCCCGTATGTGGGCTCTGTACCGAGGATGTCGTTGTGGCTTGTACAGCCCTTTGAGACACTTGTGATTTAGGGCTATATAAATAAACATTGATTGATTGATTGATTGATTGAAATAAAAAACTATATATATATATATATATATATATATATATATATATATATATATATATATATATGTATATATATATATATATATATATATATATATATATATATATATATATATATATATATATATATATATATATATATATATATATATAGATATATATATATATATATATATATATATATATATATATATATATATATATATATATATATATATATATATATACATATATATATATATATATATATATAGTGGACAGCTGTACTCAATCTGAAGAGAAGGCTGACAGGTTGGTTTTGATAATAGGAAAAATAAAATATACTGTATATGAATAAATAAACATTTAAATATCAATACATACATTTGGACTGGGACATTGAAGCATTGTTAAATTCATTAGTCATTAATTATGTGTGTAATATACTGTATTGAACAGCCTTGTTGCTTATCTGATCCATCCAGTTCCTGTGTGGAAGTTGAGACAAACACACACGTACGCACATCATAGATTAGAACACATTGTAGCTTTGAATTAATAATGATATAGCAAACACATTAAATAAAAAAGAATTAAATTTAATAAAGGTAAAATGATTATTTAATTATATTGACACTTTTATTATTTCAAGAATAATCACGATGAAGTATAATTTAAATTTATATTCTAAAACAGGGGTCACCAACCTTTTTGAAAACAAGGGCTACTTCTTGGGTACTCATTAATGCGAAGGGCTACCAGTTAGATACACACTTAAATAAATTGCCGGAAGTAGCCAATTTGCTCAATTTACCTTTAACTCTGTTATTATTAATAATTAATGATATTTATCTTTGTGGAAACACTTATCATCTTAATGATTTCTCACAATAAATATATATAGAAACAGATAAATATCAATATGTAACACTTTATTTTTATATTTTCTCTAAGTGCACATTTTTCAAATTGAACATTTTCAAATGATCACTTCTAAGACAGTCTTGTGAAATCACAATATCCCATTTTAACTAGCTAGCCACTAACATTTTTTAACAAATCATGAATTACTTTGCACCATGTTTGTACAAATAATAACTCATGTAAAATACAAAAGTAAACTCTCAAATTTTTAAATCATGTCACACTTTGAACTGGACACCAAATCTGTTATCTGTTTCTTTGTCAGTTAGTGGGAAGCCTGGCATTGCATGCTGTTAACTAGTGTGTTGTACTCTGGTGTGTAACTTGACACTGCAACTCTGAGTGAGTCTTGCAGATGTGCATCAGTGAGGCGTGTTCTGTGTTTGTTCTTGATGAAGTTCATGTCAGAAAAGGCTGATTCACAAAGATAAGATTTTTCCTCATTGTTTGCGGAACCTTCTTAATCTTTTGGACATATTTTCACAGCAATCTGGCCTTAAGCTTAATTATAATAAATGTAGAATGTTAAGGATCGGAAATCTAAAGGGAACGTCCTTTCGAATGGAATGCAAAGTGCCTGTTTTGTGGACAGATGGACCAGTTAACATACTTGGTGTTGTTGTCCCAGAAAATCTGGAAGATCTAGGCCAGGGGTGGGCAATTAATTTTCACCGGGGGCCGCATAAGCAACCCGAGCACTGCTGGAGGGCCACACGACAATATTTCAATTAAATTTTGCTCAATATTATTTTTGATATACCATAAGATAAATAATAATGATGATAATAATTAATAATAATAATAATAATAATAATTTCATTTAACCTAACTTAACTTTATACAAAAGCAGATTGCTTTTTAAGGTCACTTTATCCTGCATTATCCAACATTTTTCCCCATCAGATTTGGACAACCATCTGTTGTTAAAAATAGTTTTTAATCATATCTATTCTATATTGTTTTTTATATTGGTTTTATATGTAATTGTTTTTTTTCTTTTTATTCAGTCATTGGTGGAGCTAAGGATAATATTTGAATATTGTTTGTAATATTATTGTGCAGCACTTTGGAAACATTTTGTTGTTTAAATGTGCTATATAAATAAAGTGGATTGGATTGTCACACCTGCCAGCGTGTCCCAACACGCATTTACCTCTGTGAACAAGTCATTACCTGTGGTTGTCTCTTTAATTGACTGCATCAGAGCTCTCATCCAAAGTTAGCGAAAAACAGTCCTGTCTCCGGGCATTATCAGCGCAACAAAGTCCAATAAGCACTCCTTAATAAACTCTCCGTCAGAAAACGCCTTACTTTTTCTGGCGCTTTTGTGAGAAATGACGAAACTTGTCCTGATGGCTGCATCTCTGGGGGTGTGAAATATGGCACAAAGTCCTTGTTGGGTTTGCAGTTTTACCATCAACGCATCAGCCTCCCTTGCGCGCGCTTCATCAGACACATTCCGGTATTTTCCCTCGTGTTTCTTCGTGTAGTGGCGATTAAAATTATATTTAAACACAGCAACCTGTGTACCACACATTAAGCACACGGCTTTACCATTAATTTATGTAAAGAAATACTTGGCAGTCCATCTCTTGTTGGAAACACGCCATTCCTCATCAACTTTTCTTTTTTTAGCGTCTCATCACTTGTCTCTATGCACCTTCACTCACAGGTTCCCTCCGGACATACAGCATAAATAACACATTTCAAAATAAAAGCAGCACAGTTGTATTGCGCGCACGACATAGATGTTTTTTAAACTTTATTTTGTAATTTGTAATTGCGCCGTTCAATTCACTCACAATCGCACACGCGCATACGTCCACACGGAAGTAATACAAATAACGCTTTTCAAAACAAAAGCAGCACTGTTGTATTGCACACTCGACATAGATACTTTTTAAAATTTATTTTGTAATTTATGATTGGCCTCACGCGGGCCGGACAGGGATGCGCAAAGGGCCGGATGCGGCCCGCGGGCCGTACAATGCCCAGGTCTGATCTAGGCTCAGTAAATTATGATAATCGACTAAGAAAGCTGGACAAAAGTATGCAATTATGGAAAGGGAAATCCCTAACCTTGTATGGTAAAATGTCTATTGCCAACTCGTTAATTATGCCTCAATTTTATTTTTTATTAATCTTTATTATAATTTAATCACTTGTTTATTTTTTAAAATGTTTTAGTTATTCTTATTTTATTTTTTTTGGCCAAATAAGTCAAGTAAGACCACAACAAATGAACAATATGGTGCACTGTTATACAATTTAATAAATCAGAAAATGATGACATTATGACATTTATTTTACTGGGAAAAAAGGTTGAAAACCACTGCCCTAAATCATATCTAAAGCTAAAATTATTTTATAAGACTGATTATTTTGGATTATTGTGTTTGTATTGTGAGAGAAGGAGAGAAAGTGAGAGAGAGAGAGGAAGAGAGAGCAGGTGAAAAAACAGATTGAGGGTGAAGAGGATGGTTTGAGAAAATATGGGAAAAGGATGTTTATAACCTTACGTTATGTGAATGGTTTCTAGGAGAACAGAAAATAGAAAAATTGTGTGAAGTGTAAGGAAGAGATGGATACAGGATGTTGTTTGTAAAGGAAAACGAAAGTGAAGAAAAGATGAGAAAGTGACAAATGAAGGTATTCGTAAATGGTATGCTGTTGATTGTGGTTAGCTGCAAGTTTGTTTAATTGTTTGTTTGTTTAGTTGTTTGAGTGAAATGGGAAGAAATCAATAGGAATAATTACATGCAAAATGGAATAAAACTATGAGTGCGATAGATAATGAATGAATAGATGAAATAAGTTTATTTTGGTCATATAATCAACCATCAACCAATTTGTGTGAGCAGTTTAACAGTAAATTAGACATATTAACAATCATACACATTTACACACAGAAAAGAAAAGAAAAAGAATGACCGAAAAAAGAATAGGCGGAAGCCAAAGCTTATATTGGCCTATGATATACATTTACTGAACATTAAATTACCTGGAACATCAACGTTAAAAGATGAAAGTAATTGTTACTATATTTTATAATGTTCAAAAAACTTTACTTTTCAAGGGTCTCCAAAACCATAACAAAAAACTACATGTGTTCAGCTCATCACTGAGGATGGTCCATCATTTAACTCCTAAAACTGAAATACATTTGTGTTTTTATTTTTATTTTACTTGACCTATTTTAAAAATTAATATCCCCGTAAATGATAGTTTCTCCTCATAATGTAAATAAGCTAAGAATACAAACTGGAAGGCTGTTGTTCTTTACTCGGAAACATAATTGCCATTGTTTTGAAAATAGATTATCTGAACATTAAACACATTATGACTTATAAAAAATGGATTGGTATGATTATAGTAGCATGCTTTGTGTATTATTGAAATGAGCCTTTGGGTCTATATTTCTTCTATAAACATTTCCCCAAACTTCAAAACAATACTACATATGGAAAAATAAATGAATGAGATAACATATGCAGACATTTCTTATTCAGCATGTGTTTTTCTTTATACTGAATGGCAAAGATTTGATATTTTTCTTTAATATGTTCAATATGCGGCTTCCAACATATTAATGATCAATTACTATTCTCAAGAATGTAGTTCATATACTCTGTCAATTTCCACTTGATTCAACTTTAATTTTTGTTTCACAATTTGACTTTGCACCACTAAACACCACAAATTTAGTTTTGTTATCATTCAATGATTACTTATTAATATTAAATATTTTTTTAGGTGAATCAACGCGACCTCGATTTCCTCAACGATTTCTTCAAGTCTTCTCCTGAACAATATACATTTGTATTATCTGCAAACGTAATACATTTAATTTATTAGATACTGAACAAAGATCACTTAGATTAAGTATAAATAGCTTAGGTCTCAATAACAAGGCTTGTGGAACCCCACAAGTGACTCTTTCTGGCTGAGATTTAATCTTAGTAATTTCCCCATATTGATATCTATTACTTAAAAAAACTACTTAACCACTGTTGTGAAACACTTTTAATTTATGGGAGTATTGGGATATGATTGAGGAAGATGTCTGCTGTGGTGGTGGGTAGTTTGGAAATTAATTTAATAAAATTAACTTTAAAGAGCAGTCTGACATTTTTAGTTTGGAGTAATTTATATTTTTAATTAGACATTGCATTCCACCATACATCTGGGAGGTGGCCTTGAGAGGTGTTTGTGCTGCGATATCAGGACAGCTGGCACAAAACAATGTGTGTGTGTGCATGTTGTGACTAATGTGAAAGAGAAGATGGAAAAACGAGAAAAAAAAACAAACAAACAAAAAAAAACATTCTGCCTGTAGCATGACGTACAGCTTGCTCGCGCCTACTGATAGACAAATGATAGTTTAAATTAACGTATAGATAATCTAAAAGTGAATTAAAAGGGTACTTAAATACACATGAAGTAGTACGTATAATCTTTGAATTAAGGTTATTGATTAGCATTTAATGGGATAGTTAAGACTGTAATTTTAAAACGTGATATGCAAAATTTAACTAACCGAGAGGATATGAAAACGAAGGGTGTACATGTTTTGAGTTCCAAATTCTGGAGGAAAAAACCTCAACAAAACGTAAAACCATACAGACGGACTTGGGTGGTAGTCACGGAATTGTCCTAGGTCAAGCTAGGGTGGAAACTGTATGCAGCCGGGGGACTGCCAACTTCTCTGAACAAGACAAGCTCCAAAGTTGTAGCCAGAACATGCTCACAAAAAATACAGGTGTGACAGAGGACGCCCACAGCAGGACGAACAGCAGGATACAAACAGACCCCTGCTGGACATAAGTGTCAACGGACAATGTTCAACACAATCTTTGAAGCATTCCTTTGTGGTCAACCTGCACACACCTTGTAATGACCTGCTTACGAACTGTGCCCTGACATTCAATACTGCACAGAAGGAACTTCCTGATGTTGCCTGACAGCACGACATCAGCTGACAACTACTGGGGACGCCTCCCAGGAACGAATGGAGGACGGGGACTGCTCCAACTGTCCTAGCACTGGCTGACTGAGGTGCGTCCATGTGTCCTGCCACCCAAACCGCCAAAGTGTATGATCACCAATTAGACGACTCATAATAGGAGCCTTTTGACTCTTATATATGGTGGGACTCAAGGTATGGCCGCTCATGTGAACTATCCTTTCAACAATTAACATGGTATAAGATGGACAACTAATGACACACATTGTTCCTTTGCTCTCTGTCCTGCCTACGAAACCAAAAATGTAGGTCAAATGATAAAACAGGGCGTAGCTGCCGCTGATTGAACCGATACGCAAATACCACATTTTCAATTATTTCGGTTGTCTGTTAAAAACATAGCTATGGGCTGCAATTGGGACATTCCTGCTGTAGGCTACAAGGAGCTAGCAGCTACACAACAGCTGAGCTAAAATAACATTTAAGCATATCAAATATTTATAGTTGCTTATTGATTGATTGATTGATATTACATACACAAAGTCGCAGAGAGACAGAAGTCTGTAGAAAGTATTCAGTAACAAACATGTCCGCATTATTAAACTTTCTACCACAGGAAACATACTGAACAAATACAGCAGTTACTGTCAGACTCTAATCCGGATTACCTTGTCTATCAGAGACATGGTTAAAACCCACAACACCTTTCGTTCTAATTAATGTCCCGGGGGACAAGATTACAGAAAAGACAGATCGAGTGACAAAGAGGGGAGGAATTATGATTTATGAAAGGGAAAACATTAAAAGTAGATCAATTTGAGTATGTTAAAATTTAATTTAATTTAATTTTCCTCAGAAATGTATTTCAAGGTAATTGTAGTATACCGACCGACCACAGCTAAAGACATTTTTCTAGATTCATTTTCAGACATCCTCAAACAGCATAGTATGAAAGAATTGAACGTCATGGGGGACGTTAATCTGGACTGGTTAAATAAGACGGGTAGAAAGAAACTTAAGGATATTATAAACGGCTTCTACAATGATACATTGAATGGACCAGTTGTGGGACAAAGGTGAATATGGAGTTATGCCAACCTGTCTACAGAATGTTTAGATTTTCCAAATATGACTAAGAGATACAAGGTTGTTTTGGAACAGACAAAACCAAAACAAAGCAATCATGACGCACTAGATAAAAAACAGTGACGCACAAGAGACATATAAAAAATGGGAGAAGACCGGAACTCGACAGTGATTTTGGCTTGTGTGTGTCTTGTTTGCTCCGGAGTAACATGTGGTCTGTCTGCACGGCCAACTTAATTCAACCTGCACTTCTGATAATGGGTAAATAAATTTGTTGTACTAAACTACTTTTGTTGCCTGCTTAAGCTTCGGACAATCCACTACACAAATGGTTAGTATTACCGTTTTAAATGAAAATTATTGATAACTGCACGGAATGACTGGTTCCAGCACGTAAGCTGAAATTCTAACGTAAAAACAAGAGACATTAACATTTTTGCCCATAAAGAAACAACATACCCCAATCTAAATGTATTGGTTCGTGAGGGAAGTGGATGGTTCATTAGTCATGTTCATGGATGGTTCGAGTTTGTCCGTCTGTGCTATAAGGCTGGTCTTTATGCGTGTAATTGTCTTATTAGGCATTTTCTTTACCGATCCAAAAAAAAGCGGGAGATCTGATGTGGCTTGGTCTCTGTGTTGGAATCAAAGGGGATTGGGCGAAACTGCAGCGGGAGTGGTCCTTTCGTCCTCCGCCGGGGGTATGTCTTCAAAGGACAATTTTCTTTTCAACGTCAGCATGCTTTTCCAATTCCGGCCGCTTCGAAACAGGTTGTCTATCTTGTCCTTCATTTCCCCCATACGCTCGCGCCATGCCACGATGGGGACGACCACAACCAGTGTAAACACACCGCATTCGGAGTTGAAAGTCTCCAGGGAAAAGACGTCGGGCTCGGTCGACGTATTTTTAGGAGCACAAAGACTGGCTCGGAAAAACCAACGACCCGAGGCCGAAGGTTTCGTCTCCCAAGTAGCGCTGAACAGAATTCTTCTCTCGCTCAACTCAGCCATCGTCGGGTAAGTAGACAAGCTTCCTTTCACGCGTTTATCGACCGGAGAAGGATCACGCCACAGGAAATCGTCCATCGCCAGACTTAACACAGCTGCGATGAAACGTTCGCGAAAAGGGTTCCGTCTCTTTTCTCTTTCAGCTGAAACAAACAGAGATCCCCTGTCTGGTATCTGAAAACGTATCCAAAAGATCCATCCATCCCGTGAGCTTCCAAACCCCATTTCTCACGCAAAGACTCAGATGCCGGCATTTGAGTACGACTCAGAAAAATCCTGCTTCTCTGCGGGGCGTCGAGGTAAGTTTTCGACTCGCTATTTTTATAGATGGTCACCGGAGTTTCGCTAATCATGACTGTAATGAATGAATTTCGGTAGCGTACTCACAAAGTCTTTACTCGTCAATTGCCTTCGTGTGCACCCCTCCTCTTTTGCATCCCCCAACCACATGCTTCTCACACGTCAACAATACACCCATTCGTGTTCAAAATTCCTGTCTTAACAACATCCGGTTTAGCTACTTCCAGTTTTAGCTACTTCCGGTTTTAGCCACTTCTGGTTTTAGCTACTTCCGGTTGTAGCTACTTCCTGTTTGAGCTACTTCCGGTTTTAGCCACTTCAGGTTTTAGCTACTTCCTGTTTTAGCTACTTCCGGTTCCGGTTCCGGTCTTAGCCGCATCCGGTTCCGGTTTTAGCTTCCGGTTCCGGTCTTAACCGCTTCCGGGTGAAATTTGACCTTGAACTTGACCCCTAGGGTCATAAATCCTTTAACAACGTGAAATTTGACCTTGAACTTGACCTTTGACCTTTGACGTCACGGGTCATAAATCAATTAGTCACGGGTCATAAATCAATTAGTCACGGGTCATAAATCACTCAAAACCGTCACGGGTCATAAATCAATTAATTTTGACACAAGCCAGGGACTTACTTCAAAATTCCCGTCTTAACAACACCTGGTTTAGCTACTTCCGGTTGTAGCTACTTCCGGTTTTAGCCACTTCTGGTTTTAGCTACTTCCGGTTGTAGCTACTTCCTGTTTTAGCTACTTCCGGTTTTAGCCACTTCCGGTTTTAGCTACTTCCTGTTTTAGCTACTTCCGGTTCCGGTTCCGGTCTTAGCCGCTTCCGGTTCCGGTTTTAGCTTCCGGTTCCGGCCTTAACCGCTTCCGGGTGAAATTTGACCTTGAACCTGACGCCTAGGGTCATAAATCATTTAACACCGTGAAATTTGACCTTGAACTTGACCTTTGACCTTTGACCGTCACGGGTCATAAATCAATTAGTCACGGGTCATAAATCAATTAGTCACGGGTCATAAATCACTCAAAACCGTCACGGGTCATAAATCAATTAATTTTGACACAAGCCAGGGACTTACTTCTCTACCATGACATAAACATAACCATGGTCAGCAATGAAACCGAAACACATGATCGGCCTATGACATAAAGACTGACCATGGTATGTATTACAATTGAAACACATGATCGGCCAATGACAAAGAGTGACCATCGTCTGTATTAAAACTGAAAAACATGATGGGCCAGAGACATAAACCTGAACATAGTCAGAATTGAAACTGAAACTCATGTTTAACCAATTACTTATAGAGTGACTATGATCACCCTGTCATGACGCGGAGTCGAACCCACGTTTCCTCTGCAGCTGGAGCTGCAGGCACCTCTGCTAACCCCTCTGCTGGCAGCATGCTCAGACACGCCTCTGCTCGTGCTGAGCACAACACGCCCACACAGCAACAAGCCTGCAAGCGATCAATGATCAGCGCACCTGGACTTGACGAGGGGTAGCGGCATAAAGACCAGCGGACCCGAGGAACCTTTGCCAGAACGTCGCTAACCTTCCAGTAAGCATCACGTCTGGCATTCCCTTTTCCCAGTGATTTCCTCGTCCTTGTGGTTGCTCTATCTCTCCGTGTTTTCCTCCTGGTTCATGCCCTTTTGTATTTCCACAGTGACTCCCCTGTCCTCCGTGATTGTGCCTTGTCACTCGATACCCATCCGGATTCCTGACTGCTCTCCCCGATCCACGACCTCCCTGCTCGGAACTAGACCACGCTGCCCTGCTCTTGCCCACGACCTCTTGCCTGTCCATGAACTGCCTCTTCGCCTTTCCCCTTTGGATAACGACGAAAGATACAACCAACATTTGCTGACAACAACTCATGGTAACATTTACCATCCATCCATCCATCTTCTTCCGCTTATCCGAGGTCGGGTCGCGGGGGCAGCAGCCTAAGCAGGGAAGCCCAGACTTCCCTCTCCCCAGCCACTTCGTCTAGCTCTTCCCGGGGGATCCCGAGGCGTTCCCAGGCCAGCCGGGAGACATAGTCTTCCCAACGTGTCCTGGGTCTTCCCCGTGGCCTCCTACCGTTCGGACGTGCCCTAAACACCTCCCTAGGGAGGCGTTCGGGTGGCATCCTGACCAGATGCCCGAACCACCTCATCTGGCTCCTCTCGATGTGGAGGAGCAGTGGCTTTACTTTGAGCTCCTCCCGGATGACAGAGCTTCTCACCCTATCTCTAAGGGAGAGACCCGCCACCCGGCGGAGGAAACTCATTTCGGCCGCTTGTACCCGTGATCTTGTCCTTTCGGTCATAAACCAAAGCTCATGACCATAGGTGAGGATGGGAACGTACATCGACCGGTAAATTGAGAGCTTTGCCTTGCGGCTTAGCTCCTTCTTCACCACAACGGACCGATACAGCGCCCGCATTACTGAAGACGCCGCACCGATCCGCCTGTCGATCTCACGATCCACTCTTCCCTCACTCGTGAACAAGACTCCGAGGTACTTGAACTCCTCCACTTGGGGCAAGATCTCCTCCCCAACCCGGAGATGGCACTCCACCCTTTTCCGGGCGAGAACCATGGACTCGGACTTGGAGGTGCTGATTCTCATCCCAATCGCTTCACACTCAGCTGCGAACCGATCCAGTGAGAGCTGAAGATCCTGGCCAGATGAAGCCATCAAGACCACATCATCTGCAAAAAGCAGAGACCTAATCCCGCAGCCACCAAACCAGATCCCCTCAACGCCTTGACTGCGCCTAGAAATTCTGTCCATAAAAGTTATGAACAGAATCGGTGACAAAGGGCAGCCTTGGCGGAGTCCAACCCTCACTGGAAACGTGTCCGACTTACTGCCGGCATTGCGGACCAAGCTCTGACACTGATCATACAGGGAGCGGACCGCCACAATCAGACAGTCCGATACCCCATACTCTCTGAGCACTCCCCACAGGACTTCCCGAGGGACACGGTCGAATGCCTTTTCCAAGTCCACAAAGCACATGTAGACTGGTTGGGCAAACTCCCATGCACCCTCAAGGACCCTGCCGAGAGTATAGAGCTGGTCCACAGTTCCACGACCAGGACGAAAACCACACTGTTCCTCCTGAATCTGAGGTTCGACTATCCGGCGTAGCCTCCTCTCCAGTACACCTGAATAGACCTTACCGGGAAGGCTGAGGAGTGTGATCCCCCGATAGTTAGAACACACCCTCCGGTTCCCCTTTTTAAAGAGAGGAACCACCACCCCGGTCTGCCAATCCAGAGGTACCGCCCCCGATGTCCACGCGATGCTGCAGAGTCTTGTCAACCAAGACAGCCCCACAGCATCCAGAGCCTTAAGGAACTCCGGGCGGATCTCACCCACCCCCGGGGCCCTGCCACTGAGGAGCTTTTTAACTACCTCAGCAACCTCAGCCCCAGAAATAGGAGAGCCCACCACCGATACCCCAGGCACTGCTTCCTCATAGGAAGACGTGTTGGTGGGATTGAGGAGGTCTTCGAAGTATTCCCTCCACCGATCCACAACATCCGCAGTCGAGGTCAGCAGAACACCATCCTCACCATACACGGTGTTGATAGTGCACTGCTTCCCCTTCCTGAGGCGGCGGATGGTGGTCCAGAATCGCTTAGAAGCCGTCCGGAAGTCGTTTTCCATGGCTTCCCCGAACTCCTCCCATGTCCGAGTTTTTGCCTCCGCGACCGCTGAAGCCGCACACCGCTTGGCCTGTCGGTACCTGTCCGCTGCCTCAGGAGTCCTATGAGCCAAAAGAACCCGATAGGACTCCTTCTTCAGCTTGACGGCATCCCTCACCGCCGGTGTCCACCAACGGGTTCTAGGATTACCGCCACGACAGGCACCAACTACTTTGCGGCCACAGCTCCAATCAGCCGCCTCGACAATAGAGGTGCGGAACATGGTCCACTCGGACTCAATGTCCAGCACCTCCCTCGTGACATGTTCAAAGTTCTTCCGGAGGTGGGAATTGAAACTCTCTCTGACAGGAGACTCTGCCAGACGTTCCCAGCAAACCCTCACAATGCGTTTGGGCCTGCCAGGTCTGTCCGGCATCCTCCCCCACCATCGCAGCCAACTCACCACCAGGTGGTGATCGGTAGAAAGCTCCGCCCCTCTCTTCACCCGAGTGTCCAAAACATGAGGCTGAAAATCAGATGACACAACTACAAAGTCGATCATGGAACTGCGGCCCAGGGTGTCCTGGTGCCAAGTGCACATATGGACACCCTTATGCTTGAACATGGTGTTCGTTATGGACAATCCGTGACGGGCACAAAAGTCCAATAACAACACACCACTCGGGTTCAGATCCGGGCGGCCATTCTTCCCAATCACGCTTCTCCAGGTTTCACTGTCGTTGCCAATATGTGCGTTGAAGTCCCCCAGTAGAACGAGGGAATCACCCGGGGGAGCACCCTCAAGTACGCCCTCGAGTGAATCCAAAAAGGGTGGGTACTCTGAGCTGCTGTTTGGCGCGTAAGCGCAAACCACAGTCAGGACCCGTTCCCCCACCCGAAGGCGGAGGGAAGCTACCCTCTCGTCCACCGGGTTGAACTCCAACATGCAGGTTCTGAGCCGGGGGGAAACAATAATTGCCACCCCAGCCCGTCGCCTCTCACTGCCGGCAACGCCAGAGTGGAAGAGAGTCCAGCCCCTCTCGAGAGAACTGCTTCCAGAGCCCTTGCTGTGCGTCGAAGTGAGTCCGACTATGTCTAGCCGGAACTTCTCCACCTCGCGCACTAGCTCAGGCTCCTTCCCCCCCAGCGAGGTGACGTTCCACGTCCCAAGAGCCAGCTGCTGTAGCCGAGGATCGGACCGCCAAGTGCCCTGCCTTCGGCTGCCGCCCAGCTCACATTGCACCCGACCTCTATGGCCCCTGCTATGGGTGGTGAGCCCATTGGAGGGGGACCCACGTTGCCTCTTCGGGCTGTGCCCGGCCGGGCCCCATGGGGGCAGGCCCGGCCACCAGGCGCTCGCCGTCGTGCCCCAACTCTGGGCCTGGCTCCAGAGGGGGGCCCCGGTGACCCGCGTCCGGGCGAGGGAAATCTGAGTCTCGGTTCTTGTATTTCCATAGAAGTCTTCGAGCTGCTCTTTGTCTGATCCCTCACCTAGAACCTGTTTGTCTTGGGAGACCCTACCAGGGGGCATGGAAGCCCCTGGACAACATAGCTCTTAGGATCATTGAGACACGCAAACTTTTCTACCACGGTAAGGTGGCAGCTCAGAGAGGAGGGTTACATTTACATTATTAATATTACACATAGTCAACACTCATTCACTTTGAGTAGCATACACACGCCACGTATTCATCAAAGGTTTAAAATAAACTTTGAAAACCGCAGTCCTGCCCTGGTTGTCGCCTCCTTCCCTTCTCTGATACACAACACACCCAATAACAAAGACTGACCAGTCAGCAATAAAACTGAGTCACATGATCATCCAATGACATGTATATTGACCGTAGTCTGCATTGAAACGTTGTTATTTGATCAGGCAATGACCTGATCACGGTCAGCATTGAAAGTGAAACACATGATCTGCCACTGACGTGAAAACTGACAATGGTCAGCATTGAAACGTGATCGACTAATAACATGTAAACTGACTGTCTGCATGAATACTGAGTCACATAATCGACCAATGACAAAGATTGACCATGGTCTGTATTAAAACTGAAACACATGATCAGCCAATAACAAAGACTGACCATGGTCTGTATTAAAACTGTAACACTTGATCAGCCAATAACAAAGACTGACCATGGTCTGTATTAAAACTGAAACACATGATCAGCCAATAACAAAGACTGACCATGGTCTGTATTAAAACTGAAACACATGATCGGCCAATGTCATAAAAATGACCAGAGTCAGCATTGAAACTGAAACACAGGATGGGCCAATGACATACAGAGTAACTATGATCAGCCATTAACACAGAGACTGACCATGGTCTGTATTAACATTGAAACACATGATCAGCCAATGACAAAGACTGATCATGGTCTGTATTCATTTAAAACATGATTGTACAATGACATAAAGACTGACCATGGTCTGTATTAAAACTGAAAAACATGATTGTCCAATGACATAAAGATTGACCATGGTCTGTATTAAAACTGAAAAACATGATTGTTCAATGACATAAAGACTGACCATGGTCTGTATTCATTTCCTTAATTTTTCATGTATTCATTTATTTCAGGCAATGACATAAAAAAAAGTACAAGGTTGACAACACATAATAATATACATTATAATAATGTAAAAGGTAATGTACAGTATGCAAGCATGATGGTCCAGTTTTGCCTGAAAGGGAGTGGGAAGAAGATAACTTATTTAATCTCACCCCAGTTCTCAATTCAGTGATTAATACATTGAGTTTCACTGTTACTTTGTTTAAGGATTATACAAATGTTGTATCATAGTGGCATTACCACAGGTAACAATAATTATTACACTGTAACAATAATTTGTATCAACAATGTAGGAAGAATGAATATACCAACAATGGTAATAGACAAAATACCAACAATGGTAATAGACAACATAGCAATAATGGTAAGGAAACATTGAGCACATGTTAACACTTAGAGACAGAGTACAACAGCAGGTCAAATTAAAGACCCTTATCTCTATATTTGAACCAGACCCGATGTTGGTATAATAGTTTAAATCAGGGGTCACCAACCTTTTTGAAACCAAGGGCTACTTCTTGGGTACTGATTAATGCGAAGGGCTACCAGTTAGATACACACTTAAATAAATTGCCGGAAGTAGCCAAGTTGCTCAATTTACCTTTAACTCTGTTATTATTAATAATTAATGATATTTATCTTTGTGGAAACACTGATCATCTTAATGATTTCTCACAATAAATATATATAGAAACAGATAAATATCAATATGCAACACTTTATTTTTATATTTTCTCTAAGTGCACATTTTTCAAATTGAACATTTTCAAATGATCACTTCTAAGACAGTCTTGTGAAATCACAATATCCCATTTTAACTAGCTAGCCACTAACATTTTTTAACAAATCATGAATTACTTTGCACCATGTTTGTACAAATAATAACTCATGTAAAATACAAAAGTAAACTCTCAAATTTTTAAATCATGTCACACTTTGAACTGGACACCAAATCTGTTATCTGTTTCTTTGTCAGTTAGTGGGAAGCCTGGCATTGCATGCTGTTAACTAGTGTGTTGTACTCTGGTGTGTAACTTGACACTGCAACTCTGAGTGAGTCTTGCAGATGTGCATCAGTGAAGCGTGTTCTGTGTTTGTTCTTGATGAAGTTCATGTCAGAAAAGGCTGATTCACAAAGATAAGATTTTTCCTCATTGTTTGCGGAACCTTCTTAATCTTTTGGACATATTTTCACAGCAATCTGGCCTTAAGCTTAATTATAATAAATGTAGAATGTTAAGGATCGGAAATCTAAAGGGAACGTCCTTTCGAATGGAATGCAAAGTGCCTGTTTTGTGGACAGATGGACCAGTTAACATACTTGGTGTTGTTGTCCCAGAAAATCTGGAAGATCTAGGCTCAGTAAATTATGATAATCGACTAAGAAAGCTGGACAAAAGTATGCAATTATGGAAAGGGAAATCCCTAACCTTGTATGGTAAAATGTCTATTGCCAACACGTTAATTATGCCTCAATTTATTTATTTGTTTTTGTCATTACCAGCTCCATCACAAAACTTTTTTAAGATTTATGAGCGGAGGGTCTTCGATTTTGTCTAGAACGGCAAACCAGAAAAGATTAAAAGAAAGGTTTTGTACAAAGAGTATGAATATGGGGGCCTGAATCTTCTCAACCTTGAAGCCATGTGTCTGTCTTTAAAAGCATCAATTGTTCCGAAGATGTATTTAAACATTGAGTGGTACACAAATGTCCTGTTGGACAAAAAACATGTACTGTATCAAAAGAAATGGTATCCTTTTTTACAAGTGATCCCCTCCCAGAGAGTCTGCTGGGAAACATGGCGGGGTTCATAAAGGAAACAATCCACTAATAGTGGTGTTTTCAATTTTATGTGCCAGAAAAAAGAGACGATATTTTGCAGCAGTTAATATGGATGAACTCTAATATTGTAATAGATGGAAAGCCTTTCTTTTGGAAAAATATGTTTGAAAGAGGAATCATTTTTGTCAATGATATTATCAATGAGAATGGTAAAATTATGAAGTATGATGAATTTAGAGCTATGTATGGTGATGCTTGCTCAAGCTTTTCATTTTATCAACTAACTGGAGTAATTGGGAAAAGATGGAAACAAATAATTAATTATGGAACTACTAAATTATTAGTTTGTAAACCTCTAATAAGAAATTCTAGTTGGCAAAAAGGAACTAAAATAAATAGAAAAATATATAATTTTTATTTAATAAAGAAATCTTTGAAGGCTGCCTCATACAACACAAATGGAAAATGGCAGGACTTTTTTGACTGCCTGTTGCCATGGGATGCCATATTCAAACTAATCTATAAAACCACTATCGATGTGCAAAATCGTTATTTTCAAATTAAAATTATTTATAACTTCTTACCCACAGGGAAAATGTTAAAATTATGGAATATGACAGAGTCAGATGATTGACGATTTTGTTGTCAGGAGCCTGAATCCACCCTGCATTTGTTTTGGTATTGTCATATTGTGTCTTTGTTTTGGGTGGAAGTTAAAAAAATGTGTTTAAGGATTGGTTTGTTTATGAAGCTTAATGTGGTTTCTGTTATTTTACGAGAGTTCATTGACAATCATGATTTAGTCAATTTAATTATAGTACTCGGTAAAATGTTTATTTTTAAGGCCAAAAACAGATATTCACTTAGTATTACTTTATTTAAAACATTTATTCAGTATATTCTAACTTTAGAAAGTTACATGGTTGAAAACGATAATGATGCCAAAAAACATTAAAAAAAAAGATGAGAAGTCCTCAAAGGCTTATTTTGAAAGTATAATTATGTTTATAGATTATATGATATCTGTTGTTGTGTTCCCTAATTTGAGTGACCTGGACATAATCTGGACTGTACATAAATGCTTATTTTGAAAATGTAATTTTGTTTATAAATTATATGCAATCTGTTGTGTTCCCTAATTTTTTTCTGTGTACATGAATGAAGGTGTGTGTTGCTGAGTCCGACTTGGACATTATCTGGACTGGGCCTGGTTTAAAAAACCCTTTAAACAAATCTAATTTCATTGACAATCTGGTCTGTTGAAGATAAGGCCCTTTTTTAAAAAATAAAATAAAATAAAATAAAATAAATAAAAAACATTTTCTTGGATAAAAAAGAAAGTAAAACAGTATAAAAATAAATACATAAAAAAATAGTAATTAATGAAAATGTTAGTGGACCAGCAGCCTATACAATCATGTGTGCTCCAGGGACTGTGTCCCTTGCAGATGTGTTGTCTATGTTGTGGGAACCAGAATATTGGTAGCAGAAAGAAATAACCCCTTTTGTGTGAGTGGGTGTGGATGAGTGTGCATGGGGGAGGTTGTTTGGGTTGATGCAGTGATTGAAAGTGTATCTTGTGTTTTTCTATGTAGATTTAATTTAAAAAAAAAAAAAAAAAAAACTTTTTTTTTTTTTTTTTTTTTAGAACAGGCCCGCGGGCGACTCATCTGGTCCTTACGGGCGACCTGGTGCCCGCGGGCACCGCGTTGGTGACCCCTGGTTTAAATCGATTAATAGTTTGGCATTGCTTGTGTTGTAAGTCCAGTTTGTTCCATAGTTTTACTCCGCATACAGACACACAAAAACGTTTACGCGTGGTTTGAGCTCTCGGCAATGAGAAATATCCAAAGCCTCTCAAGTTATGAGCCTGCACTCGTCTTATAAAAAAACGTTGTAGATTAGGCGGCAATAATTTGTTAAATGCTTTATATAAGATTATTGATGTATTATATTTAACAAGATCATCAAAATTGAGCAACTTTGATTGCATAAACAGATTATGAGTATGTTCTAAATAACCAACGTTGTGAATGATCCCCACTGCTATTTTCTGTAATATGATCAGAGGATGAATTGTGTTGTGGTAAGTATTCCCCCATACTTCAACACAATATGTAAGGTATGGGAGTACCAAGGTGCAGTATAGAGTACGTAGTGCATTTTCATTGAGGTATAGTTTTGCTTTGTTTATAATTGAGAGGCTTTTGGAGATTTTTGTTTTAATGTGTCTGACATGAGGTTTCCATGATAGTTTACTATCAATTATTACTCCCAAAAATGTATTCTCATTTACGATTTCAATTTAGGTACCATCAATACTTGTTTTTTGTTCAGACGTTATATTGCGATTTCCAAACATCACTATCTTAGTTTTATTTATATTCAAGGATAATTTATTTGTGTCCATACATTTTTTACTATGTTTAGTTCTGTGTTTACTGTATTTATGAGCTCATTATAGTCATCACTACTGTAGAATATATGTGTGTCGTCTGCAAAAATCAATAAAGATACCAACTGCATATATTTTAGGCTCCAGTGCATTAGTAATGTCTTCAATAGCTTCAGTTATCGCCATTGAGGTTGTTCTTTTAGACCTAAAGCCATACTGACCCTCATTGATTATATGATGTTTATGATGTATTAAAACTGAAACACATGATCGGCCAATGACATAAAGACTGACCATGGTCTGTATTAAAACTGAAACACATGATCGACCAATGACATTAAGACTGACCATGGTCTGTATTAAAACTGAAACACATGATTGGCCAATGACATGAAGTGAGTTACAGTACATAAATGTTCGATCATTGATTGATATATTTTCTACAGCTTCTCTTGTTTTCATGTCTACTGACCAATGTCTGCATAAATACTGACTCACATGACTTGTGCAGTCACTGTTGGGATGAGTGTAAAAATAATTTGCAAAAGCACTGATTCACCAGTATTTCTATAAGCATCATCAATACAGGCTGACGTGGAAACAACCAACAGGAAGGACGTCCACAAGGTTAATAGCATGCCGCGTTTTGTGACAGCCGAGGATGATTACTTTCTGCTGGTAATTTGCTGTTTATAAGAATAAAAAAGTATATAAATAGCGGAAGCCTTGCAGAGTGACAATGTGATTAAGGCTTTGGCAAGGCCAGATAAGCAAATCGTGTTGCTCCAAGTCAAAATAAAAAAAGCTTCCCCGGGATTCACTTCTCATGACCTAGAAAGTCCTGACGTCCCCACTCAGCCAAATACATAGTCTTCCTCTCACCCCCGAGATGTTTGAACAAGTCAGTTACGCTCAAGAAGAATTCTGTCCGCAAAAGACCTGTCCTCATTTTTACATTTTAAAACTTCAAGACAACAATAAGTGAACATTTACTGTTATTATCCCAAGAACATATGGAACCATTTTTGGTACTTTATCCAAACCATATACATCACTGTAAGAACCATGTGAGCATAGATATCATGACTCATGAAAAAGTATTAAATAGAAAGAAAGAATGGAGGGGAAAAAAGGGATAATACACTGGCATTTGTTATATTTAAAAAAAAATAAAAATAAATTCAGTATAGTATTATTAAGGGAAAACTAGAACATTCCCGCAAAAATTTTGATGGGCCTGCTATCTTGAGTTTTTCTTGCCCTGATGTGGGATCTGAGCCGAGGATGTCGTTGTGGCTTGTGCAGCCCTTTGAGACACTCGTGATTTAGGGCTATATAAGTAAACTTTAATTGATTGATTCATTGATCTGTGCCCTGGAACTCTGACCGGGGGTCGTCAGAAGCCACCATGCTTTTAAGATGCTGCCGAGTGTCTAAATCCGAGAGTTTTAGGTGTAACTGTACCAAATGAGCTACACAGCTAGCCTAAAACGTTAGCATGCTTACATGAATATGCTAACATTTAGCATGTGTGCAAACATTAGTTATATGACTCAAAGGTGTATGGCTGCCAAAATAGAGAAACACATACAAATTAGATGAAAAACGTAGCATTGTTTGAGTTAGCTTGCTAGAATGCTATCGTTTGCATGCTAACAGTTAACAAATGTCACATACCAAGTTATATGACTCTGGTGTAAACGTTTGTAAAAAGTTCAAAAAGTTAGCACGCTAAAGTTAGCATGTTAACAAACTAACATTAACATGCTTACAGTTAGCTTGTGTCACATACCAAGTTATATAACTCTAAGGTGTATGGCTGGGGAATTAGAGAAAAATGTGTAAAATTAGGTAAAAGGTTTAGCACTTTAATGTTGGCATGCTAACATTAGCATGGTAACAGTTAACAAGTATTACATACCATGTTAAATGACATTAGGGTAAACGGTTGCAAAATTAGCTAAAAAAGCTTGCACTTACTTACTTGTAGCATGCTAGCATGCTAACATTAACATGCTAACAGTTTGTTTCACATACCAAGTTATATGACTGCAAGGTGTATCGCTGCGGAATTTGAGAAAAAAGTGTAAAATTTAGGAAAAAAAGTTAACACTTTATTGTTAGCATGCTAGCACACTAACAGTTAACAGCTGTCACATACGGTTGCAAAATTATCTAAAAAAGCTATTACTTTAATGTTAGCATGCTAACATAAACATGCTAACTATTAGCATGTGTCACATGTAGGTGTATGGCTGTGTAATTAGAGAAAAAAACGTAAAGTTAGCTAAAAAGTTAGCAATTTCATGTTAGCATGCTGGCATGCTAAAGTTAACACGCAAACAGTTGACAAGTGTCACATACCAAGTTATATGACTGCAGGGTAAACGGTTGCAAAATTAGCTCAAAAAGCTAGCACGTTAATGTTAGCATGATAACATAAACATGCATACAGTTAGAATGTTTCACATACCAAGTTATATGACTGTAAGGTGTATGGCTGCGAAATTAGACAAAAAAGCGTCAAACTAGCGAAACATGTTAGCACTTTGATGTTAGCATGCACTCATGCTAACGTTAGCCCGCTAACAGTTAACATGTCGTGCGGAACTATAATAATAATACAAGTTGAAGTATGAGCAATAATAATAATATGGGCTGCTTGCATTGCCCATTCACTGCTGCTTAGCAGCATGTGAATGGGCG
This sequence comes from Entelurus aequoreus, assembly GCF_033978785.1. Lineage (NCBI taxonomy): Eukaryota > Metazoa > Chordata > Actinopteri > Syngnathiformes > Syngnathidae > Entelurus > Entelurus aequoreus. Next base: position 43,605,799 of record NC_084736.1, read on the forward strand.
CTTGCATTGCAGCACGCCCATAATTAGTGATCTGCATATTTTTGCAATTATTTGAGTGCCATATTGAAATGTTAATCAAATGGTTGAACATGAGAAAGCAGTGCTGCCAATCAAGGTTACAGAGAAAAACCTAACATTTTGTAGAATTTTAACAAAAAGTTTTGCTTTTTATTTAGCTTTTGGGTATTTTTTTTTATGTCACACATTTTAAAAGAATGAGCAACTGACGCTAAAATGTAGTGTTTTCTGTTGCAGCATGCTGCTAATTGTGTTTATTGTAAAGTTCACCTATGTTTGGTCCAATGCAGTGACGTGTAGTCAGTGGAGGCAGGTGAGGCGGGGCCTCACGTGCCATCATGAAAAGAAAAAAAATGTAAAAAGAAAAAAAAATAATTAAATTGTTATATGTATCCAGGGATTATACTATAAAGTTATTTTCCATTTAACTTCACCAGTTTTAGATTATTTGTATTCAAAATCGCTGAATTTTCACATTTGCCGTTCAAATACTGAGAAGAGACAGTGTGGTGATCAGCAGCCAGTTGAGGCATGTCACTGCGTTGTGCCTCAACATGGATTGTGGACTCGGCTAACTGCTGGCCTGCTGTGCAGTGAGACCGTATTGCTATATGAACTATATTATACAATTCCATAGTTTAGTTAGCTGAGGTATATACTGTACAGTGTATTTTGTCAACAACTGTATGTGTGTAAGTATTTCTTGTGCTGAGCAATCAGAAAACTGCTGCGAAGCCGCACTGGCTGAGGCTCGCAGTAATCCCGCCTCCTGGTGGTAGAGAATGCACCCCTGCCGTAGAATGCACCCTCTGACGGGAGTGTTATATCAACTAGAGCCCACACTTAAACTTTCCACGTGCAAGATTGAATCTATTTAAAAAAGTTATTTAATAAGAAGCCAAAAAGTGCAAAAACAATAATGTTCGTGTTGGAGGAGTTGTGAATGACTGCTGGGCCACAACATTAGGTACACCTGCAGACTGCAGCACGGATTTCATATTTCATTCATTCACAACTCCTCCAACATGAACATTATTGTTTTTGCACTTTTTGGCTTCTTATTAAATAACTTTTTTAAATAGATTCAATCTTGCACGTGGAAAGTTTAAGTGTGGGCTTTAGTTGATATAACACTCCCGTCAGGGGGTGCATTCTACGGCGGGGGTGCATTAATCCAGCACAACAGCGGCGCATGGACTTCATTTATAAGTAAAGGTAAGACCATAATAACGTTTTTTTTAATTAAATGTGCTTTTTGTGTGCTACAGTTCCATCCATCCATCCATCTTCTTCCGCTCATCCGAAGTCGGGTCGCGGGGGCAGCAGCCTAAGCAGGGAAACCCAGACTTCCCTCTCCCCAGCCACTTCGTCCAGCTCTTCCTGGGGGATACCGAGGCGTTCCCAGGCCAGCCGGGAGACATAGTCTTCCCAACGTGTCCTGGGTCTTCCCCGTGGCCTCCTACCGGTCGGACGTGCCCTAAACACCTCCCTAGGGAGGCGTTCGGGTGGCATCCTGACCAGATGCCCGAACCAGCTCATCTGGCTCCTCTCGATGTGGAGGAGCAGCGGCTTTACTTTGAGCTCCCCCCGGATGGCAGAGCTTCTCACCCTATCTCTAAGGGAGAGCCCCGCCACCCGGCGAAGGAAACTCATTTCGGCCGCTTGTACCCGTGATCTTGTCCTTTCGGTCATAACCCAAAGCTCATGACCATAGGTGAGGATGGGAACGTAGATCAACCGGTAAATTGAGAGCTTTGCCTTCCGGCTCAGCTCCTTCTTCACCACAACGGATCGATACAGCGTCCGCATTACTGAAGACGCCACACCGATCCACCTGTCGATCTCACGATCCACTCTTCCCTCACTCGTGAACAAGACTCCGAGGTACTTGAACTCCTCCACTTGGAGCAGGGTCTCCTCCGCAACCCGGAGATGGCACTCCACCCTTTTCCGGGCAAGAACCATGGACTCGGACTTGAAGGTGCTGATTCTCATCCCAGCCGCTTCACACTCAGCTGCGAACCGATCCAGTGAGAGCTGAAGATCCTGGCCAGATGAAGCCATCAGGACCACATCATCTGCAAAAAGCAGAGACCTAATCCTGCAGCCACCAAACCAGATCCCCTCAACGCCTTGACTGCGCCTAGAAATTCTGTCCATAATAGTTATGAACAGAATCGGTGACAAAGGGCAGCCTTGGCGGAGTCCAACCCTCACTGGAAACGTGTCCGACTTACTGCCGACAATGCGGATCAAGCTCTGGCACTGATCATACAGGGAGCGGACCGCAAAAATCAGACAGTCCGATACCCCATACTCTCTGAGCACTCCCCACAGGACTTCCCGAGGGACACGGTCGAATGCCTTCTCCAAGTCCACAAAACACATGTAGACTGGTTGGGCAAACTCCCATGGCCCCTCAAGGACCCTGCCGAGAGTATAGAGCTGATCCACAGTTCCACGACCAGGACGAAAACCACACTGTTCCTCCTGAATCCGAGGTTCGACTATCCGGCGTAACCTCCTCTCCAGCACACCTGAATAGACCTTACCGGGAAGGCTGAGGAGTGTGATCCCACGATAGTTAGAACACACCCTCCGGTTTCCCTTCTTAAAGAGAGGAACCACCACCCCGGTCTGCCAATCCAGAGGTACCGCCCCCAATGTCCACGCGATGCTGCAGAGTCTTGTCAACCAAGACAGCCCCACAGCATCCAGAGCCTTAAGGAACTCCGGGCGGATCTCATCCACCCCCGGGGCCTTGCCACCGAGGAGCTGTTTAACTACCTCAGCAACCTCAGCCCCAGAAATAGGAGAGCCCACCACCGATACCCCAGGCACTGCTTCCTCATAGGAAGACGTGTTGGTGGGATTGAGGAGGTCTTCGAAGTATTCCCTCCACCGATCCACAACATCCGCAGTCGAGGTCAGCAGAACACCATCCTCACCATACACGGTGTTGATAGTGCACTGCTTCCCCTTCCTGAGGCGGCGGATGGAGGTCCAGAATCGCTTCAAAGCCGTCCGGAAGTCGTTTTCCATGGCTCCCCGAACTCCTCCCATGTCCAAGTTTTTGCCTCCGCGACCGCCGAAGCAGCTCACCGCCTGGCCTGTCGGTACCTGTCCGCTGCCTCAGGAGTCCTATGAGCCAAAAGAACCCGATAGGACTCCTTCTTCAGCTTGACGGCATCCCTCACCGCCGGTGTCCACCAACGGGTTCTAGGATTACCGCCACGACAGGCACCAACTACCTTGCGGCCACAGCTCCAATCAGCCGCCTCGACAATAGAGGCGCGGAACATGGTCCATTTGGACTCAATGTCCAGCACCTCCCTCGTGACATGTTCAAAGTTCTTCCGGAGGTGGGAATTGAAACTCTCTCTGACAGGAGACTCTGCCAGAAGTTCCCAGCAAACCCTCACAATGCGTTTGGGCCTGCCAGGTCTGTCCGGCATCCTCCCCCACCATCGCAGCCAACTCACCACCAGGTGGTGATCGGTAGAAAGCTCCGCCCCTCACTTCACCCGAGTGTCCAAAACATGAGGCCACAAATCCGACGACACAACTACAAAGTCGATCATGGAACTGCGGCCTACGGTGTCCTGGTGCCAAGTGCACATATGGACACCCTTATGTTTGAACATGGTGTTCGTTATGGACAATCTGTGACGGGCACAAAAGTCCAATAACAAAACACTGCTCGGGTTCAGATCCGGGCAGCCATTCTTCCCAATCACGCCTCTCCAGGTTTCACTGTCGCTGCCAACAAGAGCGTTGAAGTCCCCCAGTAGAACAAGGGAATCACCCGGGGGAGCACTCTCAAGTACTCCCTCGAGTGAATCCAAAAAGGGTGGGTACTCTGAGCTGCGGTTTGGCGCGTAAGCGGAGGGAAGGTACCCTCTCGTCCACTGTGTTGAACTTCAACATGCAGGCTCTGAGCCGGGGGGCAACAAGTATTGCCACCCCAGCCCGTCGCCTCTCACTGCCAGCAACGCCAGAGTGGAAGAGAGTCCAGCCCCTCTCGAGAGAACTGGTTCCAGACCCCTTGCTGTGCGTCGAAGTGAGTCCGACTATGTCTAACCGGAACTTCTCCACCTCGCGCAGTAGCTCAGGCTCCTTCCCCCCCAGCGAGGTGACGTTCCACATCCCAAGAGCTAGCTTCTGTAGCCGAGGATCGGACCGCCAAGTGCCCTGCCTTCGGCTGCCGCCCAGCTCACATCGCACCCGACCTCTATGACCCCTGCTATGGGTGGTGAGCCCATTGGAGGGGGGACCCACGTTGCCTCTTCGGGCTGTGCCCGGCCGGGCCCCATGGGGACAGGCCCAGCCACCAGGCGCTCGCCATCGTGCCCCACCTCCGCCTGGCTCCAGAGGGGCCCCGGTGACCCGCGTCCGGGCGAGGGAAATCTGGGTCCATAGTTTTTATTTTTCATGTGCTACAGTTTGTATGTGTAAAGTTAAAGTTAAGTTAAAGTACCAATGGTTGTCACACACACACTACGTGTAATGAAATGTGTCCTCTGCATTTGACCTATCCCCTTGTTCACCCCCTAGGAGGTGAGGGGAGAAGTGGGGAGCAGTGGGCAGCAGCGGCGCCGCGCCCGGGAATAATTTTTGGTGATTTAACCCCCAATTCCAACCCTTGATGCTGAGTGCCAAGCAGGGAAAAATGCTGGTTTGAGCTTTTAAACATAACCCAAACTGCTGCCAATCAAATGGTGAATAAGATATTCTTTAGGGTTTATATGTTTGTAAATCTGACTGTGATGAAGTCAGTGCCTCACCAGCCATGAACCTCACCGCACATCACTGGTCCAATGAGATGAAATTAAATAAACAATACATATTTGAACAATTATACTTAAATTACTCAATAATTAATTGAATGAAATACATAATGGGTTATTACATTTTTCATTAGTTTATTAATAAAAGTACATTTAATAATTTGTTCATTTAAATAATTATTATACATTTAATTAGTTAATTATTATATTCATTATGTAATCATTAACTTCATTATGTTATTAATAATGTCATAATTTGATTATTTATTTGATACTTTAATTTAGAAAGAATCCAGTAACAAACGTGTCCGCATCATTCAAATTACTGTGTATTGGGTTCAACTTGTAAAGTTCACCAATATTTGGTTCATGAACCTGGAGGGTCTAAATGGGACAAACTTAAATAAACAATACATCTTGAAATAATTTGAATTGGAGTTAAATACATAAATGTGTTATTAAATGTTTTATTAATGTATTAGTAAAGGTTAATTTAATTATTTTTGTCATTTAATCAATTATTTCATTTTATAATTATTTAGATATTTAATTCATTATGTAATCATTTAATTTATTCCTAATTTCATTATTTCATGATTTGATTATCTAATACTTTTATTTAGAACGTATCCAGTAACAAAAGTGTCTGCATCATTCAATTTACTGTGTTATGAGCCTAACTTGTAAAGTTCACCGTTATTTGGTCCATAAATATAGCGAGTCATAAGGGAGGAAAATAAAATAAAATAAAAATCATACATCTTTAAAAATTACTTAAATTAGTCGGTCATTAGTTAGAATTGGAATTTAATCCATAAATATGTTAATACAAGTTTCATTAATTGAAAGTACTACTGAAAGTGCATTTAGTAATAAAGTCCTTTAATCAAACATTTAAACATTTAATAGTTTAAATATTTCTTTATTTATGTAATTATGTATTTCATGATTTAATTATTCAACACTTTCATTTCGAAAGTGTCCAGTAACAAACGTGTTAGCATCACTCAACATACTGTGGCATAACTATAACTTCATGAATTACTGTAGTCACTAGGTGTCACCAAAAAAAAAAATAATAATACCACTCCACTTCAACTTAAAGACAGCACGAGTCCATTCCAAACAGTTAATAATAAATAGTTTAGTGTTTTTCATACTTATTGTTCTCTGACTAATTTCATTTGATCCGCCGCCGATAATTAATTAATCTGCCTATGCATTTTATTATTATGTATGTATTTTTTATGTACACTGCAAAACAAATCTGTAGATGTTACTGTAAAAACGTGCTGGAAACTCAGTCACCAGAACTTTACTGTAAAATAAAGTTTTTTTTTTTTTTTTTAATGGAAAACAACTACCAGAGATTTTTTTACAGAAAAAAAACGTGCAACTTTGTCACCATAATTTTGCCGGAAAATTTACAGTGGTATTTACAACATATTAATGTGAATGGAAAAACAGTACCACTGTTTTTGTCTTTTATTCTGACCACTGAGCTGCCAGTTTTTTACTGTAAAAAATGCGGTACCATTTTTTCCGTTTACAGTGATACACCGTTAAAACAACAACTGGCATCTTAGTCGACAGAGTGTACCGTGAAAAAAAAGTGGTAGTTGTTTTCAATTGACAGTAATATTACTGTAAAAACCACTGTAAATTTTACCGTAAAGCAGGGGTGTCCATTGCGTCGATTGCGAGCTACCGGACGATGGCGGAGGGTGTGTCAGTCGATCGCCAGCCAGGCATTAAAAAATAGACCTAAAAATGAGCCATCATCAATCTTGACCAAGACTTCACTTTCGTCACTTGATTGACATTCACGGCACCCGAGGGTCTTGTGAGATGAGGCTGGCTGTTGCCAGATCATTATTAAGAAAAAATGACGGACAGGAAGGCCAGAAACCCTTTTTATTTCAACAGACTGTCGCGCCGTACCTGCTGTCAAAAGCCCAAAGACAGAACGCACAGTTCCTATCTTCACAATAAAAGCACTGTTTCATCCCACCTGCGCTAACAAAATAAGAGTCTCAGAAAGCTGGCGTGCACGGAGTTTGCCGTTTAAAGCATTTTAAAACAAGTATGGAAGCTGGACAATTAAGATGCCAAAAACCAACCACTTTCATGTGGTATTGGACAGAAAGGAGGACTTTTTTTCTCCTCCATTTGAAAATGTGGAAGTTATCATCCCTACTGTCTGATTCCAATCAATGCAAGTCATCAGAATCAGGTAGTACACCGACTTATATTCTTGTCTTCATGAAAGAAAGGAATGTTAAACATGCTTGTATTATCATTAAACACCTTTAACTTAACAAAAACATCTCTTTCATAAATAAATAAATATAAATGATATATATGAATGAGGTAGATCCCCTCCACTTGGTCAATTGAAAAGTAGCTCGCCTGCAGGAAAAGTGTGGGCAAAGTGTACAATTTGATGGATTACTTGTTTTGAAAACGTACCTTGAGTGAAAACACCGTCTCTAAAGGTATGTTAAAGGTTCTATAACGGCAACAATGGCACACTATGCGTGCAATTCCTATGTTGTCTAGCCCACATATCTGAGAACAATACTTGGGAATTCAAGGAGGTACTCCTGTAAAGATGAGACTGGCTTTTACCGATGAGCTTTTTCCAGCCGCGACAGAAGCAGTTGCTTGATTGAAGTGAATGGCTGCTTGTGTCACAGCCCCCAGTCAGGCATGCAACATTTCTCCTTTCACAGCAGTAATATTCAATAGAGAATCCTCTCCGGCTTGATAGCACCTTTATGCCTAAAATTTTAGCTTTTGCAGTCACAAGAAAAATGTGAATATGGATGCAAATAGGGTTGTAATGTATACCGGTACTAGTGTAGGATCGCGGTACTAATGAATCAAAAACGGTACTATACTCTGAAAAGTACCGGTTCGCCATATTTTTTTTTTCACAGGCATGATGGCGCATCGTCACGTCGTGAAATTGCTGGTTTTACGAGCAGAGGAGCATGTTCGACAGTGCACACACGGAGTACTTACAAGCAGACACAGTGTGTAAACAGAAAAGGGAGAACGGACGCATTTTGGCCTAAAAACTAAAGATAAAGGTGAAGTTATAACGATGAAACGCCCTCAGGAAGAGGTGCTTTAAGACATGGCTAGCTAGCTCGCACCTAACATCCATCCGCAGTCGGCAGTGTTTTAGCTACTTCTAAATCGCTAATCCTGACGTCCATGTCAACAAATAAAGTACGTTTCTTACAAGTATCATCCCTGCAGGACGAGGAATAGCTAAACATGCTTCACTACACACCCTAGGACAGGGGTCGGCAACTTTTACCACTCAAAGAGCCATTTTGGCAAGTTTCACACATTAAAGAAAGTAATGGGAGCCACAAAAAATTTAAAATGAAAAACACCGCATACAAAGCTTACATGCTTTGTGCTATGTTAACCAGGGGTCTCCGACACACGCACCGGCACGCACTTTAATGTGGAAATTTGATGTTAGTGCAGCCCGCGAGTTTTGAATGAATGTCGCTTGATAGCGTCACACTTGCCAACCCTCTCATTTTTCCCGGGAGACTCCCGAATATCAGAGCGTGATGACACTGCATTTGGCGCCCTCTACAGTCTGCCCAATCAGTGTACCTGCTCGGCCACAAGTGGAATGCAGCTTTAGCTTGCTCACGTAAGAGACAGCAAGGCTACTAACTCAGCAGCCACACATCTTACACTGACGGTACCAATACCCAGAATCCCATGCAGCCCTAACTCTTCCGCTCAACCAACGCACGGAGAGGGGGGGGGGGGGGGGGGGGTTGATGTGTGGGGGGATTTGGTGGTAGGGGGGTGTATAATGTAGACCGGAAGAGTTAGGGCTGCATGGGATTCTGGGTAATGGTTGTGTTGTGTTTATGTTGTGTTACAGTGGGATGTTCTCCAGAAATGTGTTTTTCATTCTTTTTTGGTGTGGGTTCACAGTGTGGCGCATATTTGTAACGTAACAATGTTAAAGTTGTTTGATACGGCTACCGTCAGTGTAAGCTGTGTGGCTGATGAGTAAGTATGCTTTGCTGTCTCCTGTGTGTGCAAGTAATAACAACATGCAACATGTGGCTGGACTGGCACGCTGTATGTAAATGCTATAGAGGACAATTACTGCAGTGCAATTAGGGCACGCACTTTATAAAGTAATTAGAGTGTAAATAGGATTATTTTTCCCTGGGAGTAGTCTATGAGAGACACTGACATCCATAAGTCTCCTGGGAAAATCGAGGGGGTCGGCATGCATGTAGCTGAGCCGCATCAGAGTGGTCAAGGAGCCGCATGCGGCTCCGGAGCCGCGGGTTGCCGACCCCTGCCCTAGGAGGACACAATAACTCACCGGCGTCACAATACACCAACCTGACATCCACTGCAATGATACCAAGTACAAGAGTGTATCTAGTTCAGGGGTCACCAACGCGGTGCCCGCGGGTACCAGGTCGCCCGTAAGGACCAGATGAGTCGCCCGCGGGCCTGTTCTAAAAAAAATAATAATAAAAAAAAATTTAAAAAAAAAAAAAAAAGTTTTTTTTTTTGTTTTTTTTTAATTAAATCTACATAGAAAAACACAAGATACACTTTCAATCACTGCATCAACCCAAACAACCTCCCCCATGCACACTCATCCACACCCACTCACACAAAAGGGGTTATTTCTTTCTGCTACCAATATTCTGGTTCCCACAACATAGACAACACATCTGCAAGGGACACAGTCCCTGAAGCACACATGATTGTATAGGCTGCTGGTCCACTAACATTTTCATTAATTACTATTTTGTATGTATTTATTTTTATATTTTTTTACTTTCTTTTTTATCCAAGAAAATGTTTTTTATTTATTTATCTTATTTTATTGTATTTTTTAAAAAAGGGCCTTATCTTCAACAGACCATGTTGTCAATGAAATTAGATTTGTTTAAAGGGTTTTTTAAACCAGGCCCAGTCCAGATAATGTCCAAGTCGGACTCAGCAACACACACCTTCATTCATGTACACAGAAAAAAATTAGGGAACACAACAGATTGCATATAATTTATAAACAAAATTACATTTTCAAAATAAGCATTTACCGTATTTCCTTGAATAGCCGCAGGGGCGCTAATTAATTTAAAACCTCTTCTCACTCCTGCGGTTACCAAAACCATGCGGAATGAGCAAGCATGCTCTAATTATTTTAAAACCTCTTCTCACTCCGGCGCATACCTTATCATTAAAAACACATTTAATAAAAAAAACGTTATAATGATCTTACCTTTACTTGTAGATGGGTCCATGTGCAGCTGCTTCTGATCAAAGGCAGTCTTTCTCATCTTTCTTCAATTTTAAAAGTCTCTGGAGATATTCCTTTAATTATTACCTCCTGCTTCGATTGAAAGTCCAGTTTATAAAACGGTTTTATTTTAGATATGTAATCCTCCATGTTAAAAGTGCAAGCAAACAATTGCTGCATGCTTGCTGCTTGTTGTCTTCTTCTGCAGTACCTGTCTCCTGCAGTACTGGTAGTCGCAAGAAGGATCACTAGCGCCCTCTACCACCTGGAGGCGGGAGTCATTTAATGACTCATATTTGACCCGGCGGAAGTGCCAAGCATGCGCTAATTATTTTGCGAAACGAGTTTGACCCGGCTGTAATTCTAGGCAGGCGAATACTATATTCCCGGCGCCAATTCAAGGAAATACGGTATGTACAGTCCAGATTATGTCCAGGTCACTCAAATTAGGGAACACAACAACAGATATCATATAATCTATTAACATAATTATACTTTCAAATTAAGCCTTTGAGGACTTCTCATCTTTTTTTTAATGTTTTTTGGCATCATTATCGTTTTCAACCATGTAACTTTCTAAAGTTAGAATATACTGAATAAATGTTTTAAAGAAAGTAATACTAAGTGACTATCTGTTTTTGGCCTTAAAAATAAACATTTTACAGAGTACTATAATTAAATTGACTAAATCATGATTGTCAATGAACTCTCCTAAAATAACAGAAACCACATTAAGCTTCATAAACAAACCAATCCTTAAACACATTTTTTGAACTTCCACCCAAAACAAAGACACAATATGACAATACCAAAACAAATGCAGGGTGGATTCAGGCTCCTGACAACAAAATCGGCAATCATCTGACTCTGTCATATTCCATAATTTTAACATTTTCCCTGTGGGTAAGAAGTTATAAATAATTTTAATTTGAAAATAACGATTTTGCACATCGATAGTGGTTTTATAGATTAGTTTGAATATGGCATCCCATGGCAACGGGCAGTCAAAAAAGTGAGGCAGCCTTCAAAGATTTCTTTATTAAATAAAAATTATATATTTTTCTATTTATTTTAGTTCCTTTTTGCCAACTAGAATTTCTTATTAGAGGTTTACAAACTAATAATTTAGTAGTTCCATAATTAATTATTTGTTTCCATCTTTTCCTAATTACTCCAGTTAGTTGATAAAATGAAAAGCTTGAGCAAGCATCACCATACATAGCTCTAAATTCATCATACTTCATAATTTTACCATTCTCATTGATAATATCATTGACAAAAATGATTCCTCTTTCAAACATATTTTTCCAAAAGAAAGGCTTTCCATCTATTACAATATTAGAGTTCATCCATATTAACTGCTGCAAAATATCGTCTCTTTTTTCTGGCACATAAAATTGAAAACACCACTATGAGTGGATTGTTTCCTTTATGAACCCCGCCATGTTTCCCAGCAGACTCTCTGGGAGGGGATCACTTGTAAAAAAGGATACAATTTATTTTGATACAGTACATGTTTTTTGTCCAACAGGACATTTGTGTACCACTCAATGTTTAAATACATCTTTGGAACAATTGATGCTTTTAAAGACAGACACATGGCTTCAAGGTTGAGAAGTTCCAGGCCCCCATATTCATACTCTTTGTACAAAACCTTTCTTTTAATCTTTTCTGGTTTGCCGTTCCAGACAAAATCGAAGACCCTCCGCTCATAAATCTTAAAAAAGTTTTGTGATGGAGCTGGTAATGACAAAAACAAATAAATAAATTGAGGCATAATTAACGAGTTGGCAATAGACATTTTACCATACAAGGTTAGGGATTTCCCTTTCCATAATTGCATACTTTTGTCCAGCTTTCTTAGTCGATTATCATAATTTACTAGATTTTCTGGGACAACAACACCAAGTATGTTAACTGGTCCATCTGTCCACAAAACAGGCACTTTGCATTCCATTCGAAAGGACGTTCCCTTTAGATTTCCGATCCTTAACATTCTACATTTATTATAATTAAGCTTAAGGCCAGATTGCTGTGAAAATATGTCCAAAAGATTAAGAAGGTTCCGCAAACAATGAGGAAAAATCTTATCTTTGTAAATCAGCCTTTTCTGACATGAACTTCATCAAGAACAAACACAGAACACGCCTCACTGATGCACATCTGCAAGACTCACTCAGAGTTGCAGTGTCAAGTTACACACCAGAGTACAACACACTAGTTAACAGCATGCAATGCCAGGCTTCCCACTAACTGACAAAGAAACAGATAACAGATTTGGTGTCCAGTTCAAAGTGTGACATGATTTAAAAATTTGAGAGTTTACTTTTGTATTTTACATGAGTTATTATTTGTACAAACATGGTGCAAAGTAATTCATGATTTGTTAAAAAATGTTAGTGGCTAGCTAGTTAAAATGGGATATTGTGTTTTCACAAGACTATCTTAGAAGTGATCATTTGAAAATGTTCAATTTGAAAAATGTGCACTTAGAGAAAATATAAAAATAAAGTGTTGCATATTGATATTTATCTGTTTCTATATATATTTATTGTGAGAAATCATTAAGATGATCAGTGTTTCCACAAAGATAAATATCATTAATTATTAATAATAACAGAGTTAAAGGTAAATTGAGCAAATTGGCTACTTCCGGCAATTTATTTAAGTGTGTATCTAACTGGTAGCCCTTCGCATTAATCAGTACCCAAGAAGTAGCCCTTGGTTTCAAAAAGGTTGGTGACCCCTGCCCTAACTCAATGAGGCTTTAACAGTGGCAGTGTCAAGCCTGCAACCCCGATTTGAAAAGCTGTGCAGTGCAAAACAGGATCATTGCAGCCACTAATGCTGGAGTACTGTAAAACTCATGTTCACTTGCCCTGTCTTGCCAAATGCATTAGCTCCACCTTTTTTTTTTCAAAGATTGCAAAGTGGCACTTTTATTTTTATTTATTATTGAACTTGATGCAAGTTATTTGATTTATTATTGAACTTGATGCAAGTTATAACACTTTTATTTGATTTATTATTGAACTTGATGCAAGTTATAACACTTTTATTTGATTTATTATTGAACTTGATGCAAGTTATAACACTTTTATTTGATTTATTATTGAACTTGATGCAAGTTATAACACTTTTATTTGATTTATTATTGGACTTGATGCAAGTTATAACACTTTTTTTTATTTATTATTGAACTTGATGCAAGTTATAACACTTGTATTTGATTTATTATTGAACTTGATGCAAGTTATAACACTTTTTTATTTATTATTAAACTTGATGCAAGTTATAACACATTTTTTGATTTATTATTGAACGTGATGCAAGTTATAACACTTTTATTTGATTTATTATTGAACTTGATGCAAGTTATAACATTTTTTTTATTTATTATTGAACTTGATGCAAGTTATAACACATTTTTTGATTTATTATTGAACTTGATGCAAGTTATAACAGTTTTATTTGATTTATTATTGAACTTGATGCAAGTTATAACACTTTTTTTATTTATTATTGAACTTGATGCAAGTTATAACACTTTTATTTGATTTATTATTGAACTTGATGCAAGTTATAACACTTTTTTTGATTTATTATTGAACTTGATGCAAGTTATAACACTTTTGTTTTATTTATTATTGAACGTGATGCAAGTTATTTTATTTGATATTGAACTTGATGCAAGTTATACCACAGCTGCACAGTTATTTTATTTATTATTGAACTTGTTGTTATTTTATGTTATTGAGTTTGAATGTATACAACTTGATGTTACTTGATGTTCAATAAATTTTAAAATGTTAAGCTTGGCATTAGCGTTCTGTTGGGGCGATGGGGGCAGGTGGGGCTTGAAAACTCCCCCTTGTCCAAAGTGGGGGATGACAAAAAAAGTTTGAGAACCACTGCCCTAGGAGGATACAATAGCTCACTGGCGTCACAATATAAACAAACGGCATGGGTGGATCTTCACCTGACATCCACTGTAATGATACCAAGTATGAGCGTATCTAGTCCATACTACTATGATTACATCGATATTTTTTTAGCATCACAAAATATTTTTTTATTTTTTTTAAATTCACATTATGTTTATAAACTCAGGAAATATGTCCCTGGACACATGAGGACTTTGAATATGACCAATGTATGATCCTGTAACTATTTGGTATCGATCGATATCTACATTTTTAGTATCATCCAAAACTAATGTAAAGATCAAACAACAGAAGAATAAGTGATTATTACATTTTAACAGAAGTGTAGATAGAACATGTTGAAACAAGCAGATATTAACTGTAAATGAACAAGTAGATTAATAATCCATTTTTACAGCTTGTTCTTCATAATGTTGACAAAATAATAGAATGATACATGACACAATATGTTACTGCATACTTCAGCAGACTAATTAGGAGCCTTTGTTTGTTTACTTACTACTAAAAGACAAGTTGTCTAGTATGTTCACTATTTTATTTAAGGACTAAATTGCAATAATAAACATATGTTTGATGTACCCTAAGATTTTTTGTTAAATTAAAGCCAATAATGCCATTTTTGTGGTCCCCTTTATTTAGAAAAGTATCAACGTATCGAAATACCGGTACCAAAATATTGGTATCGGGACAACCCTACATTAAATTTAGCTGATTTACTGCGACAAAAACCAATCAGAAATGCTGATAATGAATATTATGGAAGCGGATATCATTGTTTACGTCCAGAGCCGCCATCTTTGAAACAAACTTGGGGTTGGTCAGAATGCTCCGACTTTCTGAGTCGTTCCAGTTGAAATTCCCACTTCCCAGTACAAACAAAACGCACCATGAGTGTGGAAACGATAACACAAGTCCAACCTGTCATGACGACAAAGAACACAAGTTTGGATGTCCTTCCTCGGTTTAGCAACACAACTACTTATTCATCCCTTTATGTATTATTTCTGTTTGTACAGTAGTAATAATTTATGGGCGCACGTTCGTAACTGCACAGTTTTTTAATTTTTATGGTGGCGACAATTTGACCCTGAAACAGATTGTACGTATTTCCTTAATTACACATCTGGCCTTCTTTCTTCTTGCCTTTAGGGGTGTGTTGTGCTTTGTGCTGAACATCTTTCTGCACACTGCATGTCATCTTCTGCCAACTGCTGAGTCTTGCAAAAAGCATTCCCAAATAGTTTTAGATGAGACACACACACACACATACTGGTTATAATTTGGAATGGGGATCAAGTTTTTGATCATCACTTGTGGGGACAAGGGAAAAAATGTATTAGTTTTAACTAAGGATGGATACCATACATAACTATAGTACTATTAATGCCAGGATAACACGTTTCACTTTTCAAGAAAATTCATTTCTCTTTTACCAATATATGAAACACGTAAACAAAGTAACCCACATTTCCCTGTTGTGGGATCAATAAAGGATTATCTTATCTTACCTTAAACCACATAAATAAAATACAAACTCATTTAAACTTTTATTTTTACTTTTTATTTTTAACAACATTGAACATAAAGAACATAAAAAACTGTTCTACTTAACCAGTCTTGCTGATTATCTCTTAAAGGCCTACTGAAATGATTTTTTTTATTTAAATGGGGATAGCAGATCCATTCTATGTGTCATACTTGAATACTTGCGGTATTGCCATATTTTTGCTGAAAGGATTTAGTAGAGAACATCGACGATAAAGTTCGCAACTTTTGGTCGCTGATAAAAAAAGCCTTGCCTGTACCGGAAGTAGCGTGACGTCGCAGGTTGAAGGGCTCCCCACATTTGCACATTGTTTACACCAGCAGCAAGAGCGATTCGGACCGAGAAAGCGACGATTACCCCATTAATTTGAGCGAGGATGAAAGATTCGTGGATGAGGAACGTGAGAGTGAAGGACTAGAGTTCAGTGCAGGACGTATCTTTTTTCGCTCTGACCTTAACTTAGGTACAAGGGCTCATTGGATTCCACACTTTCTCCTTTTTCTATTGTGGATCACGGATTTGTATTTTAAACCACCTCGGATACTATATCCTCTTGAAAATGAGAGTCGAGAACGCGAAATGGACATTCACTGTGACTTTTATCTCCACGCCAATACATCGGTGAAGGACTTTAACTACGGAGCTAATGTGATAGCATCGTGCTTAAATGCAGGTAGAAACAAAAGAAATAAGCCCCTGACTGGAAGGATAGACAGCAGATCAACAATACTACTATCAGGAGACACCGAACCAAACACTGGACCTGTAACCACACGGTTAATGCTGTGCCGCCTGTCGAAGCCTAGCAATGCTGTTGCCAACGACGCCATTGAAGCTAACTTAGCTACGGGACCTCGTCAGAGCTATGATAAAAACATTAGCGCTCCACCTACGCCAGCCCTCATCTGCTCATCAACACCCGTGCTCACCTGCGTTCCAGCGATCGACGGCGCGACGAAGGACTTCACCCGATCATCGATGCGGTCGGCGGCTAGCGTCGGATAGCGCGTCTGCTATCCAACTCAAAGTCCTCCTGGTTGTGTTACTGCAGCCAGCCGCTAATACACCGATCCCACCTACAGCTTTCTTCTTTGCAGTCTCCATTGTTCATTAAACAAATTGCAAAAGATTCACCAACACAGATGTCCAGAATACTGTGGAATTTTGCAATGAAAACAGAGCTGTTTGTATTGGGATACAATGTGTCCGAATACTTCCGGTTCAACCATTGACGTCACGCGCAAACGTCATCATACCTAGACGTTTTCAAGCGGAAGTTTTCCGGGAAATTTAAAATTGCACTTTATAATTTAACCCAGCCGTATTGGCATGTGTTGCAATGTTAAGATTTCATCATTGATATATAAACTATCAGACTGCGTGGTTGGTAGTAGTGGGTTTCAGTAGGCAAATTGATCTACTATTTTACCTGCAATCTCCTTTTGTTGGCCGTAATGCGGTTGTACACATATAACTTCAATGCTTGCCATTCCCGGTTTTGGAGAGCTTCCGGTTCGGCCCTCAAACATTTTAAACAGTCACTCTTTGCTGGTACAATAACAGAAGGGATGAATCGCTTCATGTGCTTCTCGACAGCCTTCACCTCTTTATGTGTCCAGGGTCGCCTTTTCTGGGCAGCTTTACCTGCAAGTGACCACAGAGAACAATGCATACATATGCATTTGCATTATTTGTGAGAAAACAAAGACTGATAAAACTTGACTAAAAAACAGTTTATGTATATAGTTTACCTTTGGAAGAATGTCTCACTGCATGATCTCCTGATGATACCTCCTCTTCTTTTGAAAGTTGTGTCAGTCTCTTGGGGGGTGGGATTGCTTCCTCTTCAGTGGTTGGAAAGGCCCCCTCTTCTGTTGGTTCAATGTAATAAACATTCAGTGTCATGCTTACCATAGGCCACATTTAATAAACCACAAAAATGAGTATTGACATTACATACCATTATCAGGAAATTAATAGTTTTTGTCCTCTCTGGTAAGATCTTCCTCTTCAGTTTCCAAAACACTTTCTGTGGGAGACATACAATGTTAAGCTTATAATTGAGTTCAAACCAAACAAAAGGATGGAAAAATATATAGACAAAGGAAAAAACAGAGATGACAACATACCATTTGGACCAATTGTGATTTCATCTAAGTTCTTGCCATGGAACTCTGATAATCGACCTTGCTCAAGTGCCATCAAAACTTTGCTGATTTTTGCCCGCTGCAGTGTCTTTTCAGGGAGTCTATAGAACTCGCGATGGATTCTAATATCATGGCCAAGAAAGTTGGCCAGCTGGTCCATCTCTGTGTCTGTCATGTTTAGCACAGTTGAAAGGGTGGCAGCATGTTTTTGTATTTTTGGGGATGTAAGTGACACAGGACACTTTGCATGACATGCTTTTGCATAGTCTCGTATGCTATCAGAACCACGGAAATGTGTCATCACTGTGGGTATTGCAAACAGGTAACTGTTGTCTTTGAGAACCCCACACGTTTCTCTGTACTTAACGAGAAGTTATAATGCACACACCGTTTTTGGAGTCAAGATAATAGGAACAGGTCTGCCTCGTTTTCCCTTGATGACAATCCTTGAAAAATGTCTGCACAGTTTTTTTTCCACTTCAGAGAGTGCCCAGTCAACATCTTCATGAGGATCAGTTGTGTCTCTTGACAAAAAAGCCAACAAGGGCATGGCTGCTACCTCTCCTTCTCTTCGTCTGTTAAAGAGGATGATCTGTGTCAAACATACTTTTGTCAGGTCTGACCAGGCCTTTGTGGAATAATTTTCAGATAGCTCACTGCTGCACTCAACATGCATTTGACTGAGAAACTGATGCATTTTTTGAACATCGTCCGTGAAGGGCATAAGTTGTGGTGCATTCCACTTTCCTTCAGCTATGTTCCTCAGGGCTTTTGCAGAGATCAACTCGTTCCACTTCTCACGGTGGACATCTTGAAACTTAGTGGCATTCCTTACCAGTTCTTCATTGTTCATTATCAAGCCTTGTGCTTTCAAGAGTTTGCTGACTTTAACCAGGGAATTCCCAAGTATATTTGCCAGTGATGGAATGCAGAATTTGTTAGTGTCACTATCAAAGCCACAAGTACATTTGACAGCTTTGACCATCTCCAAGTAGTTTTTAGGGTTCACAAAATCCTCCATTTTTTTCAAGGTAGTTGCTCCCCTGGCATTATGAATCAGTCTTCATAATTCCCGCATCTTCTCTCTGACACATTGTTGATTTTTTGCTGACATACTACTTTTGTTCAACAGGTGCTGCCCAACATCTGTGATGACATGGTCATCTTTTATTATGTCTGTGATTGGATCAGGAATCATCGCACTTATTACTCCCCACAGTTGTTTGGATATACTTGAAGGCACAGGCCCAATATATGTGCACATGGACTGGAGACGGTTCTTTCCTGGTTTTCGGCTGACTGATGCAGGTTGTAGGTGACAACTTCACATGTGTCTCCACAGTACCTTTCTGGTAAACAGTCCTTGGCAATATGCACAGTGCATAAAAATAATTTCATTTAGCTTCTTTAGGTGGTCGTTTGAATGGCACTAGTTCACCCTTTCCTGACTCCATAATAGCAGCATTGTGAGCATAGTTCCCTTTATAACAAATATAGTCTAGCTGTTTACGTCTCTCCATGGAACTCGTTGGAAAGCTAAGAGCTGTGGCTACTTCCAATGTGTTTTTGTGTGCACTTTCTAGATGCCTTGCCATCTTGGCATACGGCTTACTGCAATACAAGCAATAATGTCTTTTGTTGTAAACTCTATTTCCATGTTTTTTAAGGGGAGCACAAACAACAACAGTGTCAATTGTTTCCTGACTTGAGCAGGGTTCCTCTGTTCCAGTGACATCAGGTGTTATGGTGTTTAAGTCCAAGTCCATGTGGTCTACTGTTGTGCTGTCACAGGCTGGAGGACTTATTGAACCAGGACAAATGTCTTTCATCTAAAATGTGTGAAACAAAATAAATGTGAGGTTTTTAAAATATCCTAAATCTCCAATGTCCATTGTTGCCGTTATAGAACCTTATATACATATAACTTCTTAGAAGTCCTTATAGACAACCAATTAGCATTAAACTAGAGCTAATTTGACTATAAACCAGTCCAAATGAAAATAAAAAAGCAACACAAAGTGATTCAAAAGGTTTCTAGGAGCAAGGCTGATGTTCTTAATTAAATGCACCTGTTGGTAAAGGTTCTCTAAGGTGCCCCCCCAAAAATACATCTTTAACTCTTTGTAGTAAAATATATAAATATATATTGATAAAACATGCTTATTTTCCGAGCTATACTTAGCTTAGCTTAGCTTCTCCAGCTAATCAGGTCAAATTAGTTATCGTGCTATGCTAACTCACCAGACGTAAATAGCTTACCTAATTTTTTGGCTTAACTTGGTTATGAACAAATTGTTCTTGTACAAATGATAGTCAATAACTTGTGCTTACCTTTCGGTTTAAACTGATTATTTTCGTATCCCATCAGCCGACATCTCCTGCAGACAAACCACCTTCGTTATGGGGACCAGGTGGAAGTGATTAACTATACACGGAAGAGATATGAGCAGAACAGCAAGTGCAGTACCAGCTACAGCCTGATGAGGGGGCTGCTGTGCAAATGTCTCACACTCAAACTAACCAGTAAACATGTTTTATGGGCCAAAGCTTAAAAATCACTTAGGCATGATCAGAATGGATCTGACTATTATTTAAAACGGTTTCCCTTTAGGGGATCTGTTTTTTTTGTCCCCATACCGTCAAAGGTCCCCTAAAGGTGACTTTGTAAACAGAGTGACGTCCCCATTAAATAAGCATTGCCAGAACACACACACACACACACACACACACACACACACACACACACACACACACACACACACACACATGTGATTATATTATTCATTCTTCACAGATGTGATTATATTATTCGTAATAGTTATACATTCACAGGAAATCAGCGGTTTTCAAACTGAGTACCACCTCAGAAAACACTCGGCTCACCAAGTACCACCAAAAAGTCCAACATTAAAGTACAGTAGCGTAGTAGGACTAAGTATTCATTAAAAACAAGGCAGAGGTTTTATTTAGCAAGTTTATTTAATATTTTGGCCACTGTAACATTACACACAGTTTGAACAGTAACACTGTATAGGAAAATAGAACTAAAAATTGAATTAAGTGATTGTTTGGCGTACCACTATAAACACGCACCACCGTTTCAGAATCACCGCAATAAACTATAATGATGCTAAGTGGGCGTGAGAGGCAAAAGCGTATATATTGAGATAGATAGATAAATAAACATTCACTTCAGGGGTGGCGTGAGAAATTCTGCTTTCTTGGGGGGAGAATGTTGGGAAAAAGGGGGGCGTGAGAGGCAATGGCGTAATACAGGCCTATTCAACTACATAAGGAAGAGGGCCACAGTTTCAAGAGTCCAAAGACTCAGGTGCCGAACATCAAAAGATGGATGTTTCGTCCATTCGTTAATTGCAAAGTAAAAACATCGGCTTTCAGACTGCACTGTCAATAAATTCATTATTCTGCCCTCACTATTTGTTTCCAGCATGTGCAGCTAGACAAATAGTTAACAGAATGAAGAAACAGAAGCTCCAGGAGTTTTGTTGATTAATGTTCCTCATATATAATCGTGGTCAAAAGTTTACATACACTTGTAAAGAAGATAATGTCATGGCTGTCTTGAGTTTCCAATAAATTCTACAACTCTTATTTTTTTGTGATAGAGTGATTGGAGCACATACTTGTTGGTCACAAAAAACATTCATGAAGTTTTGGCCATTCTAGCCTGATTTAGCCATTCCTTTACCACTTTTGATGTGTGTTTGGGGTCATTGTCCTGTTGGAACACCCAACTGCGCCCAAGACTCAACCTCCGGGCCGAAGGTTTTAGGTTGTCCTGAAGAATTTGGAGGGAATCCTCCTTTTTCATTGTCCCATCTACTCTCTGTAAAGCACCAGTTCCATTGGCAGCAAAACAGGCCCAGAGCATAATACTACCACCACCATGCTTGACGGTAGGCTTGGTATTCCTGGGATAAAAGGCCTCATCTTTTCTCCTCCAAACATATTGCTGGGAATTTTTGTTTCATCCGACCACAGAACTTTCCTCCAGAAGGTCTTATCTTTGTCCATGTGATGTCAGATGAAACAAAAATTAATCTGTTTGGCCACAATACCCAGCAATATGTTTGGAGGAGAAAAGGTAAGACTGAGTTTATGAATATAATATTAATAAAAAAAGAAAAAAGAAAAAAGATTTTGAGACAATACAAAATTAAGATGTAATCATAGTAGTATCAACTAGATCAGGGGTCACCAACCTTTTTGAAACCAAGGGCTACTTCTTGGGTACTGATTAATGCGAAGGGCTACCAGTTAGATACACACTTAAATAAATTACCGGAAGTAGCCAATTTGCTCAATTTAACTTTAACTCTGTTATTATTAATAATTAATGATATTTATCTTTGTGGAAACACTGATCTTCTTAATGATTTCTCACAATAAATATATATAGAAACAGATAAATATCAATATGCAACACTTTATTTTTATATTTTCTCTAAGTGCACATTTTTCAAATTGAACATTTTCAAATGATCACTTCTAAGACAGTCTTGTGAAATCACAATATCCCATTTTAACTAGATAGCCACTAACATTTTTTTGCAACTTTGCACCATGTTTGTACAAATAATAACTCATGTAAAATACAAAAGTAAACTCTCAAATTTTTAAATCATGTCACACTTTGAACTGGACACCAAATCTGTTATCTGTTTCTTTGTCAGTTAGTGGGAAGCCTGGCATTGCATGCTGTTAACTAGTGTGTTGTACTCTGGTGTGTAACTTGACACTGCAACTCTGAGTGAGTCTTGCAGATGTGCATCAGTGAGGCGTGTTCTGTGTTTGTTCTTGATGAAGTTCATGTCAGAAAAGGCTGATTCACAAAGATAAGATTTTTCCTCATTGTTTGCGGAACCTTCTTAATCTTTTGGACATATTTTCACAGCAATCTGGCCTTAAGCTTAATTATAATAAATGTAGAATGTTAAGGATCGGAAATCTAAAGGGAACGTCCTTTCGAATGGAATGCAAAGTGCCTGTTTTGTGGACAGATGGACCAGTTAACATACTTGGTGTTGTTGTCCCAGAAAATCTGGAAGATCTAGGCTCAGTAAATTATGATAATCGACTAAGAAAGCTGGACAAAAGTATGCAATTATGGAAAGGGAAATCCCTAACCTTGTATGGTAAAATGTCTATTGCCAACTCGTTAATTATGCCTCAATTTATTTATTTGTTTTTGTCATTACCAGCTCCATCACAAAACTTTTTTAAGATTTATGAGCGGAGGGTCTTCGATTTTGTCTGGAACGGCAAACCAGAAAAGATTAAAATAAATGTTTTGTACAAAGGGTATGAATATGGGGGCCTGAAACTTCTCAACCTTGAAGCCATGTGTCTGTCTTTAAAAGCATCAATTGTTCCAAAGATGTATTTAAACATTGAGTGGTACACAAATGTCCTGTTGGACAAAAAACATGTACTGTATCAAAATAAATTGTATCCTTTTTTACAAGTGATCCCCTCCCAGAGAGTCTGCTGGGAAACATGGCGGGGTTCATAAAGGAAACAATCCACTCATAGTGGTGTTTTCAATTTTATGTGCCAGAAAAAAGAGACGATATTTTGCAGCAGTTAATATGGATGAACTCTAATATTGTAATAGATGGAAAGCCTTTCTTTTGGAAAAATATGTTTGAAAGAGGAATCATTTTTGTCAATGATATTATCAATGAGAATGGTAAAATTATGAAGTATGATGAATTTAGAGCTATGTATGGTGATGCTTGCTCAAGCTTTTCATTTTATCAACTAACTGGAGTAATTGGGAAAAGATGGAAACAAATAATTAATTATGGAACTACTAAATTATTAGTTTGTAAACCTCTAATAAGAAATTCTAGTTGGCAAAAAGGAACTAAAATAAATAAAAAATATATAATTTTTATTTAATAAAGAAATCTTTGAAGGCTGCCTCATACAACACAAATGGAAAATGGGAGGACTTTTTTGACTGCTCGTTGCCATGGGATGCCATATTCAAACTAATCTATAAAACCACTATCGATGTGCAAAATCGTTATTTTCAAATTAAAATTATTTATAACTTCTTACCCACAGGGAAAATGTTAAAATTATGTAATATGACAGAGTCATATGATTGCCGATTTTGTTGTCAGGAGCCTGAATCCACCCTGCATTTGTTTTGGTATTGTCATATTGTGTCTTTGTTTTGGGTGGAAGTTCAAAAAATGTGTTTAAGGATTGGTTTGTTTATGAAGCTTAATGTGGTTTCTGTTATTTTAGGAGAGTTCATTGACAATCATGATTTAGTCAATTTAATTATAGTACTCGGTAAAATGTTTATTTTTAAGGCCAAAAACAGATATTCACTTAGTATTACTTTCTTTAAAACATTTATTCAGTATATTCTAACTTTAGAAAGTTACATGGTTGAAAACGATAATGATGCCAAAAAACGTTTAAAAAAAAGATGAGAAGTCCTCAAAGGCTTATTTTGAAAGTATAATTATGTTTATAGATTATATGATAGTTGTTGTTGTGTTCCCTAATTTGAGTGACCTGTACATAATCTGGACTGTACATAAATGCTTATTTTGAAAATGTAATTTTGTTTATAAATTATATGCAATCTGTTGTGTTCCCTAATTTTTTTCTGTGTACATGAATGAAGGTGTGTTGCTGAGTCCGACTTGGACATTATCTGGACTGGGCCTGGTTTAAAAAACCCTTTAAACAAATCTAATTTCATTGACAACCTGGTCTGTTGAAGATAAGGCCCTTTTTTAAAAAATAAAATCAAATAAGATAAATAAATAAAAAACATTTTCTTGGATAAAAAAGAAAGTAAAACAATATAAAAATAAATACATAAAAAATAGTAATTAATGAAAATGGTAGTGGACCAGCAGCCTATACAATCATGTGTGCTTCAGGGACTGTGTCCCTTGCAGATGTGTTGTCTATGTTGTGGGAACCAGAATATTGGTAGCAGAAAGAAATAACCCCTTTTGTGTGAGTGGGTGTGGATGAGTGTGCATGGGGGAGGTTGTTTGGGTTGATGCAGTGATTTAAAGTGTATCTTGTGTTTTTCTATGTAGATTTAATTTAAAAAAAAAAAAAAAAAAACATTTTTTATTTTATTTTTAAAAAAAAAAAAATTTTTAATTTTTTTTTTTTTTTATAACAGGCCCGCGGGCGACTCATCTGGTCCTTACGGGTGACCTGGTGCCCGAGGGCACCGCGTTGGTGACCCCTGAGTTAGGGGCTGAGCTGCCTTGACGCGAGTGCTTCCCGGTGAATGACACAGTGTGTCCAATCGCATTTGGCGCAACCCTCTTTATTAGAGCCTGCTGCCCGTTTCTTGACTTTGCCATGGTCTGTGCGCCATCAGAGCAAAAGCCCACACAGTTTTCCCATTTAAGGTCGTGTTCTTTGAGGAAACTGTCCATTATATTGAACAGCTCATCAGCATTGGCTCTATTTTTTATGTATTTGCAAAACAGCAAATCCTCGCACAGTGACTCGCCATTCACAAAGCTTCCGCTTTGCCCCGCCCCCATTAGTTACTGTTGCTGTCTGTCAAACTTTCGCTCCTACCTAGAAATTTAAAGCCTACAGGAAAAATAAGTAATTTACATTTATTTATATGGCGGGTTTCACAGACAGAATCGCAAAGTGATTTAAAGTGTGTATAGAAAATGAAAGCATAGTAAAAAAAAAATCTAAGAATATAATTTTAAAAAATAAAACCTTAAAGTGAAATTTCCTCCCGTTCCTCGCGCCCCACCTGTCATGTCTCTATTCCCCACCAGTGGGGCGCGCCCCATACTTTGAGAAACGCTGTCCTAGGGTGTGTAGCGAAGCATGTTTAGCTATTCCTCATCTTGCGGGGATGATAATTGTGAGAAACGTACTTTATTTGTCGCCATGGAGGCCAGGATTAGTGATTTAGAAGTAACTAAAACACTGCAGACTGCGGATGGACGTTAGCTGCTAGCTAGCTAGCCATGTCTTAAAGCACCTCTTCCTGAGGTCGTTTCAGTGTTATAACTTCACCTTTATCTTTAGTTTTTAGGCAAAAATGCGTCCGTTCTCCCTTTTTTGTCTACACACTGTGTCTGCTTGTAAGTACTCAGTGTGTGTGCGCTGTCAAACATGTTCCTCTGCTCGTAAAACCAACACTGTTGTTGCGTTTTGTCATTTCCCTGCCTTCTCTTTTTTTTGGTGTCTGTTTTTTTCCTCAGTCAATTAGTCCCCAGCGAGGCACACCTGCAACAAGTCTCTACCCAGTACTATTTAAGCTCGTCACCGACAGCTGGTCCCTGCCGATTATTGTCTCCTGCACCTCCCACGTGCATGTGCCTGTTTCACTTCGTCCTGCCTGGTATGTTGTCTCTCCTTATTCCTGTAATTCCTCACCTCTTTGTGTTTGCTTCCTGGACTCCCTGAGGTAAAGAGGATTTTGTGTTGGACCTCTTGTTGAGCTCAGTGCACCCTGGCCTTTTCCCCTGCCGACCACTGAGAGACCTGCGTTTGTTTGCTTATTCATGGTGTGCACTTCTGCCCCATCACTTTTTGTTGCACTTTTTGGACTCATTAAATTGTTTAACATTTTGTAATTCAACCTTGCCTCCCATCTCTGCATCCTGGGGTCACCTCCTTGATCAAATCCTAACAAAATAATCGGCCATATCATGGACCCCGCAGAGACCGACCCGATAGTGGTGGCGCTGCTACAACAGGCCAAAAGACTTGGACAACAGGAGGAACCGTTTAGCGTTCTTGGCGCTTGTGTCAACACCATGGCGGAATGCCAAGACGCCCGTCTTGATGCTCTGGAAAGACATCTGGGAAATGTACTCACCGCGCTGCAGGCGTTGACCCCCCCCTACGGCCGACCCAGCAGTCCAGCGGAGACTTCCTCGTCCCGCAGATATTCCGTTGCCTAACAACACTCCTCCTGCTTCCTGTCCAACACTCTCCAAGCCTGAGCGTTTCTCCGGCGAGTCAGGTGATGTGCAACCTTTTCTCACCCAGTGTGAGATCTATTTTGAACTATTACCCGCGTCCTTTTACTCTGAAAGAGCTCGCGTGGCTTTCGTCATGTCCCACTTGAGTGGCCGGGCGTCCGCCTGGGCCACCGCAGAATAGGGGCGTCAATCTCCCGTGTGTGCCTCGTACGCCGCCTTTTCCAAAGCCATGAAGAACATTTTTCAACGCGAGATGCCAGGACGCGAGGCGGCCCGATCATTATTACGTCTGCAGCAAGGGCAGCACAGCGTCACGGACTTCGCCATTGAATTTAGAAGACTGGCGGCTGAAAGTGGATGGCCCACTTCCGCATTGGTGGACGTCTTCTCCCTCGGCCTGGCCGATCGAGTCCGGAAACTGATGATCCCGCTCAAGACTCCTGACAGCCTCGACAAGCTCGTCGCTTTGGCGGTGGAAGTTGAGAATCGCCTCGTTGACTGGGAGAGAGAGAAATTCCGACGACAAGGGCTGCGCACCTCGACGTATAGTGGGAGTGGCCATGGAGCTCATCAAGCTACGTCTGCACCGATACCCATTGTCGATGCTGGGCCTATATCATGGGAAGATGAACCCATGCAGCTTGGAGGGAATCGTCTCACTCAAGCTGAGAGGGATCGTCGCCTTCGACTTCAGCTTTGTCTTTATTGCGGAGAAGCTGAGCATTGCATCACCCACTGCCCTCATCGTCCTGCCTGCCGTCGCACTCAAGCTCCACCTCCTCGTCGCACTCAAGCTCCCCCTCCTCGTCGCACTCAAGCTCCACCTCCTTGTCGCACTCAAGCTTCACCTCCTCGCCGCACCCCAGCTGCACAGCCTCCAGCGACCGATCCGGTTCCTCTACTGCCATCTACAGGTCAGACACTGTCAAGGCTTCAACTCACTGGCGTGCTTTCCTGGGATAAGCATCAGAGTTTGGACATTAGGGCTCTAATTGACTCAGGTGCTGATGACAATTTTATCAATGAGTCTGTCGTTAAGCGTTTTTCTATACCCGTTGTTAGATTACACAGACCTAGAGCAGTCCGATCCCTCGACGGAGGCCACCTGGCGAGCGTCACCCATCAGACTCAGCCGCTATTGCTTAAATTATCTGGTAACCATTTTGAGTCTATCAATTTTCTCGTCATTCCCTCTCGTTCGGCTCCTGTTGTACTCGGGCTTACCTGGCTAGCTAAACATAATCCCCATATTGACTGGGCCAAGACTACTATCATTAACTGGGTTTTTTTTTGTCATACGCACTGTCTGCGGTCCGCATGCCCTCGCACTGGTCCCGCACGCGTCGTAACCCAGGAGGTCATTGATTTGTCGGTCGTGCCTACTGCTTACCACGACCTTAAAGAAGTCTTTAGCAAGGACCGCGCGTTGTCGTTACCTCCACACCGTCCCTATGATTGCTGCATTAAACTCCTCCCTGGTGCCACACTCCCTTCATTGCGTCTTTATAACATTTCAAAGCATGAAAGAGATGCACTAGAGGAATATATTACCACGTCGCTCGCATCTGGCCTCATCCGTCCCTCCAACTCTCCTCTAGCCGCCGGTTTTTTCTTTGTGGAGAAGAAGGATAAGACACTCCGTCCTTGCATCGATTACCGTGCCCTTAATATTATTACTGTTAAAAATAAATATCCTCTCCCGCTTATCAACTCCGCTTTCAACCCACTACACACCGCTAGACACTTCACCAAACTGGACCTCCGCAACGCATATAATTTAATCAGAATTAAGCAAGGAGATGAATGGAAGACTGCATTTAACACTCCACTTGTACATTTCAAATATCTGGTCATGCCTTTTGGCCTCACCAACGCGCCGGCCGTTTTTCAAAGCCTCATTAATGATGTCTTGTGCGACATGCTTGATCGTTTTGTGGTCGTCTACTTGGACGATATCCTCGTTTTCTCTCCCACTCCCGAACTTCACGTCCAGCATGTTCGCTTGGTTTTCCAACGCCTTCTCGAAAATCGTCTTTATGTCAAAGCCGAGAAGTGCGTGTTTCACTCCGAGTCTGTTCCATTCTTGGGTTTTATTGTGGAGAGGGGTCAACTCCGAGCGGATCCCGCGAAGATAAAGTCAGTGGTTGATTGGCCCACACCCATTTCTAGAAAACACCTCCAAAGGTTTTTAGGTTTTGCAAATTTTTATCGCCGTTTTATCCGCAATTTTAGTCAGGTAGCTGAACCATTAACCAGACTTACTTCCACTAAGCTACCATTTTTGTGGACTTCTGAGACACAGACTTCATTTGACAAACTTAAGTTGCTGTTTACGTCTGCACCTGTTCTTGTCCACCCTAACGTTTTCTTGTCCACCCTAACGTTTCCTCTCAATTTTTTGTTGAGGTTGACGCGTCCGACTCCGCCGTGGGAGCTGTTCTCTCCCAGCGCTCCACCTCCGACCAGACTCTGCACCCCTGTGCCTTCTTCTCACGCCGCCTGACTCCAGCGGAACGCAACTATGACATTGGCAATAGAGAGCTACTCGCCGTTGTCTTGGCGCTGCAAGAATGGAGGCACTGGCTGGAGGGCTCGGAGACCCCATTTGTGGTGTTCACGGACCACAAAAATCTGGCCTACATTCGCACTGCCCAACGGCTCAACCCAAGACAAGCTAGGTGGGCACTATTCCTTGCCCGATACAACTGATTGTAACGGAATTGATATGGAAACGATAAAAAAGGTTATAGAAGAGATCTCAGGACCATTAATGTATATTAGTAACCTATCATTTCAAACAGGTACATTTCCAAACAAAATGAAAATAGCTAAAGTTGCACCAATTTATAAGACTGGAGACAAACATCAATTTACAAATTATAGACCTGTTTCTTTAATTCCACAATTTTCTAAAATCATTGAAAAACTGTTCAATAACAGATTAGAGAGTTTCATAAATAAAAATAGAATACTCGAAGAGAACCAATATGGATACAGAGCTAATGTTTCAACTTCAATGGCTTTAATTGAAATTACAGAAGAAATGACCAATGCAATAGATAGTAAAAAATGTGCAGCAGCAGTGTTCATGGATCTAAGTAAAGCATTTGACACTATTATTCACAATACTTTAATCAAAAATCTAGAACGATATGGCATCAGAGGGTTAGTCTTAAACTGGATAAGAAGTTATCTAACGAACAGGAAACAATACGTGAAGCTAGGCGAACACACGTCTACAACGCTAAATGTATCCTGTGGTGTACCTCAGGGATCAATTCTAGGACCTAAATTATTCAATCTCTATATAAATGACATTTGTAAAGTTACAAAAGATTTAAAATTAGTACTATTTGCGGATGATACAACAGTGTTTTGTTCAGGAGAGAACACACAGAAGTTAATACAAATAATAACAGAAGAAATTAACAAATTAAAAAGATGGTTTGACAAAAACAGACTATCGTTGAATCTCAGTAAAACTAAAATAATGCTATTTGGTAACAGTAGAAGAGAAAGTCAAACACAAATACAAATAGACGGAAAAGAAATTGAAAGAGTAAATGAAACCAAATTTCTAGGTATAATGATTGATGATAAATTGAACTGGAAATCTCACGTAAAAAATATACAACATAAAGTAGCAAGAAACACGTCAATAATGAATAAAGCAAAACATGTTCTAGACAAAAAATCACTTCATATTCTCTACTGCTCACTAGTGTTACCATATCTGAGTTACTGTGTAGAAATATGGGGAAATAATTACAAAAGTACACTTCATTCATTAACGGTGTTACAAAAAAGATCAGTTAGAATAATACATAATGTTGGATATAGAGAACATACAAATCCTTTATTTATTGAATAAAAGATACTGAAATTCCACGACATAGTGAATTTGCAAACAGCTAAAATTATACACAAAGCAAACTATAACCTGCTACCCAAGAATATACAACAATTCTTCTCAAAAAAAGAGGAGAAATATATTCTTAGAGAAAAATGTAATTTAAAACATTTGTACGCACGTACAACACTTAAGACCTTCAGTATATCAGTATGTGGAATTCAATTATGGAATGGATTAAGCAAAGCAATCAAACAATGTACTAATATGATCCACTTCAAGAAGCTCTTCAAACTTAAAGTGTTTACAAAGTACAAAGAAGAAGAACCATGATAAACATTCTGAATTTATTTAATTCATCCATTCTTTCACTCTCAAAATAATCTTACTTATCTCATCATATGAAATGTAACTTACTTCACCAATTATTATTTATCTATTTATTTTTATTGTGATTACTTATGGAGTACATTGTGAATAAATTGAGAACAGGAAGTGAACAAAAAAGTTTATCAACTGTTATGTAAAAGAAAAGGGGTAGGATTAAATAAGCTCTGCTTCTTCCTACTCCTTTTCGAACATGTTGAAAAGAGAAACTGGAAATTGTGATGTATCATGTTGTATGCTTGCATGTTCGAAATAAACTCAAACTCAAACTCAAACTTTACCATGACCTTCCGCCCCGGCTCCCAGAATGGTAAACCAGACGCCTTATCTAGGATGTACGCCTGCCCTGAGGAAGAGGTAAAGACAGAGACCATCATCCCTCCATCACAAGTGCTGGGAGCGCTACAGTGGGACATCGAGGGTTGCGTGACAGAAGGACTCAAGAACGTTCCCTCTCCCAAGAACTGTCCTCAGGGGCGCTCGTTCGTGATCTCACAGCTCCGTCCGGAAGTTTTGAACTGGGCCCACAGCTCCAAGGTTGCCTGCCACCCAGGCATTACCCGTACTGCCTTCCTCCTATCCCAGCGCTTCTGGTGGCCAACTTTCAGAGCTGACGTTATGGAGTTTGTATCCGCCTGTTCCACCTGTGCTCGCAATAAAGCTTCACATCGGGCACCTGCGGGTCTTCTGCGGCCACTTCCCATCCCTTCCCGCCCGTGGTCCCATGTGGCCTTGGATTTTGTCACAGGACTTCCACCATCTAAGGGCAACACTGTTATTTTAACTTTGGTGGACCGCTTTTCAAAGATGGCCCATTTCATCGCTCTTCCCAAGTTGCCCTCGGCACTCGAGACTGCAGATTTGCTGGTACGCCACGTGTTTTGGCAACATGGAATCCCGATGGATGTGGTCTCGGACAGAGGGCCACAGTTTTCTTCTGTGATTTGGAAGGCCTTGTCACGCCAATTGTCTTCCCATTTCAAAAACCTTCCTATCCCCCATTTACTTCCGGTGTCATTTCCTCTTACGTCATTTCCTCTTTCTTACGTCATTTCTTCTTACGTCATTGACAGCGATCGATAGAATCCAAATCTCCTGAAAATGGTGGTGTCACTGAATGATATGTGTCTTCATCTTTCCCAGGGGACTTATGTCAAACACCAGCAGGCTTCGAAACATTTCAAGCGGAGTGTTAGGGCCGCTGCTGGGAACTTCTGTCTTCGTGGTAACGTGCAACAAATATTAATTAATATATAATACTGTTAAATGTCTGTACTTTAAATCAACATTATTGTTGAGACCATTTCACTAATATTAATTAATATATAATAATGTTAAATGTCTGTACTTTAAATCAACATTATTGTTGAAACCATTTCACTAATATTAATTAATATATAATAATGTTAAATGTCTGTACTTTAAATCAACATTATTGTTGAAACCATTTCACTAATATTAATTAATATATAATAATGTTAAATGTCTGTACTTTAAATCAACATTATTGTTGAAACCATTTCACTAATATTAATTAATATATAATAATGTTAAATGTCTGTACTTTAAATCAACATTATTGTTGAAACCATTTCACTAATATTAATTAATAATACATTATTTGATTGGAAACCAAGTAAATGGTGGTCTTTGACTATTGTACTCTAGGATTGTGATTCAGTCTGAATGTACTCACATGCTTGAATGCAATATTGAATTCTAACCACAACGTTACTGGTAAAATGTTTCATAATTGTCATATTGGTGATGACCAAGCCAGAACTCATTCCCTTGATGTTACAGAGTTATGGAGGTTCTTACATACAATATGGTTAGGCTGGAGACCCTGGATGGAAAGCCCAAGCATATGATGACCCCGTATGCATCACTGAAACCTCTGCGCCCGAGTATGTCAAACTGAATGCTGTTTACAGGCAATTTTTGTTCAGAGATCTTAATATCCCTCCCCTGTATCATAATATGCCTCCTATCTCATTTAGGGTCTCACCCGAGCTGGCCAAAGGATTCCCCTTCAGCCCCTGTGCTTCCAGGAGATGCTGAAATGCTGACTTCATCATCGGAGGAGGAAACTGAGGTACTTTTTCAGAAAAAAAGTGTTTATGTGTCCATACATGTAGCTTTCTAACTATTTGTATGATTGACACAGGTCCAGTGTCATTGTTTCACGGACCATACATATGCTGGCCCCACATCATCCTGGAAAAAGGAGCTGCACCCCGACCAGAAACAACTGGTGAGCAGGTTTTAAATTGAGTAAAATTTTGACATTGGAGCCAGTATATGATTAAAAATATATACATTTATTGCTTTGTGAAGTGGCCAAGGTTATCTTCAAGTCGAGTAATGTAAAATTTTCTCATGAACAGCTCGAGTATGTTTTGGCCTGCGATCGTCCAGCTATGGAACTGATCGTTAAAGAGGGAGGGGTGTGTTTAACCCGAGAAGGTTTTGGTCTCTCGGGTTGTCCAGAGACATGGACTCCACGGTCAGTACTGTAACTGTTATGTTTGTTTCACTTGACTGCTTATTCCATGGATATGTATAACTTTGTTACATCTGTAATGTGATGACAGATCGGACTCTCTCAAGATACATCCCTCCTTCCACGTCTCTCTACTCAAGCCTGTGTCCTCCAGTTCCTTGAGTCCTCCAGAGGTGCCTCCTCCACCTCCCAGACTTATTGATGGCCACCAAGCGTTCACAGTCAAGGCCATTCTTGACGTGAGGAGAAGGGGCAGGGGTTTCCAGTATCTGGTCGACTGGGAGGGTTACAGCCCCGAGGACCGATCCTGGGTCCCACGTTCGCTTATACTAGACCCTTCACTTTTAACTACATTTTATGACCGTTTTCCGGAGAAGCCAGGTAAGCCGCCAGGTGGCGTCCATTAAGGGGGGGGTACTGTTGCGTTTTGTCATTTCCCTGCCTTCTCTTTTTTGTCTGTTTTTTTCCTCAGTCAATTAGTCCCCAGCGAGGCACACCTGCAACAAGTCTCTACCCAGTACTATTTAAGCTCGTCACCGACAGCTGGTCCCTGCCGATTATTGTCTCCTGCACCTCCCACGTGCATGTGCCTGATTCACTTCGTCCTGCCTGGTATGTTGTCTCTCCTTATTCCTGTAATTCCTCACCTCTTTGTGTTTGCTTCCTAGCCTCCCTGAGGTAAAGAGGATTTTGTGTTGGACCTCTTGTTGAGCTCAGTGTGCCCTGGCCTTTTCCCCTGCCGACCACTGAGAGACCTGCTTTTGTTTGCTTATTCATGGTGTGCACTTCTGCCACATCGCTTTTTGTTGCACTTTTTGGACTCATTAAATTGTTTAACATTTTGTAATTCAACCTCGCCTCCCGTCTCTGCATCCTGGGGTCACCTCCTTGATCAAATCCTAACAACTGTCATGTTGTGCCGACGCACCGTCATGCTCGTTAAAAAAAAAGGGGGTCGGGTAC
Source organism: Entelurus aequoreus (assembly GCF_033978785.1). Taxonomy (NCBI): domain Eukaryota; kingdom Metazoa; phylum Chordata; class Actinopteri; order Syngnathiformes; family Syngnathidae; genus Entelurus; species Entelurus aequoreus. The sequence goes on from NC_084736.1 coordinate 43,640,212, forward strand.
CGGTATTTTGTAGAGGCGGTATAGTACCGAATATGATTCATTAGTATTGCGGTACTATACTAGTAGCGGTATACTGTACAACCCTAATTCAATGTATTGTTGTACGTTTATACATGGTAACATCACTCATGTATTTGATGTGGTACACGTGTTCTATATCGCTAGCAATAGCGTCTGTTTCCTCTACATCCAGCGTGTTTAAAGGTTCCAGAAAGAGTGCATATTTTGCTGTAAGTTGTTTATATTCAGACAAGGCAAACATAAAAATAGCTTTCGTGAATGTGGCCATTTTGATTTCTGACTTTGTAACTGGAACTTTTAACCTCACCTGTTTCTTAATTGGCAATCAGGAGACATACCTGTTCCTTGTTGCCAGTCAGGTGGCTGGGTCATTGTTCTCTGTTCCTGCTGTGCCTTGGTCCTCACACTATGTTTTCGGCCCCTGCCCTGGTTCCTGTTTAGAACGTCAGTTTTCTTTAGTATTATCTTTACCTGCATGCCGCCTCTCGCCTCTGCATCCTGTGTTCACGCCAACAACGCCAAGACCACCCCATGACATTTTCAGTTAATTGTTTACTACTGTTTAAATATTGGTAAAATTCAGAATTGTATGTATAGTTTCTCAAAAATATGGTTTAATTCAGGATTTGTGCACATAATTTCCCCTAAATTGTCGGTGTATTTCTGAATTTTGCAAAGCAACAAGCATATTTACCAGAAAACATTTTTTATTTTTTATTTTTTTAATTTATTTTTCCCAAACTGCTAGTTTAATTCTGGATTTTTTTTTGTGACTTTTTTAAATTTTAGATCATTTTAATAATCCCCCCTAAACACACACACAATTGTATCCAATCCTCAAATTTGTGTGGCATATTTCTATATAATGTGGTCTAATTTCAAAGGTAATACATATTATCCCCCCAAAAAACTTATACATATAATTTTCCTCCAAAAAAGTGCTCTGATTCCAAATGTATGCATGTTTATTCTAAAATGTTTAAATTAACGGGACAACTTCCCCCAAAAGATTTGGTGTAATTCTGATTTTTAAAAAAAAAAATCTGAATTCTAAAAGCTAATGTGCATATTGGTTCAAACAATATTTGGAGTAATTCTAAATGTTATGCATATTTCTCACAAAAATGTCCATTTAAACAATTACATTTTTATGGTCTAAGGGACATTTGACTTTAGGGAATGATTTAGACTAAATGCTGATATCATTAATGCCTGGTGACATTACTGCTGTTACCCTTGTCATTCATGCTTGTATTCCATGCCATAGTTTTCATGCTTTTTCACGTCACAGTAAGTGTTTTCGTTTTTATGTCCATAGTTCTGCCTTTGTGCTAGTTTTGTTTTCATAGCCAAGTTTTTTCTGCGCCTTGTGCGCGCCTTTTGTTTGTACCCTTTTGTTTGTTCCTTTTTATAGTAAAATTAGAATATGTGTTTACCTTCACGCCATGTCCAGTATAGTTGTTTTGCATCCGGGAAAGCAATCTGCGCAGTAATTTGTGCCGCCAAAGTCTACGTCGTGACAGAATGTCGCCAGCTAATCGCTATCCCGCAAACAACTGGCAATCAATGGAGGAAGGAAAGTGGGAGGCGCTAGGAGCCAAGGCGGACCAAGACTTGATGTGGAGTCCAAGCGGAAAACTCATTCCGATAAGCTCTGTTTGGCCCGAAGTGGAAGCCGAAAGCGCCGCCCAACTCTATTTCCATGATTAAGCATTATCAGGACATGTTTTTAGAAATTAGGTCTAGTCAATCACAGTCATCCAGATTTCATGCCCCGCCCCCCAGGACTCAAGCCCCACCCACATCACAAAATTCTTCTTTTTTTTCACCCACAAAAGCACAGGTGGGGGATAAAGAAATAATTTTGGGACAATTCAAAGGGGAGGATTCTGCCCCCCTCCTGCCCTCCCTCCACCTACCCCTAAGATCGATTCCAGACCGCAGGGAGCGCGTCTGGTATCCACTCCTTGAGGGGGCGGCTAGGGCCGGGAGCTGTGCTGGTGGGGTGGGTCAGCTGCGCCCTGTCAGGCAGCAACCTCCAGCCCGGCCACCACCACCAGTTCTTCGCCATGCCAAGCCATTGCCTCCAGCCCGGCCACCAGTACCAGTCTTTCGGCCTACTAAGCCGCAACCTACGGCTAGGCCACCTCCACCAAAGCCAAGGCTAGCACCTACGCCAAGGCTTGCATTTGCTTCAAGGCTAGCATCTGCTTCAAAGCTAGCACCTGCACCACGGCTAGCTCCACGCCAAGCTCCAAGGCTAGCACCAGCGCCAAGGCTATCACCAGCACCAAGGCTAGCACCAGCTCCAAGGCTAGCACCAGCTCCACCACGTCAAGCTCCTCCACGCCAAGTTCCTGTCACAGCTTCAAGGCTAGCACATTCCCCAAGGCTAACACCTGCTCCAAGGCTAGAACCACGGCTAGCACCAGTAGCTGCACCATGGCTAGCACCACGGCTAGTACCATTAACTGTACCACGGCAGGTTCCAGTTCCTGCACCACGACGGGTTCCTGTACCTGCACCACGGCGGGTTCCTGTACCTGCACCATGGCGGGTTCCTGTCCCTGCACCACGACGCCAAGAGCCAGTCCCTGCACCACCACGCCAAGTGCAGCCAGTCGTAGCTCCACGCCGCCAAGACTCAAGCCAGGACCCACCAAGCCAAGACCCACCAAGCCAAGACCCATCACGCCAATCTTCGCCGACTGCCGCACCCACGCCAGACTCATCGTCTGACTCCACGCCTGCCACGACGAGGACGCGCGCAACTTCCACGCCTGCCACGACGATATGCCCGCCTCCTCGTAGGCCACGGATGTGGCCATTTCCGGGTCTCCCGCCACGCCAAGTACGCCGACCACCTCGTCGGCCACGGATGTGGCCGTTCCCGGGTCGCCCACCTCGTCAGGTGCAGCACTGTTCTACGCGTCACCGCCACATGACTCTGCCCCGGTGGATTCGGGGACACTTGGTCTGGCGACCCACCGCCATGTCCCCCTCCAACCCTCCCATGACTGTTGATCATTGTTTTGTTTTTTGTTTTTTTTGGACATCTGGTATCTGTCCTTAAGGGGGGACTCTGTCATGTCTGTTGATCAGGTTTTCTTTAGTTATGTCCTGTTTGGTTTTTGGACTCTTTTTAGTTTCTGTTTACGCTCCATTGTTTTTGTTTCCATGACTACTCATTGGTTTCACCTGTCATGCATTTGGACTCACGCACCGGACTCATTTGGACACACGCACCTGTTGTAATCAAGACACTATTATTTAAGCCTGTCACTTTCTGTTGGTCGGCCTGGCAACATTACTGCTGTTACCCTTGTCATTCATGCTTGTATTCCATGCCATAGTTTTCATGCTTTTTCACGTCACAGTAAGTTTTTTCGTTTTTATGTCCATAGTTCTGCCTTTGTGCTAGTTTTGTTTTCATAGCCAAGTTTGTTCTCCGCCCTGTGCGCGCCTTTTGTTTGTACCCTTTTGTTTGTTCCTTTTTATAGTAAAATTAAAATGTCTTTACCTTCACGCCATGTCCAGTCTAGTTGTTTTGCATCCCGGGAAAGCAATCCGCGCAGTAATTTGCACTGCCAAAGTCCATGTCGTGACAGATAAGGTTCAAATCCACAGAGGCAGATGGATGGCTATCATTCATATTTGAACCGATACAGTTCTTATTCCTGGTTTCTAGAAATGTATACCGGTACCAATTTCCAGTACTTTTGTGTGTTAATAAATGTTAATTGTTTGATCGTATCGTCATTTTTTTAATGTAACATTTAAAATGAGCTGACTGTGATAACTGTGCTGTTTCTTATACCATGTGAGTCTCATTTGCAATGCAGTTCCACTTCCAAAACATTATATGGCAGTACTGTATAGGCTATCTACGGTAGCTTTTTCCAGGACGCTGAATGTGTTATGTTGCGCCCTACAAAGTGTTCACACTGTAAGTATTGTGCTTATTACACACCGGCTGTTTGATTGCGACATCCATCCTAGTTGTGATTTTTCATCACCAGATTTGGAGGTGTTGAAATCGCCATGTAAAATCGCTAATACTAATAGTAGCCCGTCTATGGAAAATCCAATGTAAATTAGCATCAAGCTAGGGTACCATTCATATTTGAACCAATACAGTCCTAATTCCTGGTACCTGGCAATTTATACCAACGGTACCAATTTTCGGTACTTTTGTGTGTCAATAAATGTAAATGTTTGTTAGTATCATAATTTTTAACTGTAACATTTAAAATAAGCTGACTGTGATAACGGTGCTGTTTCTTATACCACGTGAGTCTCATTTGCAATGCAGTTACACTTCCAAAACATTAGATTGCAGTACTGTATAGGCTATCTATGGTATGTTGTCTGAATGTGTTATGTTGCGCCCTACAAAATGTTCACACTAAGTATTGTGCTTATTACACACCGGCTGTTTGATTGTGACATCCACTTAGTTGGGAGGTTTCATCACCAGATTTGGAGGTGTTGAAATCGCCATGTAAAATCGCTAATGCTAATAGTAGCCTGTCCATGGCAAATTAGATTCAAGCTAGCGCATTTCGGAAGAGTAGAGCCTCACTTTACGTTACAGTATTTCCAACAAGCATACTTGCTTTGATGGTGTTGAATTTGACAACATGACTTCTGATGAGTCCATCCTGAGTGTTTGTTTACGCTTCAATGTCAGCAGAGTTTCTTCTTTAGAACATTCTAGAAGCCTCCTTCATTGTGTACAAAACTTGGGGCGCATGTGACGTTTTAAAAACGGCCATATTTGGACAGTTGACAGTGAGGGCGGATAATAAAGGCATGTTTGTGCTGCATGCTAGCATCGTTAGCACGCTCACCAGCAGGCGTCATCTTGCCGCTGTGACACGTGTCAGCGTTCACACGTCACCCGAAACCCAGCATGACCCATTTGGTCTCAGAGAACCGCCAGCCTGTCGTCTTCACGCCTTTGAGTCCACTTTGTGCTGACAGCCGTGAGGGGGGGTGTTCACATCAGCCTCAGTTAGTCGCTTTCCTCGTCTTTCTGTCGCCGCGCGTCTTTTCTTTAGTTGAGACTTTGAGTGATCGGTGTGGCCGAAAACAAGACGAGTCATGTTCTAGAATCATCACTTCCGGTCTTATCTCACGCCTGCAGTTCCTCAGTTCCATGATAAATGTGTCAACAAAGTCATCGTCGAGCGAAGGCGTGCTTTGTTTACGTGATTTATTGCTTTCGGGTCCTTGAGGCTGTAGCGCTCGTTCCCGACACGGCTATCTTATCGTGGAATGTGCAGCATTCAAACTTTCCAAGGAAAAAAAATCACTTTCAAGATCTTTTTTTTTTTTTTCCAAAAAGAGAGATCGTCAAATATTTAGGATTTCACTGGTTTGAATGTTTGATCATATATTTTTGCATAATTAAAATTATCTAATTATGCAAAAATATATGATCAAATGATGTTAACGTAAGTATTGACTTACATTAACATCATTTGCGATTACATGGAGTACATATATTTTTTTTCCTCCCAAAATAGTAAGAAAGAATACATTTAGTAAGAAAAGTTACAGTACTTTATTTAAACATATTATTTCCAGGCTTTCAGAGGCCAAATAAATTGAAATGGCGGGCCACATCTGGTCCCTGGGCCTTGAGTTTGACACCTGTGCTGTAGCAACTGTACAGTATGTCAAACTGTACTAAACAGGCATGTGATTTAAACTCAATGAAAAAGTTGTGATTTCACTTCCTGGTTCCATGACCCGCCCTATCTTGCCTCTGATTGCCTGTCCCTAATGTTTTGCCATCATATTAACCAATCGTGACTCATCATCATAGGTGGATTAATGACCGGGCCTACCGGGCCCAGGCCCAGGGGGCCAGAGGCCCCAAGGGGCCAGGCCAACTTGGCCCCGCGGCCGCGACCCAAGCAAAACTACTTTTGCAAAAATAATAATCTTAAGCCCCAAGGGGCCAGGCCAACTTGGCCCCGCGGCCATGATCCATAGAGGGTAAGAGGCCCCAAGGGGCCAGGTCAACTTGGCCCCGCGGCCGCGACCCACAGAGGGCCAGAGGCCCCAAGGGGCCAGGCCAACATGGCCCCGCGGCCATGATCCATAGACGGTCAGAGGCCCCAAGGGGCCAGGCCAACTTGGCCCCGCGGCCACGATCCATAGAGGGTCAGAGGCCCCAGGGGGCCAGGTCAACTTGGCCCCGCGGCCACGATCCATAGACGGTCAGAGGCCCCAAGGGGCCAGGCCAACTTGGCCCCGCGGCCACGACCCACAGAAGGCCAGAGGCCCCAAAGGGCCAGGCCAACTTGGCCCCGCGGCCGCGAGCCACAGAAGGCCAGAGGCCCCAAGGGGCCAGGTCAACTTGGCCCCGCGGCCACGATCCATAGAGGGTAAGAGGCCCCAAGGGGCCAGGTCAACTTGGCCCCGCGGCCGCGACCCACAGAGGGCCTGAGGTCCTAAGGGGTCAGGCCAACTTGGCCCCGCGGCCATGATCCATAGAGGGCCAGAGGCCCCGAGGGGTCAGGCCAACTTGGCCCCGATCCATAGAGGGTCAGAGGCCCCAAGGGGCCAGGCCAACTTGGCCCCGCGGCCACGACCCACAGAGGCCCCAAGGGGCCAGGCAAAATTGGCCCCGCGGCCATGATCCACAGAGGGCCAGAGGCTCTCAATCATTATTATCAAAGCTAATTCTCAAATTGGATGGATCACACAACCTCACTCACATATTCTTTATCAATTATTAAAGGTTGTTTCTGAATTTTGATCACAGAACTTAATGCAAATATTCTTGATTGATTGACAAAGCTCATTCTCAAATTTTGATTACACAACCTTACTCTGACAAATTATCATTATCAAAAAGCTCTATCTCGAATTTGGATCACAGAATCTCACTCAAGTATTCTTAGCTGTGCCCCTCCCCCATCAAGTCTTTCATAAACCGGTCTGTTCTTTTAGAATCTCCTCATTTGGTATTTTGAACTCGTGAGAGACTGCTCAAAATGTGGTTTCCTTTCCCTCAGTTCAGACTCAGAGATAATTTGAAATCATTCAACAAGAAGTTTAACGCGCGCACACACACACACACACACACTTGAGTTGAGCATTACTTGGAAATTCTTATATTTTCCATTTTGCTGTTATTATCAGCATCTTCCCATTTTGTCCTTTTCTTTCGAGAAAGTTTACAGTCTGACATTTGTCACTGCTGTCAGTTAATAACTTTTTGGTCTTTGACCCATTTTGTCATTTTCTCGATTCGATCGTCACTGACCACTCTCTCCTGTCTGGCAGACATCGTTGCTGCCATCATAGCTAGCAAGCTGCCTGCAGCGGGTCATCCCTATGTTCCCCGTCCCTATGTTACCCGGGTCCTATGTTCCCCTCTACCGGGGAACTAAGGACCCTTTTTAAAAAAAAGGGTTCTATGTTCCCCGCTGCGGGGAACGTACAACACTTTTTCCAGAAAAGGGTTCTATGTTCCCCGCTGCTTCCAATGCGCGACTAAGTAAGACGCACGCAGACACGCATGACAGAGACGCGTTTAAGTTGTCGAAGGAAGGAAGTTCGCGTTTGAGTTGCTCTATCTGCTGCCGCACGCCCTGTGACAGGTTAGGTTTAGGGATAGTTTTGGTCAGGGCACAATTTCGCCAAAAAAAAGTGCTCCACAACGCCCTGTGACAGGTTAGGTTTAGGGATGGTTTTGGTCAGGGCACAATTTCGCAATTTCGCCAGATACAATGCAGGGAACATAGGACCCTTTTTTAGAAAAAGGGTCCTAAGTTCCCCGGTCGCATACAAAGACCCAGGAACAACCGGGGAACATAGGACCCGGGGAACATAGGACCCGGGGAACATAGGCACGCTCCCGCCTGCAGATAGCAACATTTTGGTGTCCTTTGGGAAAATATTTAGAAAGAAGACAAAAGTACACACAGTTGTACAACTATTATCTTTATGATCTTTTTTTTGTTAGTTTCTCTGTTACTGTGTGTGGCCAATTAAGCGACTTTTGGCCATACCTGGCTGGTGACATTTAGCGACTTTCTGGTTGATGTTAAGATTAATAATAGCAACAGTTCTCTTCATCTTAATGCAATTTATTGTGTCTGTCTCTCCACATTTTGCCATTAGGTACTTTGAGCTCTTGTTGGTCAGTCACTCTAAGGTACATTGTTGCTGCCATCATAGCTAGCAAGCTGCCTGCAGATAGCGACATTTTGGTGTCCTTTGAGAAATATTAAGAAAGAAGACAAAAGTACAAGACATTGTACGATTACTATCTTTTTAAAATTATTTGTTTCACTGTGTGATTGACCGACTTTGCCGCTAGATTTCGCGTCTTTTGGCCATACCTGGCTAGCGACTAAAAACATCATTTAGCGACTTTTTGGTTGTGAAGATAAGTGGTAAAAGCAGATCTTCCTGTTGGTCTTCCCACATTTTGCCATTTGGTACTTTGCACTCTTCTTGGTCACTCCAAGGCATTTGTCCCTGCCTTCAGCTAGTCACTTGGCTCTTTTGGAATATATTTCACTGTAATTGGCTCTCTCTCTCTCTTTCTCCTCAGTACAAATCAGCCTGTTCCCTTGCCATTCATCACTGACCACTCTGCTCTCCTGTCTGTCAGACATTATTGCTGCTTGCAGATAGCTTGGGGTCCTTAGAGAAAATATCAGAAGAGAAAAGTACACAATTATCTTAATTATCTTTTTTATTCAGTCAGTCCTTCAGTGAGTCCCAGTGTGTTGGCGATTAAGCAACGTTGGCATTCAATTAGCGACTTTTGGCCATACATGGCTGGCGACTCAAAAAACTAGAAAAAAAGTACAAAAAGTTGTACAATTAATATCTTTATTATCCTTAATTCCCCTGAATCCTAGAGTGTGTTGCAATTAAGCAACTTTGCTGCTAGGTTTAGCGACTCTTGTTTTGGGCATACCTGGCTAGCGACTACAAACATTATTCAGCAACTTTTTGGCTGTTAAGATTAACGTTAATAAATTAAATCCTAATACAATTTATTGTGTTGGTCTCGCCATCTTGCTATTAGGTACTTTGAATTCTTGTTGGTCTCTGCTAAGGTATCTGGCTGTTGTCTTTGCCTTCAGTTAGTCACTTGGCTCTGGAATATATTTAACTGTACTTGGCTCTCTCTTTCTCCTCAGTACAAATCAGTCTGTTCCCTTGCCATTTAGACATTTTCTTGATTGGATCATCACTGACCACTCTGCTCTCCTGCTGTCTATCAGACATTGTTGCTCCCATCATAGCTAGCAAGCTGCCTTGGTGTCCTTTGTGAAAATATTTAGATAGAAGACTAAAGTGCACAAAGGTGTACAATTATTATCTTTTCAAAATATTTGTTTCACTGTCAGTGTGATTGACCGACTTTGCCGCTAGATTTCGCGTCTTTTGGCCATACCTGGCTAGCGACTGAAAACATCATTTAGCAACTTTTTGGTTGTGAAGATAAGAGGTAAAAGCAGATCTGCCTGTTGGTCTTTCCACATTTTGCCATTTGGTACTTTGCACTCTTGTTGGTCACTCCAAGGCATTTGTCCCTGCCTTCAGCTAGTCACTTGGCTCTTTTGGAATATATTTCACTGTAATTGGCTCTCTCTCTCTTTCTCCTCAGTACAAATCAGTCTGTTCCCTTGCCATTTAGACATTTTCTTGATTCGATCATCACTGACCACTCTGCTCTCCTGCTGTCTATCAGACGAATCAGTTGATTCTCTGCTCTCAATTGTCTATGCTAGTAAGCTGTTATTCTCTGCTTTGGAGTGTTGATGCTGGGTTGCTAGTTTTCTAAATCACCTCACACACTTGAAGGAAGCAGCACCGATCATAAACACACAAACAAACTCACACACACACACACACACACACACACACACACACACACACACACACACACACACATAGTTGGTTTATCTGTTGTGATAGGCAAAGAGCCAATGTGCAAAGAAAGAAGGGAAATATGGATCATAAACGTTTAAGTGGAGGAGCTAGAAAAAAAATTCAGCAAGAAAAGAAAAAAAAGGAATCAGTTTTACTTGAGAGTGTTCCAAATATCTCCAGCTTCTTCAGTACAAAGACATCTGCTGAAAGCAATTCTATAAATGCTACTGCAAATTCAGCTAAGGTTAGCAATGCACCTGAGCTAGCATGTAGCTCCCAAGATCCTGAGACCACTACAAGTGTAGACACTGAACCAAATGCTTCTGATGCTTATGATTCAACCAATTCAGCAGTAGCCAGTTGCTCGGATGAATGTGAGGTCACTGCACCTCTGGACAGCATAGAAAATGAGCTGAATCTTTCTTCAACACCATCTACAGTGACAACTCTACCTAGTGATCCCGCTAAATGGGCTGAGACCCTCACTGAGTCAATGAAGGAAGTTCTTATTCAAAGAGGTGCAAAATCATTTCACAACCGTCACAGCCATTATCCAGCTTCTGTGAGGAACAGTGGGCTAGGAGGCAAAACCCGATGCCTAAACAATGAACATTTTACTTCACACTTGCCCAATGGACAACGAGTACAAAGAGAGTGGCTGATGTACTCTCCCTCTACTGGTAATGTTTACTGCTTTGCATGCAAACTGTTTTCCCCAAAAACGCATTCTTTTGTGACAGGCTATTGTGATTGGAAACACTCAGAAAGATTTGGTGAACATGAGCGAAGTGCTGAGCACATAACCTGCATGCAAGCAGTCTTGAACCGCGCCAAAGGTGCCACAGTTGATGCAGACCTGTTCAAACAGTTTCAGGCAGAGAGCAGCTATTGGAGGCAGGTGTTACAAAGAGTTGTTGCAGTCATTAAATTCCTTGCAGAAAGGGGCCTTGCATTTAGGGGTAAAAATGAATCGTTAGGGTCTCCTCTCAATGGGAACTACCTTGGTATTCTGGAGGTCCTGGCTGAATTTGATCCCTTTCTAAAGGATCACATCAGAAAGTTTGGGCAGATGGGTCGAGGTAATACCTCATATCTGTCCTCCACCATTTGTGAGGAATTCATTGAATTGATGGGTGCAAAAACCAAACAGGCTATAGCAGATGAACTGCAAGCAAGCAAATACTACTCTATCATTGTGGATTCAACCCCAGATTTATCTCATGTGGACCAATTGACATTCATATTCCGTTTTGTTAGCAAAGAGGGCAGTGTTGTTGAACGCTTTGTGGGTTTTGAGCCCATTACTAGCCATACAGGTGAAAGTTTGGCTAACTGTGTCATGTCTGTGTTGGAAAATCTAGGGTTAGAGCTGTCAAATTGCAGGGGGCAGGCTTATGATAATGCCAGCAACATGTCAGGGAGGTATAATGGGTTGCAGGCTCACTTAAAGAAAAGCAACCCATTAATACACTATATTCCATGTGCAGCTCACTCTTTGAATTTGGTGGGAGTCAACAGCATTGACAGATGTGGAAATGAAGTCTCTAAGTATTTTGACTTGATTCAGTCTATTTACAACTTCACAACTGCATCCACACACCGATGGGACAGGGTATTTGGCAATTCCAACATAGATCTCACACTTAAAGCTTTATCCAACACGCGTTGGAGTTGCCGTGCAGAATCTACCAAAGCACTGTGGCAGAACTACAGTAAAATAAAAGCAGCACTACAGGTTATTTCCACTGATGACACAGAGAAACGAGACACACGAACTGAAGCTGACAGTCTAGTGCGGAAGCTGGATTCACTTGAGATGGCCTTCATGGCAGGCTTTTGGGACACTGTTCTGTCCAGATTTCAGGCCACAAGTCTGCAACTTCAAAAAGCAGACATGGACCTTGGTACAGCAGTTAGATTGCTGGAATCTCTGCGCACCTTTGTTCTCTCCCAAAGAGATCTATTTGATCATTTTGAGCAGAAAGCCTTAAACATGTTGGGTGGCACCCCATCTTACAGGGCTGAACGGACGAGGAAACGTAAAAAGTTTGCTGATGAATCAGCATCCCCAGATGTTGTGCTTGAGGGAAGGCAACTGTTTCAAATAGAGACATTTATTGCCTCTATTGATCAACTGAGTTCAAGCCTTAATCACCGTCTGGAGGCCTACAAACATCTGAACAATTTGTTCAGTGTCCTTTTCTCTTTGGATACAGAGTCCAATGCTTCAGTCCTTCACAAGGCCAAGATTCTCACTGAATCATACCCATCTGACCTCAATGAAAGTCTTGGACAGGAGCTTATACAGTTCAAATCTTTTATACAGCTCAACAACACTGATGAGGAGAGGACCCCTTCAGGACTGCTCAAAACAATAATACATTTTGGACTACAGCCTACGTTTCCTAATACATACATTGCGCTACAGATTTTTCTCACTCTACCGGTCAGTAACTGTGAGGGAGAACGCTCATTCTCTCTTTTGTCAAGAGTAAAAAATGAGCTGCGCACAAGAATGACTCAGAAAAGATTAAATGCGTTATCTCTAATGGCAATTGAGAGTGAGCTGACAAGAGAGTTGGACTTCAATGATGTGGTGGATGATTTTGCAAAATTGAAAGCACGAAAGAAACCCCTTGCTTAAAGGTGCACTGTGTAAGATTTTTAGGTTATTTCCAGAATTCACCCATTCACTAATGTTAGGCTACCTGTTTTCATGAATACTTACCACCACCATAAAATTCTAAGTATCCATTATGACTTGGAGAATTGCACTTTTGCCATTTCTGGGAAGTGTCACCTGGATTGTGAAGATAGGATTGACTTTAGGCAGAAGCTTGGTGCTTTCTCTGGCAAACTGAACCTCAAGCTTCATTCTCTGCAGCTTTGCATTCTTGTGCAGACTTTCATCCACAAGGAACTTTTCAACTTCCCCACTATCGTGAAGGGGCCATCAAAAGATTTCAGTGTGTCCAGCATGTCTAGTCTCTTACTCTCCTTTCTTTGAGCCATCTCTTGTTTCTCATCTGCCCTACTCTCGAATTTTGCCTTCATGAATTTACTCCAGTTGAGTTCAACCTCCCTTTTTGCTTGTGCTGCTGCCTTGAAACCTCTGAAGCTCCTGGCTCTTCTGTAAAATTATTGACCTATTGACTGCGTTCAGTGTGCCCAACTTCTTCAGTTTGTAGTCCACCTTGCCACATTGTCTCTCCATCCCAATGTTGTGCACAGGGGTGCCATCAATGTTACTAGCCTGTTCACTGACAGGGTCCATTGGGAAGGTCTCCTCATCCATCCTCTGCCTGGCCAGGACAGTCTTCAGATGGGGCAGCATGAGATCTGTCAGCTGCTTCACTTCATCCAAGTATTCGGCAGCCACGTCTGACACTGAGTTCAGGACATGTCCAGTGCCTGTCCAGCCACTATAGCATTCTTGGAAATGGGCTATCTTGACCTGCATGCAGCCCTTGTACCATGAACTGGCCTACACCTTTCTTTGTGGTGCTCTCCGATGCATGTTATCATTTTACCTTTCTCCTTCTCCTCAAGCTTAACCACAAATAGATACAGACTTTGAGCCTCAATTTGCTGCACAGCTGCCGTTATGCCAATGTGTTTTCCTAAGATATTATTTTATTTTTAATGATAGAAGGGAGGAAAAGGGGGCAAAAATCATGTCCGATTTAGTTTTTTGGGTGGGTTGGGGGGTTTATTTCATGATAGCTACCAACTTCCAATACATAATATCTCTCAAATGACCCAATGCACCATCACTGAAGTGGGCGTAATCATTTTCAAAAATGTTTATTTTTAGGCCATTTATCCCCTCCCCCTGTGTCTGTGTGAAACCTGTGCTTGTCAGTGTCTGTGTGGTATACCTAATAGTGTGTGTGCAGTATGTGCACTCTTCTGTACAGTACAGTGTGCATGTCTGTTCACAGTATACAGTATTTCTTGCATAGTGCGTGCGTGTGTGTGCGCCCACACGCGCGGGGGGTTGAGGGGCCAAGACCATGTCAGGCCCAGGGGGCCAAAATTTCTTAATCCGCCCCTGCTCATCATAGTAAACAACCAACCAATCATGGATGTTCTTATATGTAAACCAACCGATCATCATTGATGTTTCCTGTATAGTTTGTCCCCTGCTCATGGAGTTGCTTCGCTACATAGCTTCCATTTTTAAGTTACCGTATTTTCCGCACCATAAGCCGCACCTAAAAACCCCAATTTTTGTCAAAAGCAGACAGTGCGGCTAATAACCCGGTGCGCCTTATATATGGATTAATATTCATATTTATTTTCATAAGGTTTAGGTCTCGCAACTACGGTAAACAGTCGCCATCTTTTTTCCCCGTAAAAGAGGAAGCGCTTCTTCTTCTACGGTAAGCAACCGCCCCCATAGAAGAGGAAGCGCTTCTTCTTCTACTGTAAGCAACCGCCAAGGTGAGCACCCGCCCCCGTAGAAGAAGAAGCTCGCGGATATTTAATTAGGGTCCGCCCTGTACCCTGTACAAAGGACTCCCCCAGGGAGTCCTTTGTACTGGTTACAAAGGAACCTATTGTTATTGTAAGGTTTTATTATTATTCTTTCTTTTTTCTTCCGCAGCTTTGCGCACTACTACGCCCCCCTTAACATGCTTCAAAACTCACCAAATTTTTTACACACATCCAAAAAGTGTGCCAGCAGACTTTAGTCAAAAAACCGAACCCAAAAAATCACAATTGCACTCTAGCGCCCCCTAGGTAGAAAACTGCCTCTAACTCCCACTAGGAAGGTCGTAGAGACATGAAACAAAAACCTGTATGTAGGTCTCAGTTAGACCTACAATTCATAATTTTACTTCTTCGGGCGAAAACCAACAGGAAGTTGGCAATTTCCCCTTCAAGACAAAAAATGACTAAAAACACTCATTTTTGATTTTTGAGCTGTAATTTGACCCCCTTAAAATACTTCAAAACTCACCAAAATTCGCACACACATCGGGACTGCGGGAAACTGCGATCTAAAAAAAAAACCGAATCCCAAAACTCAAAATTGTGCTCTACATAATTTTTGGGAAAAAAAGATAAAAAACTGCTCCTCAGAGGAAAACTCTGACAAAACTGCTTGTAACTTCCGGTAGGAACGTCGTAGAGACATAAAAAAAATACCTCTATGTAGGTCTTGCCTGGACCTACATTTCATAGATTGACATCCTTCAGCAAAAATCAACAGGAAGTTTGCTATTCCTCCTTCAAACCATCATTTTTGTTACAACCGGTCACCAAACATCAAACGTTATCTCCTCCGAGCGCGTTTGTCGTTTCGGCTTCAAACTGCTACAGGAGAGAGATTGAACCCTTCTGATTAAAAGTTGACGAAAGAGTGGTGATTAGTGCTACCGTTTTGATTTTACGCGCCTTCAAAGACCCGCAGCACTGATGCTGCTACGGTGCCAAAAATGACAACGAAACTGCAATTAGACCTTCTTTGGCCTCAATACACACAATAGCCTATAATGACAATGTGAACTCAGACACAACTTCCTCTAACTCCTAGTACGAATATCGTAGAGACACAAAACAAAAACCTCTATGTAGGTCTCACTCAGGACTACCACTGGACAAAAGTATTGGACACCTAGGACTAGCACCTGCCAGAAGGCGGACCCGACCAATGCTGCTTGCAGCTTTAATTTCATTTGTTTTTCTGTAAAGACAACAAAATGTCCCCTACTAAGAGACACGCGTACAAGGTTCCACTGACTTTTGATATTCATGTGAACCGCACTGTGGATACAACGGGAACACGTACGGTGAATATTCGCACCACAGGGAATGAGAAGTCGTCCTACTGTGGTTCTAGCTTGCCATGCTAACGGCCAGAAACTTCCACCCACGGTGATATTCAAAAGGAAGACCTTGCCAAAAGAGAACTTTCCAGCCGGCGTCATCATAAAAGCTACCTCGAAGGGATGGATGGATGAAGAAAAGATGAGCGAGTGGTTGATAGACGTTTACGCGAAGACACCGGGTGACTTTTTTCACGCAGCGCCGTTCCTGTTGATCTATGACTGCATGCGCGTCCACATCATCGATGGTGTCAAAAAACAAGTGAAGCACACCGAAGAAGAAGAATTCGAGGGATTTGTAGATGAGTAATAACTTCAGAAAGTGAGCTTTAAATGTTTATTTTGTGTGTTGTGTGACACTAACGTATGAGCAACGTTGAGTTATTGATGTTGCTATTGCTCTGCACTATTTGGAGTGTTACTATTTTTGTGATTGCACATTTGCACATTACATTTTGGGAGTGAACAGAGTTGTTAGAACGCTGGTTTGTAATATATTATTAAAGTTTGACTGACCTATCTGACTGTTTTGTTGACATTCCCTTTAGCGTAGCGTAGGTGCGGCTAATAGCACGGGGCGGCTAATAGGTAAACAAAGTTTTGAAATATGCCGTTCATTAAACGTGCGGCTAATAACACGGGGCGCCTTATGGTGCGGAAAATACGGTAATCATTTTTTAATGGAAAACAGTAGTTTTTACCACTGGATTATCAAAAACCATACTTATTAGGGGAAAACCATAGTTGTCACCGGTATGGCAAAGAGACTGATCAAGATTTTAACACACATTGTAGGTCGGAAAACTAAGAAAAACAGAATTTTTTACCAATATTTTTACAGAGATAAAAAATACGGACTTCCGACTATAGACGGGAAAATCACATGCCTGACTAAAATAATATAAAAGGACTAGTTGATTGGCAACACTAAATGGTCCCTAATGTGTGAATGTTGTCTGTCTATCTGTGTTGGCCCTGTGATGAGGTGGCGACTTGTCCAGGGTGTACCCCGCCTTCCGCCCGAATGCAGCTGGGATAGGTTCCAGCACCCCCCGTGACTCCAAAATGGACAAAGCGGTAGAAAATGGATGGATGGATGATATAGGAGCATAAAAAAGCAGTAAGGCAGATTGGGCGTAGTAGAACATGAACAGAACATAAGAACAGACAACACTGCAAAGGAACGAGTGGAACGCTAAAGGCCAAAAAAAGATTTGACTTGTTCACCCTCAAGTGGAAGTTGGCCAGCCTTTAATGTCCTTTAAGACTGGACTTCTGATCATTGTTTACCTCAGGGCCCAACAGAAGGGCCCACTTATAACAACAAAGATCGAGCAATCCTGATTTTAAAAAGGTATTCAATAATTATATCTCAATCAATCAATATTGATTTATAAAGCGCTTTTCATACATAAAAGAAATGCAATGCAAAGTGCTTTACAAAGTTAAAAACAATACCCAGATGACCCATGTCCCCCATTATCACATACGTACGCACGGAAACACACACACACTCACACACACACACACACACACATATGCAACTATATGTACAAATGATTGCATGTCTGAGTACAGAGGAGACATGTGAGTGGTCACAGCTGATAAAGTGTTTAAAAAATTGAGCGTACTCCACCCAAACAAGGCCACCGGCCTTGATAATATTCCCTCCAGATTCCTCAGGGTCTCTGCCTCCATCATTGCCCCGATCATCACGCACATAATAAACCTATCAATTACACAAGGCCAAGTACCAAAAGATTTTAAGATAGCAAGAGTAACTCCCCTCTTTAAAAAAGGAAGCAAATTAGAACCTGGCAACTACCAACCTGTTTCTATTCTCAGTTCCATTTCGAAAGTAATGGAGAAAATAGTTTATGAACAGGTCGATAGTTACCTTGCCACTAATAAACTCATGTACAAATTCCAATCCGGCTTTAGAACTAACCACTCCACTGACACATGCCTTCTCTATCTGACCGACCACATCAAACATGAGGTGGACGCGGGCAAATACTGCGGCATGGTCATGCTGGACCTTCAGAAGGCTTTTGACACCGTTAACCACGCTATACTGTTGGATAAGCTCAGAGCAATCGGATTTAACAAAACCTCATCGAGCTGGATACAATCTTACTTGGAGGGGAGGGAACAGGTGGTAGAGGTGAACGGCACCGCACCCCCCCTCTCAGTGAGCTGTGGAGTCCCCCAAGGCAGTATATTGGGGCCTTTACTGTTCCTAATACACATAAACGACTTGTCATCGGCATGCGACTGTGAATTGTTCTTGTTTGCGGATGACTCGGCCCTGCTGGTATCGGACAGGGACAAGTCACAGGTGGAGAAAATCCTCAGTGCTGAACTCTGTAGAACATGCACCTGGCTCGCTGACAACAAGCTATGCATACACTTGGGTAAAACGGAATCCATCCTATTTGGGTCCCACATCAACCTTAAGAAAGTCAATGACTTCACTATAAAAGTGGGTGACATTGTTATCACCAGGAAAGATGAGGTCACCTACCTAGGTTCCATTCTAGAGGCTAATCTTTCCTGTAATAAAATGGCAACCAAGGTAATCAAAAAGGTCAACCAACAAATGAGATTTCTCTACAGAATCTCCTCTCTGGTCAACAAAAGCACTATGAGGATTCTGGCGGGAACTCTCGTTCAACCCTTTTTCGATTACGCATGCACCTCCTGGTACCCTAGCACCTCCAAAACCCTTTAAATCTAAACTCCAAACATCCCAGAACAAGCTAGTCAGATTACTTCTAGACCTCCACCCCAGATCCCACCTCACTCCGACCCACTTCTCCAAAGTGGGCTGGCTCAGGGTGGAGGACAGAGTAAAACAACTTGCACTGAGCCTAGTCTATAAAATCCGCTACACCTTCCTGATACCGAAGTACATGTCAAACTACTTCCTTAACATAAATGACCACCATAACCACAACACCAGGGGAAGCTCCACTAACCACGTTAAACCCAGATTCCGAACTAACAAAGGTCTTAACTCATTCTCTTTCTATGCCACATCAATATGCAATGCGCTCCCAACAGGTATAAAAGAATGGGCATCTCTATCCTCATTCAAAACCGCAATAAAAGTTCACCTCCAGGCAGCTACAACCCTAAACTAACACCCGCCCCGGATTGTTAATAATCAAATGTAAACAATCTAATGCAGATACTTTTTCTTATGCCTTCTGATCTCTCTCTTTACTCTACTTCACTGTGCAACCTACTAATAAAAGTCTCAATCAATCAATCAAAGAGTAAACACTATCACATCTGCACCAGGAGGTCATCAGACCATGGCCACCAGGACGCTGACAAAAAAGCGCCTCCGCAAGCACGGCCAATAACCCCTAAAGGGAGATGGCTCATCTGAGGAACGTTGGAAAATTAAAATAATACAAATTGTAAAATAGTAACAACCATGAGTAGAGATAAAGAATAAAATACAAGTAAGACATATGAAGACTAATAGAAAAATAAAAAATAATAATAAAAAATAAAAATAACATTTTTTTTTAAATAAAAAAAAATAAAAAAAGATACAAATAAAATGAATATACAATATACAAATAATAAATAAATGGAACTGAATAAAATCTTGCATAACTAATAGGATAAAAAGTAAAATACAAATGACTTCAATAAAATAATATGAGGTAAAAGCCAAAATATCTGACCGACTTACAGTTGAAAAGGCTAAACCTTGTTAGATGATGTGGAACCAAAGAACAAATAAACCAGCAGATACTGCACAACAGTGGTCCCCAACCACCGGTCCGTAACCCATTTGCTACCGGGCCGCACAGAAACATTAATTTATAAACTACCGCATTTTTTCTGACTTAACTTTGGCCTGTCCCACTAAACACACTAATAGCTTGTTTACTGTTTGTTACAGTACATTCATGCACATTCATGGATATACCAAATGTCCATGTGCCAAATTGGAGCCAAAGGCTGATTTCCATCTGCAGTTCCCAGCAGGGTCATTGTACATAGGAGGGGTTCCTAACCTTTCTGACCTCAGTGCCCAACTTTCCCGCTACAGAGAGGCCCGGGGACCACTCCCATATTAACACTGAATTAGTAATCTTACTCTTGATTTTGATCATGTTCAAAAATGATATCTCACTTACTTAAAGTTTACTACCTTGTCAATTGATATAAAAGCATGTGTCAATCACAAAGATTATTATTCATTTAAAGGCCTACTGAAACCCACTACTACCGACCACGCAGTCTGATAGTTTATATATCAATGATGAAATTTTAACATTGCAACACATGCCAATACGGCCGGGTTAACTTATAAAGTGCAATTTTAAATTTCCCAGGGAACTTCCGGTTCAAAATGCCTTTGGAGGATGACGTATGCGCGTGACGTCGCGAGGTCCACGGAAGTGTTTGGACCCTTTTGGACACAATACAAACAGCTCTGTTTTCTTCGACAAAATTTCACAGTATTCTGGACATCTGTGTTGGTGAATCTTTTGCAATTTGTTTAATGAACAATGGAGGCTGCAAAGAAGAACGTTGTAGGTGGGATCGGTGTATGCGGCTGGCTGTAGCAACACAACAAGGAGGACTTTGTTGGATTGAAGACGCGCTAGCGGCGAACTCACCTTGACTTCCTACGTCTCCGGGCCGCCGACCGCATCGTCGATCGCTGGAACGCAGGTGAGCACGGGTGTTGATGAGCGGAGGAGGGCTGGCTGGCGTAGGTGGAGCGCTAATGTTTTTATCATAGCTCTGACGAGGTCCCGTTGTTAAGTTAGCGTCGTTAGCAACAGCATTGCTAGGCTTCGACGGGCGTCGAATACACATTAACCGTGTATTTACATGTCCAGTGTTTGGTTCAGTGTCTCCTGATAGTAGTATTGATGATCGTCTGTCTATCCTTCCAGTCAGTGATTTATTTATTTTGTTTCTATCTGCATTTGAGACAGATGCTATCACGTTAGCTCATGCTAAAGAGCTTCGTCGATGTATTGTCGTGGAGATAAAAGTCACTGTTAATGTCCATTTCGCCTTCTCGACTCTCATTTTCAAGAGGATATAGTATCCGAGGTGGTTTAAAATATAAATCCATGATCCACAATAGAAAAAGGAGAGAGTGTGGATTCCAATGAGCCAGCTTGTACCTAAGTTACGGTCAGAGCGAAAAAAGATATCTCTTGAACTGCATTCTAGTCTGTCACTCTAACGTTCCTCATCCACGAATCTTTCATCCTCGCTCAAATTAATGGGGTAATCGTCACTTTCTCGCTCCTAATATCTCTCGCTCCATTGTAAACAACGGGGAATTGTGAGCAGCACTACCGCTTGTGACGTCACGCTACTTCCGGTAGGGGCAAGTTTTTTTTATATCAGCGAGCAAAAGTTGCGAAATTTATCGTCGATTTTCTCTACTAAATCCTTTCAGCAAAAATATGGCAATATCGCGAAATGATCAAGTATGACACATAGAAAGGATCTGCTATTCCCGTTTAAATAAAAATAAATAATTTCAGTAGGCCTTTAACAAATAAACCTTAGGCTCAGGTCAGGCTGATTAGAAGAAGTACTAATCAAAAGAACAATACATTTACATTAGGGTTGTACGATATACCGGTACTACTATAGTTTCATGGTACTAATTAATCAAAATCGGTACTATACTCTGTTTGAAAAGTACCGGTTCCCCATTTTATTCCTTTTCTACGGGCATGACAAAGCGTCGTCACGTCATGGCATTGCTGGTTTTATGAGCAGAGGAGCATGTTCGGCAGCGCACACACACAGAGTACTTACAAACAGATACAGTGTGTCGACAGAAAAGGCAGAATGGACGCATTTTGGCCAAAAAACTAAAGATAAAGGTGAAGTTATAACACTGAAACACCCTCAGGAAGAGGTGCTTTAAGACATGGCTAGCTAAGCATCGCCTAACATCCATCCGCAGTCGGCAGTGTTTTAGCTACTTCTAAATCACTAATCCTGGCCTCCATGGCGACAAATGAAGTAAGTTTCTTACAAGTATCATCCCTGCAGGACGAGGAATAGCTAAACATGTTTCACTACACACCCTAGGAGGATACACTAGCTCACCGCTAACAGCAAGCTAGCACCCCTGAATGTAAAAAAATGCCAAGGGTGAATCTACACCTGACATCCACTGTAATGATACCAAGTACAAGAGCGTATCTAGTTGATATTACTACTATGATTAGATCAATATTTTTTATTGTCACAAAATCTTTTTTCCTTTTTTTAAAATCCATATTATGTAAACTCAGGAAATATGTTCCTGGACACATGAGGACTTTGAATATGACCAATGTATGATCCTGTAACTACTTGGTATCGGATCGATACCTAAATGTGTGGTATCATCCAAAACTAATGTAAAGTATCAAACAAGAGAAGAATAAGTGATTATTACATTTTAACAGAAGTATAGATAGAACATGTTGAAACAGAAAATAAGCAGATATTAACAGTAAATGAACAAGTAGATTAATAATCAATTTTTACAGTTTGTCCCTCATAATGTTGACAAAATAATAGAATGATAAATGACACAGTATGTTACTGCATATGTCAGCAGACTGATTAAGAGCCTTTGTTTGTTTACTTACTACTAAAAGACAAGTTGTCTAATATGTTCACTATTTTATTTAAGACAACATTGCAATAATAAACATATGTTTAATGTACCCTAAGATTTTTTGTTAAAATAAAGCCAATAATGCAATTTTTTGTGGTCCCCTTTTGTCATGACTGTGATCATGTTTTGTTTAAGTTATGTTCCGTTTGGGTTTTGTACACTTATTTCCTGCTTTTCACTCCCTTGTTTGTCACCATAGCAACCATTAGTTTCACCTGTTTCACGTTTTGAGTCACGCACCTGTTTTCACTGATCATGTCACCAGTATTTAAACTTGTAGTTGCCAGGCAGTCAGCCTGGCGACATTACCTCTGCTACCCATGAGATTCCTGTTTTCTATAGTTCATGCCATGCCACAGTAAGTGTTTTTGTTTCATGTTCATAGTTAATTGCCTTTGTGCTAGTCTTTTGTTTCATTAGTCAAGTTAGTTCTCCGCCATTGTGCGCGCCTTTTGTTTGCTTCCTTTTTTGTAGTTATAGTGTTAGAACAAAATATGTCCTTACCTTCACGCCTTGCCCGCTCCAACTTTACTTGCATCTCGGGAAAACAAACAACCCATAGTCCTAGTCTTGACACCTTTATTTAGAAAAGTATCAAAAAGTATTGAAATACATTTTGGTGCTGGTATCGGTACCAAAATATTGGTATCTGGATGTGACAGTCCTAGGCTGTCGGGTGGGTTCCATGGACCATCAAAGGAAGACATGTTGCGGCAGGTGTAGACTTTCGTTTATTTTTCAATAAAACAAAGTCTGTTGCGGATTGCTTTTCAGCACTTGCCGTTTCCTGCTCGCTCCTCCGCCTGCTTTTCAGCCGCGTCCGTCCCGCTTGCTTTTCAGCCGCGTCTGTCGTCTTCTGTCTCGGGCTCTCCTCCTCTCTCGCTCCGCGTCAGCTGCCCCCCTGGCTCCTTCCAGTCTCTCCCCTTTTCTTCAGCGAGAGGAGATTGGATGATCGTTCCCAGTTGCGCAGATCGCGCACCTGGGCACGATTGTGGCGTCGCTCCCGGCGCGCCCCGTCTCGCCGCTCGCTCGCCGTCCACGCCTCCTCGCCGCCATCTTGGGCCAGGCCCCGGAGTGCCCTGCCTCGCTGCTCGCTCACCGGCCCCGCCTCTCCACACTGGACAACCCTAATTTACATACAATATGTATTATGTTGTGCTAAAATAAATAAGCTAAATAAATATGTTTAACCCTGTAACACCCCTTGTTGTAAAATTACAACGTTACCTTTAACCATCCTAAAAAACAATCTGTTATATATATATTTTTTTACCACATTTACATAGTCATTGGGTCTCACAAGGCTATTGGATTGTACATTTGTTTATAAGTCACGCCTTCTGGCCATGAACTCACACAACCTCTCAAGAATTCCTTCAAACAACATCTATTTGTTTCATTGGACTGGATTCATCAGATTCAAGTAAAATGTCTTTTATATATTTTTTGGTTGTTATTGCAATGTCTAGAGCATGTACATATGTAGTTATTGTGGAACAGATGCATCAAATTTAATTTAGAGCTTGTTATATAATTGTTGCAATTATACAACACTGTGTGAATCTGGTAGTCAAAATAGCTGGCTTGTTACAGTGGGCTCAAACAGGTTGTATTCCCTCCACTACATCACTGCCTGAAGTATTTTCTCTGTACATTAGTATACATTCTACCCTTGTGTTGTGTTCTGGTGACTGTTTTAAAAGTTGTATCTCTAAAAAATGTAGTTAATTGATCAGCCTGACCTAAAATTCCATGACTTTGTCCACAAAGAGGATATCAACAGACAATTCAGTTCTAGGGAAAGGAATGTTCCTGAATGTGTGGATGTAATGGGGGTATGCATGTTTTCCTTTTAGTATGATAATTAGAGCCATTAGCCATTTACATTTACATTGATGGAATTTGGACACTTTTTTCCAAAGCGACTTACCAGGCAGACACTATTGTCTACCCTGAGCACTTGGTCCACCACCTGTTGCTGATGTGATGCCACGCAACAGATTCCAATCCCTGTTGACGTCATTACATTTTGTAAAGAACATGAAAGACAAACTATGGAAACTCAGACTTTGGCTTGATTCATTCAGAGAGAAATGCCTGCAGGTGGTACTAGAAGAGCACAACTCTGTGGATGAGATGATGATGCTGCAGACACTGCAATTCAGGATACACTAACACACAATGCAGAAAGTGTGACGTTCGCTTTTGTTTTACAGGCGACAGGGACTGTTTTTAGGACTTTCACCACCAATGAAAGTCTTCATGACCAATGTCATGAAAAGAAAAAAAAGAGGGGGAAAAAGCGTTTTTTTAAGAGTTTTATCTTGTTTCATATTTTTTATATTTGTAATAGATGACTTCATAAAAATATAACTAATTTATTATTATTATTAATGGTATATACCGTTATGAGGCTAAGTAAGCAATCAACCCCGCAAATGAACCCTTAGTTGTTCAGACAACGTGAGTACAAATATAGAAATTCCGCTCCCATCAAAGCCCAATGTTGCAATATTACAACATTTCTCTAAAAACTTTTTTTGTTTTAACTCTTCAATTTCTGCATCAAATGCCTCCTACAACAACATCTGAAAGGTCAAAAATGTTTTTGTTTAGATTTTTCTATATTTGGGTCTTACAGGGTTAACTAAATTAAAGTGTAAATGAAAAAGCAGCTTCACCACTTTAGTCATGTTTGAGCGTAAGACATTTTTCTATGACTTTAGTGCCAGACTTCTTCTGTTTGTTTTGTATTGTCATTACTGCCACAAGTGGTGGAAAAGTGTATTACAACTTAGTATCGCTATACCACAGGTGTCAAACTTAAGGCCCGCTGACCAGATCTGGCCCCCCACGTCAGGTTATATGGCCTGCAAGAGCCTGGAAATATTGTGTCAATAAAATATCAACATTTTTCTTTCTTTACTTTATTTTCTTACTAACGGTATTAGGGTTTTTTTCTACTTCGACAGGGAAAAAAATAGTGTCCAATATTGCAACAAATATTATATTATCTAACTTTAACACTATAAAAATGACCAATAGATTTTACTGTAAAATTTAGAGAGTTTTTACAGCATATTAGTGTAAATTGAAAAAAAAAGACCAATGTTTGTTTTTCTACAGTAAAATTTGGTCGACTGAGCTGTCAGGTTTTTTTGTTTTTTTTTACTGTAAAATCCACGGTTGATGATTTTATGGTACAACATTTTATTATGGTAAAAACTGGCAGCTGAGTTGCCAAAATACAATTAAACAGCGGTCCTGTATTTCTATTTACAGTAATATGTTGTAAAAATAATATATAATAAAAAAAAAACCACCATATATTTTACAGTAAAAGTCTGGCTGACAGTTTTTTTCTGTAAAAAACTGTGGTAGATTTTTTTGACTCTTTCCGTTAATTTTTTTTTAAATATTTAAATTCATAGAAAAATTCATTAATTATTCACTGTTACAAGCGGCTCTCTAACAGCGGTGTGGCCCTCAATCAAAACAAGTTTGACACCCCTGCACTATGCTGGTGCTGGTATATAGTATACTATCTCTCTGCCAAGAAACACACCTAGGGCTCCCACTACTTCAGCTTTATGGTGAGTCAATTTTACATGTTAATTTTTTTTGCTGTTTTGTTCTGCCACACATGGAAAGCCGGTCTGTGAAAATAATGCACACATTAAAGTGGTCCCTGGTGGAAAAAAGGTTGTTGTACAAGGCTTAGGTTACCGAGGCGTTCATTAATAACCGATGAAAAATACATTTGCATACAATTATGCAATACATTCTGACTAAATTAAGGATTTGACGATACAACTTTTTCACTTCCGATTTTTATTGGAGCTTTGAGTATTGGCCAAGTATTCATCTGATACGATATCAGCACGAATCATACATAGTACACACTTGTGGAATGTTCGAAAAACTTTGATCAATTGAAATGAGTCAAACATAGAACAATAACCTACTGTATTTATCATTCCTCACCTTAATTATACTTAACGACACCTAATCCTTCAAAATCCAGGGGTCCCCAAACTACAGCACGCGGGCCAGATACGGCCTGCCAGCGTCCTAAACCCGGCCTGTGGGTAGTCCCGAGTAAAAAAAATAAAATAAAATATGTATAAATATATTTTTAATCTGTCCTTTCTAGCCCATCCATCAATCCATTTTCTACCGCTTGTTACTCTCGGGGTCTCCTAGCTGTTCAGGCAATATACGATATATGACTTTTTTTTTTGTTCAGTGAAAGGAAAAGGCAATTTGTCTAATCTGCAATGAAACATATATATATATATATATATATATATATATATATATATATATATATATATATATATATATATATATATATATATATATATATATATATATATATATATATATATATATATACAGTATATATACAGTAGAGGCCAAAAGTTTGGACACACCTTCTCATTCAATGCGTTTTCTTTATTTTCATGACAATTTACATTGTAGATTGTCACTGAAGGCATCAATACCTGTGAAGTGAAACCCATTTCAGGTGACTACGTCTTGAAGCTCATCGAGAGAATACCAAGAGTGTGCAAAACAGTAATCAGAGCAAAGTGTGGCTATTTTGAAGAAACTAGAATATAAAACATGTTTTTTCACCTTGTTTGTTAAGTACATAACTCCACATGTTTTCATTCATTGTTTTGATGCCTTCAGTGACAATCTACAATAAAAATCTACAATAGTCATGAAAATAAAGAAAACGCCTTCCGCCCGAATGCAGCACCCCCCGTGACCCCGAAAGGGACAAGCGGTAGAAAATGGATAGATATATGTCGTCGTGGCTTGTGCAGCCCTTTGAGTCACTCGTGATTTAGGGCTATATAAGTAAACATTGATTGATTGATTGATATAGCCCGGCCCCTGGCCAAATTTCTTTTAACCCAATGCGGACCCCTGCTTCAAACTGTCTTAACTGTGACAAAGATTATCTCGGAGTATAAGGTCCGGGGTGTAACAGAGCAAAGAGTGCAGGTAAACAACACAACTAGGACTATGACAAAATAAGTGTATGCATGTAGAAGTAAATGTACAGAAAATCATTCATAAATGAGTTTATTTAGTATGTTTCAAGGGTCCTTTGTGCACTCAAACCGAGTGTCAGCTATGATGCAAGTGTCTAATAAAACATGTTAGGACAAAAAGATGTTGGCAGAATCTTGTATGTCTTCTTCTTTTTCAGCGTTTTTAAGACCAGCAGACTTTGCTAACTACTATGTTGGCTGCTGGGTCTTCTTCATCCACGTGGGCCTTGGAACGTGTGACACAGATAAATGTCAAGAGGCAAAGACTCCAGGCTTTGCTGCGTTTTGCTTGTCGGATTTCTGCCAGCGATAAAAGTGAGGAACTTCTTTTCAAACTCGTAATCTCCCTCGTGGACGTTTGCGAAATCTCTCGTTTACATCCGCGAGTCACCACGTTTCTCCACGAGAGTCAGGCAATTCCTGCAGAAGATTATTGTGGAATATTTGTGTTCGACCATCTTTCCTAACGAGGCTAACCTTGGATCTTCTCATATTGAAGTATGCATACTGGACAAGATGTCATGTGTCTGCGGTAATAACTACTTTCTTGGTTGCTAAGCAACCATCTAGCCCACAACTCTGCCAATGTTCAAGACACAAAAATCCATAAAGAAACTCAGTTTGACTCTTAAGACATCACAACTGTTCTTAATTTATATTAGGATTAACTGGAATGCCTTTCCGAGATAGTAAAAGAAGTCATTGAGACGCCCATAAAAATATCTTCTTTTGACGTTCTAATCTACACTGGATTATGCTGATGCGGCGAGGCGCCCACGTACGCTACGCCGACTCACTGCTACCCCGCCTCAGACCTTCTGCTAGTCTGATGTTGACCTTGTCCTCAGATTTTGGATCAACATTTGCTATAAAAGCGACTTTTGTGGCTATTAGTTCAGATTTAGCTCCAGAACAAAGTGAGCAAACAAGTGAGGAAGGTATGTGAGGTGTGTGGTGAGTGAGTGAATGAGTGAGTGAGTGAGTGAGTGAGTGAGTGAGTGAGTGAGTGAGTGAGTGAGTGAGTGAGTGAGTGAGTGAGTGAGTGAGTGAGTGAGTGAGTGAGTGAATGAATGGGTGAGTGAGTGACTCCTCGGTTAGTTGTGCTCTGTAAAGTTAAATGTATTTATTTGCTTCAAAAAAGTACTTGTTTGAACACGTTAGTTTGCTGAGTCGCACTGTCACAATATATGTATAATATACATACATATATACTATATATGTATGTATATATACCGTATGCGTTTGTATATACCTGTATACTCTATGTATATGTATACATGAATGTAAGTGTATGCATGTGTGTAAAATAATTTGTGTATATATATTTATATACATACACAAATAATTTTGACAATTATATATATACACATGTGTATATATATACATACATGTATGAAAGTGTATGCTAGTGTGTCTAAATGTCTGTGTAAAAATAATTTGTGAATATATATATACATATATATATATATATATATATATATATATATATATATATATATATATATATATATATATATATATATATATATATATATATACACACACACTATATTGCCAAAAGTATTTGGCCACCCATCCAAATGATCAGAATCAGGTGTCCTAATCACTTGGCCCGGCCACAGGTGTATAACATCAAGAACTTAGGCATGGAGACTTTTTCTACAAACATTTGTGAAAGAATGGGCCGCTCTCAGTAGCTCAGTGATTTCCAGCGTGGAACTGCCATACGACGCCACCTCTGCAACAAATCCAGTCGTTAAATTTCCTCGGTCTTCAATATTTCAAAGTCAACTGTTGGCTTTTATATAAGAAAATCATAGAGTTTGGGAACAACAACAACAACTCAGCCACAAAGTGGTAGGCCCTGTAAACTGACAGACAGGGGTCAGCGGATGCTGAAGCACATAGTGCAAAGACTTTCTGCACAGTCAGTTGCTGCAGAGCTCCAAACTTCATGTGACCTTCCAATTAGCCCACGTACAGTAGGCAACGAGCTGTATATGGAATGGGTTTCCATGGCGGAGCAGCTGCATCTACAAACCCTGTTTCCATATGAGTTGGGAAATTGTGTTAGATGTAAATATAAATGGAATACAATGATTTGAAAATCATTTTCAACCCATATTCAGTTGAATATGCTACAAAGACAACATATTTGGTGTTCAAACTGATAAACATTTTTTTTTTTTTGCAAATAATCATTAACTTTAGAATTTGATGCCAGCAACACGTGACAAAGAAGTTGGGAAAGGTGGCAATAAATACTGATAAAGTTGAGGAATGCTCATCAAACACTTATTTGGAACATCCCACAGGTGAACAGGCAAATTGGGAATAGGTGGGTGCCATGATTGGGTATAAAAGTAGATTCCATGAAATGCTCAGTCATTCACAAACAAGGATGGGGCAAGGGTCACAACTTTGTCAACAAATATGTGAGCAAATTGTTGAACAGTTTAAGAAAAACCTTTCTCAACCAGCTTTTGCAAGGAATTTAGGGATTTCACCATCTACGGTCCGTAATATCATCAAAGGGTTCAGAGAATCTGGAGAAATCACTGCACGTAAGCAGCTAAGCCCGTGACCTTCGATCCCTCAGGCTGTACTGCATCAACAAACGACATCAGTGTGTAAAGGATATCACCACATGGGCTCAGGAACACTTCAGAAACCCACTGTCTGTAACTACAGTTGGTCGCTACATCTGTAAGTGCAAGTTAAAACTCTCCTTTGCAAGGCGAAAACCGTTTATCAACAACACCCAGAAACGCAGTCGGCTTCGCTGGGCCTGAGCTCATCTAAGATGGACTGATACAAAGTGGAAAAGTGTTCTGTGGTCTGACGAGTCCACATTTTAAATTGTTTTTGGAAACTGTGGACGTTGTGTCCTCCGGACCAAAGAGGAAAAGAACCATCCGGATTGTTCTAGGCGCAAAGTTGAAAAGCCAGCATCATTGATGGTATGGGGGTGTATTAGTGCCCAAGACATGGGTAACTTACACATCTGTGAAGGCGCCATTAGTGCTGAAAGGTACATACAGGTTTTGGAGCAACATATGTTGCCATCCAAGCAACGTTACCATGGACGCCCCTGCTTATTTCAGCAAGACAATGCCAAGCCACGTGTTACATCAACGTGGCTTCGTAGTAAAAGAGTGCGGGTACTAGACTGGCCTGCCTGTAGTCCAGACCTGTCTCCCATTGAAAGTGTGTGGCACATTATGAAGCCTAAAATACCACAACGGAGACCCCCGGACTGTTGAACAACTTAAGCTGTACATCAAGCAAGAATTGGAAATAATTCCACCTGAGAAGCTTAAAGAATGTGTCTCCTCAGTTCCCAAACGTTTACTGAGTGTAGTTAAAAGGAAAGGCCATGTAACACAGTGGTGAACATGCCCTTTCCCAACTACTTTGGCACGTGTTGCAGCCATTAAATTCTATGTTAATTATTATTTGCAAAAAAAAAAAAAAAAGTTTATGAGTTTGAACATCAAATAGTTCAAACTTTGTAGTGCATTCAATTAAATATGGGTTGAAAATGATTTGCAAATCATTGTATTACGTTTATATTTACATCTAACAATTTCCCAACTCATATGGAAACGGGGTTTGTAAGCCATACATCACCAAGTCCAATGCAAAGCGTCAGATGCAGTGGTGTAAAGCACGTCACTGACTCTAGAGCATTGGAGACGCGTCCTATGGAGTGATGAATCACACTTTTCCATTTGGAAATCTGGTGGACGAGTCTGGGTTTTGAGGTTGCCAAGAGAACGGTACATTTCGGACTGCATTGTGCCGAGTGTGAAATTTGCAGGAGGAGGAATTATGGTGTGGGGCTGTTTTTCAGGAGTTGGGCTTGGTCCCTTAGTTGCAGTGAAAGGAGCTTTGAATTATCCAGGATACCAAAACATTTTGGACAATTCCATGCTCAACCTTGTGGGAACAGTTTGGAGCGGGCCCCTTCCTCTTCCAACATGACTGTGCACCAGTGCACAAAGCAAGGTCCATAAAGACATGGATGACAGAGTCTGGTGTGGATGAACTTGACTGGCCTGCACAGAGTCCTGACCTGAACTCGATAGAACACCTTTGGGATGAATTAGAACGGAGACTGAGAGCCAGGCCTTCTCAACCAACATCAGTGTGTGACCTCACCAACGCACTTTTGGAATAATGGTCGAAAATTTCTATAAACACACTCTGCAACCTTGTGGACAGCCTTACCAGAAGAGTTGAAGCTGTAATAGCTGCAAAAGGTGGACCGACATCATATTGAACTCTGTGGCTTAGGAATGGGATGGCACTCAAGTTCATATGTGAGTCAAGGCAGGTGGCCAATTACTTTTTGGCAATATAGTGTGTATATATATATATATATATATATATATATATATATATATATATATATATATATATATATATATATATATATATATATATATATATATATATATATATATATATATATATATATATATATATATGTATATATATATATATATATATTCTGTATGTACACATAAACATACATACATACATACAGTATTAGGGCTGGCAAATGTTTTATTTTTTTAATCAGATGAATTACACTCTTGATTAATCATGATTAATCACACTCATTTTCGTAGGTTATTACTTGCTTGCATAAATACAATTTGCTGAAGAAAATACTCCAATATTTGGATAAAAATGCAATTTGGTAATCAGAATGTCATAGAGGAACGTTTTTAAATGTTTTACTGAACTGAAAGTCATTGATTTGCTCAAAACTTGGTGAAAATAGGTACAAATGTTATTTAAGTGAACATTTTGAATGTCTTTGCAAACAATAATCGATAATGTAGTAAACGCACTCATAAAAAACTTAACCTAGT
The DNA here is from genome assembly GCF_033978785.1 of Entelurus aequoreus. Classification (NCBI taxonomy): domain Eukaryota; kingdom Metazoa; phylum Chordata; class Actinopteri; order Syngnathiformes; family Syngnathidae; genus Entelurus; species Entelurus aequoreus. The sequence continues at coordinate 43,672,583 of NC_084736.1, forward strand.
GCACCGTTTAAATCGGCATCTACTGTTCTTTAGTTTAAATTTTTGAAACAAACAAGCTTATTTACTTTTGAGATGGCAGTGCTAATCTACTTTTTGGTACCATGCAACTCCAGATCATTGTGATATCCAACTCAGGTCCAATTGTCTCTAGTAAGCAAAATTAATTCACAATCTGCCGGTAGATGCAACTTGATGCTCTTGTTCGTGTAGTACAGTTGGTTTATCCTTGCTGTAGTTGTGCCTCTCCAAGGTAAGACACATCAGCTGTGGTGATTTGAACGACATTTTCTTGCAGATGTTAAGTGGTTTTCAAGGTTTTTCACCTTGTCTATGGTACTTTTGTTGACAACATTGACACAGTAAACTTTGCCAGCGTACTTTGTTCTCCTCCGCTTGTTGTCAATGCAGCATTCATGCAGGCAGCACCATCCTCGAGTACGTGTTTGGCTTTAAGATGATTTGATTTTATTTAGATTTATTGATCCCCGTGGGAAAAATCATTTTCACTGACTGTACATTTAGACAATAAACATTACACATCACAGACAAAAGTAGCAGAAAAACATCATACATGACAGTGACAGCACCAACACATTTACAGGCTTGTCAGACAGGTCGGCCAGGCCTGCTGTTTGTCAAGACTAGGACTATGGTGTGGTATGTTTTCCCGTGGTGCAAATCGACTGGACCGGACATGGCGTGAAGGTAAATACATGTTTAATTTTACTCAAAAAAAGGAACAAACAAAAGGCGCTCACAAAGCGTAGGTACAAACTTAGCGTATAAACATAAACTAGCACAAAGGCAGAACTATGGACATAAAACCAAGAAAACACTTACTGTGACATGAACAGGGCAGCATGAACTATGAAATTGCATGAAGGAAGAGTGTCAGGGGTACAGAGCATGAATGTGCAATGTCGCCAGGCTGACTGCCTGGCAACTACAGGCTTAAATAGTGGTGACGTGATTAACAACATGTGCGTGAGTCCAAATGAATCAGGTGCGTTACATGAGGACAGGTGAAAACTAATGGCTTGTCATGGAAACAAAAACAAACAAGAGTGCACAAAGAGTCCAAAAACCAAACCGAACATAGCCAAAACAAAACATGATCACACAGACATGACAGAGCCCCCCTCCTTACGGACAGATCCCAGATATCCAAAAAACAATGATCAAGAGTCATGGGAGGGCGCGAGGGGGACTTGGCGGTGGGTCGCCAGACCAAGTGTCCCCAAATCCACCAAGGGAGAGTCATGTGGCGGCGACGCGTAGAGTGCCGCTGTACCTGACGAGGTGGGCAACCCGGGAAGGGCCACATTCGTGGCCGACAAGGAGGTCGGCGCATTTGGCGTGGCGGATGACCACGGAGCGGCCACTTCCGTGGCCGACGAGGAGGCGGGCACGTCGTCATCGTGGCAGGCGTGGTATTTGCATGCGTCCTCGTCGTGGCAGGTGGAGAAGCTTGGCGTGGTGCGTCAGGCGGTGAAGCTTGGCGTGGGGCGTCAGCCGGCGGAGCCTGGCGTGGCGCGTCAGGCGGCGGAGCTTGGCGTGGGGCGTCAGGCGGCGGAGCTTGGCGTGGGGCGTCAGGCGGAGGAGCTTGGCGTGGCGCGTCAGGCGGCGAAGCTTGGCGTGGCGGGTCTTGGCATGGCGGGTCTTGGCATGGCGAGTCTTGGCATGGCGGGTCTTGGCATGGCGTGTCTTGGCATGGAGGGTCTTGGCATGAAGGGTCTTGGCATGGAGGGTCTGGGCATGGAGGGTCTTGGCTTGGAGGGTCTTGGCTTGGAGGGTCTTGGCTTGGCGGTGCTTGGCGGCGTGGAACTGCTACGGGCGGCACTTGGCTGCATGGAGCTGCTACGGGTGGCACTTGGCGGCGTGGAGCTGTTACAGGCGGCACTTGGCGGCGTGTAGCTGCTACGGACGGCACTTGGCGGCGTGGAGCTGCTACGGGCGGCACTTGGCGTCGTGGAGCAGCTGCTGGCGGCACTTGGCGACGTGGAGCAGCTACTGGCAGCACTTGGCGGCGTGGAGCAGCTACTGCCGGCACTTGGCGGCGTGGAGTAGCTACTAGCGGCACTTGGCTGCGTGGAGTTTGGCGTGGTGGGTCTTGGCGTGGTGGGTCTTGGCGTGGTGCTAGCTTTGGAGCTGGCGCTAGCTTTGGTGCAGGTGGAGGTGGCCTAGCTGGGGGTTGCGGCTTGGCAGGCCGAAAGACTGGTGGTGGTGGCTGAGCTGAAGGTTGCGGCTTAGCAGGCCGAAAGACCGGTGGCGGCGGCCGGGCCGGAGGTTGCGGCTTAGCATGGCAAAGCTGAGTCACCCCACCCGTACAGTTCCAAGCCCTAGCCCCCTCCTCAAGGAGCGGATACCAGACGCGCGCCCCGCGGTATGTAACCGTTTTTAGGGGTGGGTGGAGGGAGATCTGGAGGGGGGCAGAATCCTCCCCACTAAATTGTCCAACAAATATTTCTTTAACCCCCACCTGGGGTTGTGTGGGCAGAAAAAAGAAACATTTTGTGACGAGGGCGGGGCTTGAGTTTTGGGGGGCGAGGCATGAACACTAGGACGTGGCTTGGATTGACTAGACCTGATTTTTAGAAACATATCTTGATAATGATTTATCATAGACATGGAGTCTTTGGTTGGGGGAGGCTGACAAAAAAGAGAGTTGAGAAAAAACAAATCTTGTACTGTGATGTCATCAGGGCGAAGCCGGGCAGGTTGCTGCCTGTTCCCGCCCAGAGGGGGACGAGCTTGCGGGGACGACGCGTCCTGTCCGCTCGCGGAATCCTTCCCTGACGTCCTTCGTCTCGGGCAGCGCTTCCGGTACTGGGGTGACGTGCCAAAGTCCCCGGGACACGCGGAGGTGAACGGGACCAGTTCGCCGTAAGGCCCCCATACCAGCTTCCTGCGCTCCATGGGGGAATAGCGCAGCGTTTCCGCTTCCATGGCGCGCAGGACCTCCCACGTTCCTTTGTCCAAATCCTCCAAGCCGCTTGTGGGAAAACGGAATGCTGGCGACATTCTGTCAAGACTAGTACTATGGTGGGGTTTGTTTTCCCGTGGTGCAAATTGACTGGACCGGACATGGCGTGAAGGTAAATACATGTTTAATTTTACTGAAAAAAAGGAACAAACAAAAGGCACTCACAAGGCGGAGGTACAAACTTAGCGTATAAACATAAACTATCAAAAAGGCAGAGCTATGGACATAAAACCAAGAAATCACTTACTGTGACGTGAACAGGGCAGCATGAACTATGAAATTGCATGAAGCAAGAGTGTCAGGGGTACAGAGCTTGAATGTGCAATGTCGCCAGGCTGACTGCCTGGCAACTACAGGCTTAAATAGTGGTGACGTGATTAACAACAGGTGCGTGAGTCCAAATGAATCAGGTGCGTAACATGAGGACAGGTGAAAACTAATGGGTTATCATGGAAACAAAAATAAACAAGAGTGCACAAAGAGTCCAAAACCCAAACCGAACATAACCAAAACAAAACATGATCACACAGACATGACACTGTTTAGGGCAGCTATAGCTGCAGGGATACGGCTTTTCCCGAGGCGAGCCCTCCGGAATTTAATGGTTCTGTACCTGCGCCCTGATGGTAGTGGAATGATATATTGGTGTATTGGGTGAGTGATATCCTGGACTATTTTGTTTGCCAGTCGAATGATGGAGCCAGTTAAATGATGAACCTGTACTTTGGATCTGAGATATTGGGTGTCTGGCTAAATGATTTTAGCTGCTGTGTTTGTAATGTGTGTGAAGGGACAAGTGGTAGAAAATGGATGGATGGGTTACAGAAAGCATAGTGAAGAAACATGTGGAACAGCACAGAAGGATGGGTTGAACAATGCTTTGGTACAGTAATAACAGGAGGTGAGGTGCAACGTATAGTCCTTTAAGTTTACGGATGGCTGACAGTCTTTGTTGACTTCTTTTTTAATGTTTGTGGTGTGCTGATTAAAGGTGAGTTTATTGTCTAAGGTTACTCCCAGGTGTTTGAAAGTGTCACTGTTCCAACTGTTTGTGTGTTTATGATGATGGGGTGCTGGGGTGCTGGGGTGAGGGGGGTTGAACCATATGTATTTTGTTTTATTGACATTGATTTCAAGATAACTGGCTGTGCATGACTCTGTGAAATGTTTGACTGTGTTATGATAGTCCAGGATGGATTGACTGTTAGAGAGGAGTGCAAGAATGGCTGTCATCTGAGTACTTTAAGTATGTTGTGGTGGGTGAGATGCTGCAGTAGTCATTGGTGTAGAGTGTGTACAGGAAAGGGCTCAACACACATCGTTGTGATGGTAAGCATTCCCCCGGTGCTTACCATCAACACCGGGGATGTGGTTGAGCCCACTCTTACTGTTTGCAGTCGGTCGGTGAGGAAGTTGTGGGTGAGGTGGATCAGCTGAGGGGGGATTTTGAGATGGTGTAGTTTCTGGATCAGTAGATGCTTCTGTAGGCAGTTGAAGGCGGAGCTTAAGTCCACAAAGAGAATCCTGGCGAAGTTGCCTGGGGAGTCCAGATGCTGGAGGAGGAGATGCAGCAGGCAGGCCACAGCATACTCTGTGCCCCTTCTAGCCTTGTAGTCAAATTGGAGGGGGTCCAGGCGTGGGGTGACAACTGGAAGAATGATGTAGAGCAGCAGTTTCTCCAGGCACGTCATAATTATAGATGTAAGGGCTATGGGGCGTTAATGGTTGAGTTCTGTGGGTCTAGTGGTTAGAGTGTCCGCCCTGAGATCGGTAGGTTGGAGTTCAAATCCCAGCCGAGTCATACCAAAGACTATAAAAATGGGACCCTGCTTGGCACTCAGCATCAAGGGTTGGAGTTGGGGGTTAAATCACCAAAAATGATTCCCGGGCGCGGCACCGCTGCTGCCCACTGCTCCCCAAGGGGATGGGTCAAATGCAGAGGACACATTTCACCACATCTAGTGTGTGTGTGACAATCATTGTACTTTAATCTTAATTAATCTTAATCTGGGTTGCTTCGGTACTGGGATGATGGTTGCAGTTTTCCACAGTGTGGGTATTGTTGCAGTCCGGTAGCATTGACAGAAGAGTGAGTGTAGGATAAAGGGAGAGCTCCATGGCACAGTCCCTGATCACCCTGGCTGGAATGCCATCAGGCCCTGGTGCCTTGCCTGGCTTGCAGCGGCTCAGCTGGCGCCGTACCTCCTCCTCTGTGAAGGGGGCTGGTTCATCTGGGTCTCGTGGTGGGAGGGCTCTCAGCGGGTCCTGACACTCTGGTGAGAAGTCCAAATGATCAAAGCGGGTGAAAAATGTTCTTAGAGAGGGTTTCCGGGTCACTGACAGTGCATGAGGTTTTTGGTACGCATCCTTTCCGGGTTTTCACCTTCTGAAAGGCCTGCTTGTTGTTCATGCTGCTGAATTTGGGTTCCAATTTCCAGTCCTGGGGCCTGAAGGATTTATGTTTTTCCCTCAGGCTCTGTTTTAATTGTGGGATAATCCATGGTTAGGAGTTGGGATAGATCTTTATTGTTTTGGTTGGTATTGTGGAGCTGATGCAGAATTTAGTAGTCTGTAATGACAGAGACCCTGTCACTCAGACTACCATCAAAAATGGCCCAGTCGGTACAAGCAAGGGAGCCTTGGAGTTGAGTGATGGCGTCTTCCGTCCACGGGGGCACTGCTGCAGTGTGGTTCGTGGCGCTTTAGTTTCTGTTTGTATGACGGAAGTAAACAGATGTGTGTGCGTGTGTGTGTGAGTGTGCGTGTGTGTGTGTGTGTGTGTGTGTTTGTGTGTGTGTGTGTGTGTGTGTGTGTGTGTGTGTGTGTGTGTGTGTGTGTGTGTGTGTGTGTGTGTGTGTGTGTGTGTGTGTGTGTGTGTGGGTGGGTGTTGGTTGTCCTCTTTTCACCGGACATGTCCTCTTTTGCGCAGCTGTCAGGGCGGAGTTTCCTAAATGCCTCAAATGTCCGGCATTTTGAGTTAGGGTTGCGTGTATTTTCAATGTACGTTCAGGCTTAAAAAGGTTGAAAACAAAACAAATTGCGTGCGCAGCAGCATTCGTGAGGGAGGGGGAGAGACAGAGAGAGCGAGAGAGTTGTGATAAACGCACATGTGTCGCCAGGCTCTTCTTTTTATCGATAGATTTATCAGATTACATTTTTTATTATCTATAGCAGGGGTGTCAAAAGTGTGCATTTTTGTAACATTTTCCTTGTTTTGAGTATTGTTTACACAACGTGCAGTACGCTACTTAATATGTCCGTGTGGAAACTCGTTCGGTACACCTCAGCACCGACCCGAAACCCCCGTACTGAAACGGTTCGATACAAATACACGTACCGTTACACCCCTATTATTTTGATTATTGTTTCTCAGCTGTTTGGAAATGTTGCAGTTTATAAATAAAAGTTTTTAAAAAATTAAAAATGCGCATAGCATAGATCCAACGAATCCATGACAAAATTAATCGCCAACTATTTGTATAATCGATTTAATCGATTTAATCGATTTAATCGATTAGTTGTTGCAACCCAAATATATATATATATATAATCAAAATCAAAATCAGAATCAGAAATACTTTATTAATCCCCGAGGGGAATTAAACATTTTCAGCACAATCCCATTCACGATCAGACAAACATTACAGGGAGACAGAACAGGATCGCTGACGGGTCTGCCGACTTCCGGCACCCCTTACAAAAAAGGTGAGATACAGGTAAACAATGGGGGGTTTGGGGGGTGAGAAAAAAAAATCGGTCTAAGCCTGGGCCCCTGAAGAGGGGTCCAGACTGAGGCCAAGGGAAAAAACAACTCATAGCCATAGCTCACATCCCTTTTACATGTGTGTAAGAGGAAAACATCCAACATCAAAAAACACAAAAGACATTAAAGACATTAAAAGAGCAGAGCTGATGCACCCAGTCACTTCTACATACAGCTATGAATAAAAAGTAAAAGAAACATATACACTGTGGTGGCCTCTGCGGTGTTCCACGCCATCGTCTGCTGGGGTGGAGGGAGCATGGCAGAGACAGGAGCAGACACAACAAAGCAACCAAGAGAGCCAACTCCACTCTCGGCCACCCACTAACTCGGCCAGTGTCCAGACCGCATGGATGAGCGAGGATGCGTCTAAGGAGACTGAGGTGTCCGATACCTGCTCATTCAGCCATGACACTGTGAAGCCTGTCCATCCCTGCGCTCAGTGCTAGCTCCGCAGCCCTGTCTCTTCATCCGCATCTTCTCCAGTCTCTCCAAATGGAGTCTGGTGTGGCAGAGATCCAGCAGCTGGTCTCCATGGCCAAAAGGCTCCCAGGAGGCAGATCCAGAAGTCCACAAAAAGCACCGCAGAAGCCACAAAAGTGCCACCCCTTGTCACACAGTCCCAAAGGGTCCCGAACCAACAGGCAAACAAATATATATATAATTATATATAAAAACACATGAAAACCAGAGGGAAACACAAAAGGATGACACAAGAGCACAGAGCTCTTTCCAACAGCAGCCACTACAGCAGCGCCATCTTGTATATATACATATATATATGTGTATATATACACACATATATATGTGTTACACACACATATATATATATATATATATACAGTACATACATATATACATACCAGTGACGTGCAGTCAGGGGAGGCAGGTGAGGCGGGGCCTCACGTGCCATCATGGAAAGAAAAAAAATGTAAAAAGAAAAAAATAATAATTAAATTGTTAAGTGTATCCAGTGATTATACTATAAAGTTATTTTCCATTTAACTTCACCAGTTTTAGATTATTTTTATTTAAAATCGCTGAATTTTCACATTTGCCGTTCAAATACTGAGAAGAGACTTGCGGTGAGTCACCAGCCAGTTGAGGCACGTCACTAAGTTGAGCCTCACCATGGATTGCGCAATGACTCGGCTAACTGCTGGCCTGCTGTGCATCCATCCATCCATCCATTTTCTACCGCTTATTCCCTTCGGGGTCGCTGGAGCCTATCTCAGCTACAATCGGGCGGAAGGCGGGGTACACCCTGGACAAGTCGCCACCTCATCGCAGGGCCAACACAGATAGACAGACAACATTCACACTCACATTCACACACTAGGGCCAATTTAGTGTTGCCAATCAACCTATCCCCAGGTGCATGTCTTTGGAGGTGGGAGGAAGCCGGAGTACCCGGAGGGAACCCACGCAGTCACGGGGAGGACATGCAAACTCCACACAGAAAGATCCCGAGGCCGGGATTGAACTCACGAATACTCAGGACTTTCGTATTGTGAGGCAGACGCACTAACCCCTCTGCCACCGTGCTGCAGTGAGACCGTATTGCTATATGAATTATATTATACATTTCCATAGTTTAGTTAGCTGAGGTATATAATGTACAGTGTATTTTGTCAACAACTGTATGTGTGTAACGTATTTCTTGTGCTGAGCAATCATAAAATGGCTGCAAAAGATGCACTGTGTGAGGCTCGCAGTAACCCCGCCTCCTGGTGGTAGAGGGCGGTAGTGATCCCAGAGATCCTTCTTGCGACTACTCGGCTGCAGAAGAAGTGACAACAAGCAGCAACAGTTAGCAGCGATCGTTTATTTTTTCCTCTTGCCTTGACTATTAACATGGAGGACTACATATCTAAAATAAAACAGTTTTCTAAACTGGACTTTCAATCGAAGCAGGAGGTAATGATTAAAGGATCATCTCCATCGAGACAGAGAGACTTTTAAAACTGAAGAAAGATAAGAAAGACTTCTATAAACAAGTTATCGATGCTTTTGTTCAAAAGGAGCTGCGCATGGACTTAATTTATAAGTAAAGGTAAGACCATAATAAAGTTTTTTTTATTAAATGTGCTTTTTTGTGTGCTTCAGTTTGTATGTGTAAGGTTAAAGTTAAGTTAAAGTACCAATGATTGTCACACACACTAGGTCACACACTAGGTGTGGTGAAATGTGTCCTCTGCATTTGACCCATCCCCTTTCTCACCCCCTGGGAGGTGAGGGGAGCAGTGGGCAGCAGCGGCACCGCGCCTGGGAATAATTTTTGGTGATTTAACCCCCAATTCCAACCCTTGATGCTGAATGCCAAGCAGAGAAGAATGCTGGTATGAGCTTTTAAACATAACTCGTTAACTGCTGCCAATCAAATGGTGAATAAGATACTCTTTAGGGTTTATATGTTTGTAAATCTGACTGTATTGAAGTCAGTGCCTCACCAGCCATTAACCTCACCGCACGTCACTGATACATACATATATATATATATATACATATATATATATATATATACATATATATATATATATACATATATATGTACATATATATATATATATATATATATATATATATATATATATATATATATATATATATATATATATATATATATATATATATATATATATATATATATATATATATATAATATAATATATATATATATATAATATATATATATATATATATATATATATATATATATATATATATATATATATATATATATATATATATATATATATACATATATATACATATATATGCGCATATATATATATATATATATATTATAAATATATATAATATATAATATATTGTGTATATATATATATATATATATATATATATATATATATATATATATATATATATATATATATATATATATATATATATATATATATATATATATATATATATATATATATATATACATATACATATATATATATATATATATATATATATATATATATATATATATATATATATATATATATATATATATATATATATATATATAATAATAATACCTGGGATTTATATAGCGCTTTTCTAAGTACCCAAAGTCGCTTTACATGTTAAAAACCCATCATTCATTCACACCTGGTGGTGGTAAGCTACTTTCGTAGCCACAGCTGCCCTGGGGTAGACTGACGGAAGCGTGGCTGCCAATTTGCGCCTACGGCCCCTCCGACCACCACCTATCATTCATTCAACATTCATTCACCGGTGTGAGCGGCACCGGGGGCAAGAGTGAAGTGTCCTGCCCAAGGACACAACGGCATGGTAAGAGGCGGGGAGCGAACCTGCGACCCTCAGGTTTCTCACTGATGTTTCGCCCCCAAGCCAGGACACCTCGCGGTGGGGGGGCAGTGGCTAAGCGGGGACGTCTCCCCGCGCCATTCCCTTCAACTGACCTCAATGGGGTGTTGAGCCCCAAGTGTTGTCCCTCCTTCTTAGCCACATCCAGAAACTTGCCTTCTCTGCCTCCTCTGCCAACTCCTATATATTAAGGCTGTGAATTTTGGGTGTCCCACGATTCGATTCAAAATCGGTTCTTGAGGTCACGATTCGATTCAAAATCGATTTTTTTTTTCAATTCAACACGATTCTCGATTCAAAAACGTTTATTTTTATTTTATTTATTTTTTTTAAAATTTAATTTAATTTTTTTATGAAAACATTACACAACAATACCATAATAATGCAATACAATTTCAAAACCAAACCCGACCCAGCAACATTCAGAATAGCAATAAACAGAGCAATTGAGAGCAATTGAGGACACACAAACATGACACGGAACAATCTAAAAGTAGTGCGACAAAAATTAATATTTTCAACAACAGTATCAATATTAGTAACAATTTCAACATAGCAATGATTAAAAATCACTCATTGATATTATCATTACAAACATTAATACAAAAATAAATAAAAACTATAAACAATAGTGCCACAGTGGCTTACACTTGCATCACATCTCATAAACTTGACAACACACTGTGTCCAATATTTTCCACAATGATATAATAAGTCATATTTTGGTTAATTTAATAGTTAAAACACATTTAAATAATGGATCCCATATTCCAATATATGACTCATTATTATCTAAACTAAATGCAGTTTTTTCTACTGATATCATCTCCATAGCTTGTGTATACCAGTCAGTATGAGTTGGACTATCAACATATATCCATTTTTTTATTATTACCCTTTTTGTTATTATGCATATTGAAATAAATGCATTTTTACTCTTTGATGACTGTCACGTTGGGGGGTCGCAGCGTGCTGCGGGGTTGTTCTTCCAGTGCAAAGACGGCTCCGGACGACAGCGTGAAGGTAGGCTTGGATTTATTTAACATAAATAAATCACTACCATAACCACAAAAATACAACAAAAAAGGCAAGCGTGCCTAAAACACAAATGAAGCTGCTAGTTAACAGAAACTATGACATGGACTATGAAAACTTACTTGGTCAGAATGATACCTGAACTGGTGTGACATAAAGACAATGAACGCAGAACGAGTGAACAGAAAGAAAGACTTAAATAACAGACATGATTAACAACAGGTGCGTGACTCAAAACGTGAAACAGGTGCGTGACATGACAGGTGAAAACTAATGGGTGACCATGGAAACTAAACCAAAGAAGGAAGTGCAACCAGGAACTAAAAAGAGTCCAAAAAACAAACACATGGCCAAAACAAAAACATGAACAGACATGACAGAACCCCCCCTTACGGACAGATCCCAGATGTCCAAAAAACAAAACACAAAACAGGATCAAGAGTCATGGGAGGGCGGGAGGGGGACATGGCGGTGGGTCGCCAGGCCAAGTGGCCCCGAATCCACCGAGGCATAGTCATGCGGCGGCGGCGAGTGGAATGCCGCCGCCGCAGGCGAGGTGGACGACCCGGGAAGGGCCACACCCGTGGCCGACGAGAAGGTGGGCGCACCCGGCGTGGCGGACGACCAGGCAGCGGCCACATCCGTGGCAGACGAGAAGGCAGGCGCTTCGTCGTCGTGGCAGGCGTGGAAGTAGCAGATGACGAAGCTTGGCGTGGTGCGTCGGGCGGAAAAGCTTGGCGTGGCGTGTCCTGGCAGCGTGGGTCCTGGTCTTGGCAGCGTGGGTCCTGGTCCTGGCAGCGTGGGTCCTGGTCTTGGCAGCGTGGGTCTTGGTCCTGGCAGCGTGGGTCTTGGTCCTGGCAGCGTGGGTCTTGGTCCTGGCAGCTTGGGTCTTGGCGTGGGTGGTCTTGGTCTTGGCGTGGGTGGTCTTGGTCTTGGTCTTGGCAAGGGTCTTGGTCTTGGCTGCTTGGAGGGTCTTGGCATGGCGGTGCTTGGTCTTGGCTTGGGGAGTCTTGGCATGGGGGTGCTTGGTCTTGGCAGCGTGGAGCTGGAACCGGAGCTTGGCAGCGTGGAGCTGGAACCGGAGCTTGGCAGCGTGGAGCCGGTACTGGAGCTTGGCGGCGTGGAGCCGGTACCGTAGCTTGGCGGCGTGGAGCCGGTACCGGGGCTTGGCCGCATGGAGCCGGTACCGGAGCTTGGCCGCGTGGAGCTGGTACTGGCAGCACTGGAGCTTGGCGTGGAGGAACTTGACGTGGTGCAGGTGGCCTAGCTGGGGGTTGCTGCTTGGCAGGCCGAAAGACCGGTGGTGGTGGACGGGCCAGAGGTTGCTGCCTGGCTGGGCGCAGCTGAGTCACCCCACTATTACAGCTCCTGGCCCTAGCCACCCCCTCAAGGAGCGGATACCAGACGCGCTCCCCGTCTGGAACAGTTTTTTGGGGTGGGTGGAGGGAGGTCAGGAGGGGGGCAGAATCCTCCCCATTAAATTGTCCACAATGTCTATTCACCACCCCCACTTTAGACTGGGTCTGAAAAAATCTAAATTTTGAAAAAAATTTCTCAAAAGGATTATTTTTTGAAGCAAAGTCCTTAGTGGGCGGTTGACAGAGGGCGTAAATGGAATCTAAAAAAAAATCTTGGTCTCTGACGTCATCACCAGTGGGCGGGATGACGTCATCAGCGCGGGTCTCCTGCGGCGGCGAGGAAGACAGGGCTGGTTGGGGAAACTTGTTCTCCGGAGGAGGATCCTGGGGGTACGATGCGCCATGCTGGCGAAAAGAAGCCTTTCTGGCTGGCCTCCATCTTCGCCAGCGCGTCTCCATCACCTCGTCATGGCCCGTCTGTGGAAGAACTTCTGCTGCGTTCATACTGTCACATGGGTGGGTCGCAGCTGGCTGCGGGGTTGTTCTCCCAATACAAAAAACGGCTCCGGACGACAGCGTGAAGGTGAGCTTGGATTTATTCATCATAAATCACTCAAACTACCATCAAAAAAGCAAACAATAAAGCAAAAAGGCAAGCGTGCCTAAAACACAAATGAAGCTGCTAGTTAACAGAAACTATGACATGGACTATGAAAACTTACTTGGTCAGAATGATACCTGAACTGGTGTGACATAAAGACAATGAACGCAGAACGAGTGAACAGAAAGAAAGACTCAAATAACAGACATGATTAACAACAGGTGCGTGACTCAAAACGTGAAACAGGTGCGTGACATGACAGGTGAAAACTAATGGGTGACCCTGGAAACCAAACCAAACAAGGAAGTGCAACCAGGAACTAAAAAGAGTCCAAAAAACAAACACATGGCCAAAACAAAAACATGAACAGACATGACAATGACACGTTACTAAATTGATGGAGATCCCCAATAATACAAGTTTGCAGTGTCATTGGGATATTTATATTAAGGATTGTGATTGCTTCTTTTGTTGTTTTCAACCATAACTCTTTTATTCTCTGACATTCCCACAAAAAATTAACAAGAGTTCCTTCAGCTGCCCGACACTTCATACATAACTTGCTATCTACTACACCAATTTTAAACAGCTGAGAAAATGTAAAATACAATCTATTCAATATCTTAAATTGAGTCAGCTTATCTTTAATGCTTCTAAAGGGCTTATTGGCATTTTTCCAAATATCATTCCATGATATGTCTCTTTCATCTAAAATGTTTAAGTCCATCATCCATTTCCCAACACATGCATCATTTGCATTTATAGTGTGTTGTTCATTTATTATTCCATAAAAAAGTTTAATTAATTTCTTAAATGTATCTTACTTAAAAAGTGCATCTTCCAGTTCATGGCTATTTAAAGACATACTTTCAGAGGATATGCATTTATTTACAGCGTGTTTTAAAGAGATAAAAAAAAATTCTGGGTACATTATATTGATCAACTAAATCATTGAACGGTTTAAAATAGTTTTTATTAATAATATGATGAGGTTTAGTAATACCTCTGTCTTTCCATGTTGTCCATTTAACCACATGTTTATTAATTATGATATTAGGATTGTACCAAAGCGGTTGATTTACAGATGTCATTGACTTGATTCCTAGTATTTTCTGACACAGTTTTAGAATGTTAAAGATGGCTTATATTGGACTCCGCCTCAATTCATTAGGTATTTTTTTAATATAATATATCAATCAATCAATCAATCAATGTTTATTTATATAGCCCTAAATCACAAGTGTCTCAAAGGGCTGTACAAGCCACAACGATGATCCAGTCCTTATCTGCAGAAGAATGGAATAAGTGGCTTGCTTGTTCACAACCGAAGGAGATATAATAATGTAAGAAGTTTGGTAATTGTAGTCCTCCTTTATATTGTGTACAAGACAACCTTAAGTATGAACATCTGGCCTTCTTTCCACACCATATAAAATGTGATATCATTGTATGTATTTTCTTAAACCAACTTTTTTTAATTAGGACAGGCATCATTTTCAGTTTATAATTAACTGCTGGCAGTATACTAATTTTTACTGTGTTCACCCGACCCCAAAGTGAAATTTGGAGACGTGACCAGCGTTCCATTTTGGATTCTATCTTATTTTTTAAATGTTTAAGATTTAGATCTCTGCTTGTATAAAAGTTTGGTGTAATGTGTAGTCCTAGATATATGATTTCTGCCTCTTTTCATTTAATTTTGGAGTTCTGAACTTGTGATTTCTTGCAGTGTTTATTAAGTGGTAATATTTCACATTTGTCCCAATTGACTTTATACCCTGATAAACAGCCTTATTCAGTGATGACAAATTATTGATATAGTGAAGAAAGGAGTTAACATGTGACAGGTAGAGAATTATGTTGTCACAATACATCGATAGCTTATTATACTGAGAGACAATTTTTTTTACCATGAATATTATTTTCACTTCTTATTTTTGCAGCTAATGGTTCAATAACCAAATTAAATAATAATCCAGATGCAGGACATCCCTGTTTTCCTCTTCTTTTTAACAAAAAAGGTTCTGAAATATGATTATTGGTTTTGACTGATGCCATGGGCCTTGTATAAAGCATCTTAAACCATTGAATAAAATTATCTCCAAATCCAAATTTACGTAATTTGCAAAACATAAATGAGCAGTTTATGCGGTCGAATGCCTTCTCCGCATCAACAGTACATACTGCTGTGGGATAAGGGAGACTTCTAGCATAGTAAATAACATTAAACAATTCCCTTGTATTGTCTGAAGATTGTCGACCTTCCATGAAGCCAGTTTGGTCAGTATGAATTAATTTTCCTATTACATTTGATAATCGTGTGGCTAAGATTTTTGCCAAGATTCAAAAGGATTCTCTATTCATTCAATACATAGGACTTCAGCAGGATCTACCCCAGTCTGCTGACATGCAAGCAGAGTAGTAGATTTTTGTAAAAAGCTTTTATAATTGTAAAGGACAATGTTTTATCAACTGATTGCAATAATGTAAATTTGTTTTAACTATTAAATGAACCAAAAATATGACTTATTTTATCTTTGTGAAAATATTGGACACAATTTTATTCAATGGATTAAGATGCTTTATACAAGGCTCATGGCATCAGTCAAAACCAATAATCATATTTCAGAACCTTTTTCGTTGTCAAGCTTATGAGATGTGATGCAAGTGTAAGCCACTGTGACAGTATTGAGTTGAGTTGAGTTGAGTTTGAGTTTATTTCGAACATGCAAGCATACAACATGATACATCACAATTTCCAGTTTCTCTTTTCAACATGTTCAAAAAGGAGTAGGAAGAAGCAGAGCTTATTTAATCCTACCCCTTTTCTTTACATAACAGTTGCAAAACTTTTTGTTCACTTCCTGTTCACAATTTTTTCACAATAAACTCCATAAGTAATCACAATAAAAATAAATAAATAAATAATAGTAAGAATGTAATAATAATAATTGGTGAAGTAAGTCATATTTCATATGATGAGATAAGTAAGATTATGTAGTAGAATTTCTGACCTTTGACCTATATTGCATGTCTATCAAGAATGTACGCTCATTTAATTTCTCTTCTATTCTGTGCCAGTGGGACAAAGGTGAATATGGAGTTGTGCCAACCTGTCTACAGAATGTTTAGAATTTCCAAATATGACTAAGAGATACAAGGTTGTTTTGGAACAGACAAAACCAAAACAAAACAATCATGACGCATTAGATAACAAACAATGACGCACAAGAGACATATAAAAAATGGCAGAAGACCGGAACTCGACAGTGATTTTGGCTTGTGTGTGTCTTGTTTACTCCGGAGTAACATGTGGTCTGTCTGCACGGCTAACTTAATTCAACCTGCACTTCTGATAATGGGTAAATACATTTGTTGTACTAAACTACTTTTGTTGCCTGTTTAAGCTTCGGAAAATCCTCTACAATTACTTTAAGAATGAATGAATGGATGGATGAAATAAATTGAGAATGTTTGTCATGGTTCTTCTTCTTTGTACTTTGTAAACACTTTAAGTTAGAAGAGTTTCTTGAAGTGTATCATATTAGTACATTTTTTGATTGCTTTGCTTAATCCATTCCATAATTTAATTCCACATACTGATATACTGAAGGTCTTAAGTGTTGTACGTGCGAACAAATGTTTTAAATTACGTTTTTCTCTAAGATTATATTTCTCCTCTTTTTTTGAGAAGAATTGTTGTATATTCTTGGGTAGTAGGTTATAGTTTGCTTTGTGCATAATTTTAGCTGTTTGCAAATTCACTATGTCGTGGAATTTCAGTATTTTTGATTCAATAAATAAAGGGTTTGTATGTTCTCTATATCCAACATTATGTATTATTCTAACTGATCTTTTTTGTAACACCGTTAATGAATGAAGTGTACTTTTGTAGTTATTTCCCCATATTTCTACACAGTAGCTCAGATATGGTAACACTAGTGAGCAGTAGAGAATATGAAGGGATTTTTTGTCTAGAACATGTTTTGCTTTATTCATTATTGACGTGTTTCTTGCAACATTATGTTGTATATTTTTTACGTGAGATTTCCAGTTCAATGTATCATCAATCATTATACCTAGAAATTTGGTTTCATTTACTCTTTCAATTTCTATTCCGTCTATTTGTATTTGTGTTTGACTTTCTCTTCTACTGTTACCAAATAGCATTATTTTAGTTTTACTAAGATTCAACGATAGTCTGTTTTTATAAACCATCTTTTTAATTTGTTAATTTCTTCTGTTATTATTTGTATTATCTCCTGTGTGTTCTCTCCTGAACAAAACACTGTTGTATCATCCGCAAATAATACTAACTTTAAATATTTTGTAACTTTATAAATGTCATTTATATAGGGATTGAATAATTTAGGTCCTAGTATTGATCCCTGAGGTACACCACAGGATATATTTAGCGTTGTAGACGTGTGTTCGCCTAGCTTCACGTATTGTTTCCTGTTCGTTAGATAACTTCTTATCCAGTTTAAGACTAACCCTCCGATGCCATATCGTTCTAGTTTTTTGATTAAAATATTGTGATTAATAGTGTCAAATGCTTTACTTAGATCCATGAACACCGCTGCTGCACATTTTTTACTATCTATTGCATTGGTAATTTCTTCTGTAATTTCAATTAAAGCCATTGAAGTTGAAACATTAGCTCTGTATCCATATTGGTTCTCTTCGAGTATTCTATTTTTATTTATGAAACTTTCTAATCTGTCATTGAACAGTTTTTCAATGATTTTAGAAAATTGTGGAAGTAGAGAAACAGGTCTATAATTTGTAAATTGATGTTTGTCTCCAGTCTTATAAATTGGTGCAACTTTAGCTATTTTCATTTTGTTTGGAAATGTACCTGTTTGAAATGATAGGTTACTAATATACATTAATGGTCCTGAGATCTCTTCAATAACCTTTTTTATCGTTTCCATATCAATTCTGTTACAATCAGTTGAAGTCTTAGATTTACATTTTTTTGCGATTGTAACTATTTCCTCCTGTGTCACATTACTGAGGAACATGGAGTTGGGATTTCGCTCTATGGTATCATTATAGTCCTCAATTGGAACTGGGTCTGGAATCCTTTCTTCCAATTTTGGTCCAATATTTACAAAATAATTATTGAAGCTTTCAACTACTTCCTTTATGTTGTCATTTTTTTTTATTTTCATCTAAGAAGTATTGAGGGTAGTCCCTCTTAGTTCCATTTTTAATAATGCTATTGAGGATGCCCCATGTTGCTCTCATATTATTTTTGTTCCTGTCCAATAATTCACTGTAATATTATTTTCTACATGATCGTAGTATGTCTGTTAACTTGTTTTTATACTTTTTGTACTTAATTTCTGCCTCTATAGTTCTTTGTGCTATAAATTTTCTATATAGTGTATTCTTCTTCTTACAAGCATTTTTTAATCCTTTTGTCATCCATGGTTGATTATTCTTTCTCTGCTTGTTACTGAGTTGTATCCATGGACAATGTTTGTCATAAAGTATTATGAACTTGTTTAAGAAATGTTCATATGCTTCATCAACCTCTTTTTCATTATACACATTGTCCCAATCTTGCTTTTGTAGCTCAATTTTGAAGGCAGCCATCCTCTTCTCTGTGCATAGTCTTCGAAATGTCCTTTTGTCTTCCATGTTCTTCTTGTAGTTTCCATCATATATTGTAAAAACTGGCAGATGATCACTAACGTCGGTTATAAGTAGACCACTTGTAGTGTTATTATCAAAATCATTGGTAAAAATATTATCAATAAGCGTGGCACAGTGTCCTGTGATTCTGCTTGGCTTTGTGATTTTAGGATATAGACTGATGCTGTACATTGTATCAATGAAGTCATCAATAGACTTTTGCTTGTTGGGGTTCAATAAGTCAATATTAAAGTCACCACATAAGAACATTATTCTTTGACCATTGTCCATGTAAGTTGCCTTGATCCATTCTTCAAATGTTTCTATACTTGACTTAGGTGATCTACAACTGATGAATATGTTTTTGCTTTTTTCCTGACATATTTCAATGGTTATACATTCTAAGATATTATCTATAGCAAATGACATGTTTTTTACCACTTTGTAGTTCAGGTTCTTCATCACGTACACAGCTACTCCTCCTCCATTTTTGTTGGTTCTGTTGATGTAGTTTAGCTCATATCCCTCCAGATCAAAATCTATTCCTTTTTTATCATCAATCCATGTTTCTGTGACAGTAATCACTTTGAAGGGTTCGTTGATGTGTTCCAAAAAGTTCTTAATGTTGTTGTAATTTGCATACAAGCTCCTACTATTAAAATGAATAATTGACAATTTGTTATCACATTCAATGTTGCTATTATATTGATCATCTGTATAATAAAAACAACTATTACTGATGTGGGAGAAAAAATTTGTATCTGGATCTATATCATTTTCCAAATCCTGGTTTTTGTGATCTTTGTTGCAGAAATTTTTTAGTTCCATATTTTCTTGTTCAACAATCTTTGATGTTGTTTCAATAATCTCTATAAGTGTAGGTGGATGCAATCCTGAATGTAGGTCCTCTTGTTTAGTCGTCCCTTGGAACATAGTAGTGTCGATGCTGAATTTAAGTGCTTCTTTTCTGTCAGAGTCCATTATCATCGTTGTTGTGGTAGCTGTGGAAACTTTAAAAATTGTCCAGGTCCTTGATGTCATGGACAACAATTACTCTTGCTTCTGGACTTCCATTCAGCTTGATGTAGATTTTACAGTTGGCGCTCCAAGTTCCCTGGATTTTTCCCTGCCTTCTCAAGTCGCGTGCTTTCTTGGCGATTCCAGCATTACGTTTTGTGAGATGCTCATTCATGTACACATTTGTTCCCTTCAGCTTCTTTCCCTGTCTCAGCAATGCCATTTTAGATTTTCTGTTTACGAGTTTCACGAGCACGACTGGAGTGGCGTTGTTGTTTCTTCCGTTCAGTGGGATGCATGTTTCGATGGTATTAATGTCAATTTCAATTTCTTTTGATTGCAGAAAGTTGACCACTTGCTGTTCTGCTGAGACCATATCCATTTCATCTGCTTCACCTTCATTATTCACAGCTTTCGCATAAGATCTTGGTTTAATTCGGTGCCCTGTCACAATGATATCATTCATTCGTTTATCCTGATCCATTTCATCTATGATGTTCCTCAGCATGTTGTTGTCTTCTTGAAGGATCTTCATTTGTTTGCTCATTTCAGTGGCTTCTTTATTTCTGGAGTTGTTCTCTTTTTTCATTTCTTTAATTTCTTCTTTCATTTCTTTCATATCCTCTTTCCATCCATCCATCAATTCTTCCCATTTTTCTATCATTTCTTCTTTAAATTCCTGGAGTATTTTTTGTAGTATCCCTTCTTGAATCCCATCATGTCCTGTGCCCAGCTTCAAATCAGTCTTTCCAGTCAATCCTTTAACTTTTGGCATCGCGGCAGTCACTGACCTCAGCGCCTCTTATGTCTTAAGGGCAGTTACTTCTTTAGCGACTTGCAGCACTTTTAACTTGTTTTTTCAACAATTCCGTACCTTGCGCCGTTCAGAGATCAATTTGAGGTATCAGCCTGTCAACTTATATCACTCTGCGACGTCGGGATCACTTTAAAACAGCTGTAAACTCGCCGTAGCTTTTGGTTGCTAGGCAACCGCTTTGAACTGCGGGAGGCGCCTTTGGCTTGAGGCTAACGGCTCTTCCACTCGCCTTATTTCAGTGTACCAGTGCCTCTTAACTGACCAAAATCAGATCGAAGATGCCAGGTGACTCTCCTGTGGCTGTGATCGCAAATCAGTGGTCAAATCAGTGGTCAAAATCTTCAGACTTAACAAAAACTCCGGTAGCAGAAGCGGAGCTTTTTTTCTTTGCGTCCTTTCTCATTGTCAGGAAAGGTGTTCTTTTTTTTTTTTTAATATATATATAAATGTCAAATGATAATGTCAATGAGGGATTTTTAATCACTGCTATGTTGAAATTATAACTAATATTGATACTGTTGTTGATTATATTAATTTTTGTTTCACTACTTTTGGTTTGTTCTGTGTCGTGTTTGTGTCTCCTCTCAATTGCTCTGTTTATTGCAGTTCTGAGTGTTGCTGGGTCGGGTTTGGTTTTGGAATTGGATTGCATTGTTATGGTATTGATGTGTATTGTTTTGTTGGATTGATTAATTTAAAAAAATTAAAATAAAATAAAAATCTATTTTTTAAAAATGATTATATATATATTAGGGCTGTGAATCTTTGGGTGTCCCACGATTCGATTCAATATCGATTATTGGGGTCACGATTCGTTCAAAATCGATTTTTTTTCAATTCAACACGATTCTCGATTCAAAAACGATTTTTTTCCCGATTCAAAACGATTTTCTATTCATTCAATACATAGGATTTCAGCAGGATCTTCTCCAGTCTGCTGACATGCAAGCAGAGTAGTAGATTTTTGTAAAACGTTTTTATAAATGTAAAGGACAATGTTTTATCAACTGATTGCAATAATGTACTTTTTTTTAAACTATTAAATGAACTAAAAATATGACTTATTTTATCTTTGTGAAAATATTGGACACAGTGTGTTGTCAAGCTTATGAGATGCGATGCAAGTGTAAGCCACTGTGACACTATTGTTCATTTATTTTTATTTTTATAAATGTCTAATGCTAATGTCAATGAGGGATTTTTAATCACTGCTATGTTGAAATTGTAACTAATATTAATATTGTTGTTGATAATATTCATTTTTGTTTCACTACTTTTGGTTTGTTCTGTGTCGTGTTTGTGTCTCCTCTCAATTGCTCTGTTTATTGCAGTTCTGAGTGTTGCTGGGTCGGGTTTGGTTTTGGAATTGGATTGCATTGTTATGGTATTGCTGTGTATTGTTCTGTTGGATTGATTAATAAAAAAATAAAACAATTTAAAAATAAAATAAAATCGTTTTTTTTTTAAAATCAGAATCTTATTCTGAATCGCACAACGTGAGAATCGCGATTCGAATTCGAATCGATTTTTTCCCACACCCCTAATATATATATATATATATATATATATATATATATATATATATATATATATATATATATATATATATATATATATATATATATATACATATATATATATATATAT